>NC_055697.1:25611247-25982080 GCF_017639745.1 Melanotaenia boesemani | reverse complement strand
GCCGTTTTTGCATATGATGTTCGCAAAGGCTTGTCTGTATTTCTACACTCACAACCAGGTTCACGTATCCCTCGTCTTCACGTTCTGGAGATCTATTTTTTTTTCCAGGACGCACGTTCTAGGTTAATAAAAGCTACAGCTCAATTCATCACTATATGGCGCGTTTTTAGCTTCAAGCGCTTTCACGCAGGCCCACGGGTGCCATATAAACAAGTCGGTGGGCCTACACGTTCAGCAGCTCTATATACATTTCGCATAAGCGAACGCACAATTCGTTCCTGTGTCAGCCTGAAATGAGCACAAACGAGCTAAATCGACTGGAGTCAAACAGACACAGGCGCATTCCCCCGTTTTCTTCAGCCAGGACAAGCCGTCGTTTCCAGTCGGTATTTTTTATGAATGGAGCGCGGTAAGCTATGCAAATGAGGGCGATTGAGAAAGAGATGGCGGATGAGGCATATCGGATATCTCATATCCTGTGAGACTTCCCCCTTCGGTTGGAAGCAAACACACAGATGTGACCAAATAACGACGAAAAACCAATGCAAACAACGTCATTTTTAAAAAAAAAGCTGGACAGCACTCAGACAAATGGTTCGCGAGCTCCTCGCTGTTTGTGTGTTTATGAAAGGTGTAACTTCTAGGCGTGTTTGAGTTGCTAAATTACGCTGCGACAGGGCCTGCTCTCTCGCTTCAGATCCTTTCAGAAAATGTTTCCGATCCACCCACGCTTATTCCCCTCCTCCTCCCACTCCTTTGCCTTCTTAAGACTGTCTACGGCGCGGTGGGGGCTCTTTAAAAAAAAAAAAAACAACACAAAAAAAACCCCTCTCTTCTAAAGCACTGTCAATGCATTGCTCCACAGCAGCATCAAACACCAAAATTCTACCAAGCAAATAAGATTTAAGACAACGCGAAGAGCAGCGCTGTAAAGTGAGTTAGGCTGCACATTCCACCAAGTTGCCCCAATCACCTCCAACTTATAGGCACCGCGAGAGGGGGAAAAAGACAGACAAATAGAGATTTTTAAGGCACAATACTTACTCGTTTGGGTGTGTTTCTTCTATCATTTTTCCCGTTTCACCTCAGGTATTGTACCACGGCGGTTGCATACTTTTCACTCGTCATTCTTTCACCTCGGCTCTTCCGATTCTATCTCCAATTCCGCATAAATCCCCCCTGCGCCTTTGTGCGAGTGTCGGCTCTCTTGCTTGCTTTCGACTGGTTGCTTCTCCGTCTTCCTCTCAGTTAATTCCCCCTTCTTCTCCCACGGAGCCACCTTGTCTCTCATGAATCGCAAAGACCCTTTTCTATAACTTTAATACCCCCATCACATTAAGGAGATAAACGTTCCCTATAGCTACTGACAGTTTTGGTTACCGAATCCTTGTCCCCCCCTCCTTCCCTCCCCAAACACACACACACACACACTCTCTCTTTCTCTCTCTCGCTCTCTCTCTCCCTCTCTCTCTCTCTCTCTCTCTCTCTCTCTCTCTCTCTCTCTCTCTCACACACACACACACACACACACACGGACACACAAGGCACACACTCCGTTATTAAGTCCTAAGGCGCATGTTTTCACCGACGACTCAGCTTCCAGTTGTGCGTAAAAAAGCGCGTCGTCGCCGTTGCTACCGAGGGGTGGCCCCGCTAGAGCCCCATCTCTCACTACTCCATGTTGGATTGCAGGCAGCCGAGCAGCTCCAACGACGCCGGGGGGGTGCAGGGCGGAAGCGGTGACGTAGGTCTACATTTTGGTAGAGGGCCCACGATGGCTGCAAACCATGGTGGCCCCTGGTAAATTCAACCCACCAAGGCACCAACCCCCTCCTCACCGCACACCTTTCTCTTCCCCGGATCCTTGATCACAAATCGCGACATGTCCCGATCGTCCTCAATCTGACAAATTAAGTTCGTACTAAATACACCATGGAAAACGAGAACAACATAGTGATATAATAATGCTTGCCACTTGAAATTGGTTATATTGTCCCAATTGCCCAAACATTGTGTATAAACAATAATAATAATTCGGCTTTGCAGGGAAAAATGAGTGTTCAGATACTATTAACACCGCGTCAGACAGAAAAAAAAATAATTAAAGGTATTTTTGACTAATCTTGTTATCCGTTTACCTCCATATCTCTGAACGACTCAGTTAATCTGCTCAGAGTTATTGCCTTTTTGTGAAGTGAGCAATTCTGCGGATTGAACTCTTTAACACCTATTGATCTGCTAAAAGAGTGCGGAAGTTAGATGATTAGCCACTTTTGTTTTCACTGAGCGCTGCCAGATTTGTATTCTGGTGTCAAACAGTTGCCAGCATTGTTTCCAAGCTCATGCCTGGGCGAAAATAATAAAATAAAATAAAAAAAATAAAAAAAATCAAGTTAAAACTGTGGTCCTACAGTGCCCTCATCTGGCGGTAAGCACATATTACACACACACACACACACACACACACACACGCGCGCGCACACAAAACTCAACACAGCTTCATTTCTTTCTTAAATCGTTATTATACTGATGATGTTTGTTTATCTCTTTTAACCAGCTAATTGACACAATCTACATTTATTTTTCCATCTTTTAAATTTTCAAATAATTTTATTTATTCAACACGTCTATTACATGACCACTTTTAAAATCTCATACTTTAAGTAGCTGTCAGCTAATGAACACTATATAATAATATTAAACTTCCTTTTAACTGAAACTGAAACAATAGTTAAAAAAAGAAACATGTCATGTACTGATAATGTCAACCAGCAGTGTTCTTACTGTTAAGTGTTATGTTTAGTCACAGCTATCAAGCTGTAGCTGATAAGGTGTCAGACAATGCAGATCAGGGTGGAGCCACAACAGACAATCTATAACTCAAAGGGTTCAACATGAGTGGATCACAGACCCATGTATTATTGTTAAAAGAGCCAAAAAGAAGAGTTTGTAGATTCAATTAAATTTATCAACTGTTTTATCAACAAAAATACTCCAACAAAACAGTACAGTATGACCACTGATGGCTGCAAATGAATTTGATTAATTTAATTGACATTTTGTTCAGATTTATTTATTTATTTGTTTATTTCACATACTTGACAACACAGGACATGACATGAGTGTAAGGTTTAAATAAGAAGAGAACAAGACCATAACAAAAAACATTTGTAGTGTTGACACTTGGACAGAATAATGAAAACAGGAATCATGCTTTGGACTAGAAGCTAACAGGCTTGTGGGCTCAACACTGCCACCATGTGGAGAAAATGTGAAACGTCAGTCTGCTCCAACAGCTGGGAATATTCAAAGGGTCTGGCACACTTAGATATAAAAACACAAGCAGATCATCTTTTTATATCATTTGAAACAGTATCTATAATAAGTAAAATGACTAATATTTAAAAGAAACTGTCAAATTTCACTGCATCACATAACCTTTGAGCCTTCAGCTATAGCTGACTTTGACAGTGATAGCTGAAAAAAAAGCTAAAAACAAAACAAACAGATACAGACTAGAATTAGACTAGAATAATACAGAATGACATGGATATTGATCCCTGCATTACATTAAGCTGCGTTTTCTGTTTCAGAGCACACTTTATGCCACCTTATAAAGTAGCCAACTACTTGGATACAGTGTTCTTCACTGTGTCTGGTTTGTGTCCCTATGTGTTTTTTGTGCCCCTATCCTGTCCTAATATTTGCTTTATATTTTGTATGTGCATCATGAAAAGAAAAAAAAATCCCCTCAGTGTATTGAGAGGTCATTTATTCAGAGCTCCCTTGTGTATATAAACAGTAATTGAGTACACACACACACACACACACACACACACACACACACACACTCACACACACACACACACACTCACACACACACACACACACACACACACACACACACACACACACACACACACACACACACACACACACACACACACACAGTCAGACTACCATTCATCATCAGTGGAGTAAACACTAAGAATTTAGTCTCAGGTGTCTGCTTCCTGGCTCTGTGGTACATACATAATTTATAAGTTTCTCATGCACGTTTGCAGGTCACCCTTCATGGGGGTGGGTGGGGGGTATTGGTTGTGAAAGAGGGTATAAACTGTGAGCATCTACAGCATCCAGGGCAGGGATGGGCAGCCCCTTCTTGATAGGAATAGTTATTAACTATATGGTGTTCCCATTTGGATTTCAAATTGTTCAACAGGGACGTCCCACAGTGATTGTCCAACAGGTGTTGAATACGCTGCTTGGTCAAAAAAAAAAATCACACACTAATATTTTGTTTGACCACCTTTAGATTTGATCACAGCAGCATTTGCTGTGGCATTGTTTTGAAAAGTTTCTGCAATGTGTTGCAATGAACTTTTCACTAATATCTTGTATTGATGATGGGAGAGTCCAACCACCAGCACATCCCAAAGATTCTCAGTGGGTAAAAAGTCTGGAGTTTGGGTGGCCAATCCATGTGTGAAAATGATGTCTCATGCTTCCTGAACCATTCTTTCACAATCTGAGCCCAGTGAATCCTAGCATTTTCATCTTAGAATATGGCCATGCCACCTGGGAAGAAAAAAATCCATCAATGGAATAAACTGGTCATTCAGTACATTCAGGTAGTCAGCTGACCTCATTCTTATGGCACATAACATACGTGTTGCTGAACCTAGACCTGACCAACTGCAGCAACTGCAGATCACAGACTGCCTCCACAGGCTTGTACAGTAGGCACTAGGCACGATGGCTGCATCCCTTCATCTGCCTCTCTTCTTACCCTGATGCTCCCATCACTCTAGAACAGGGTAACTCTGGACTCATCAGACCACATGACCTTCCTCCATTGCTCCAGAGTCCAATCTTTATGCTTCCTAGCAAATTGAAGCCTTTTTCCCCTGTTAGCCTTACTGATTAGTGGTTTTCTTATGGCTACAAAGCTGTTCAGTTCCAATCCCTTGAGTTTGCTTCCCATTGTGTGTGTGGAAATGTTCTTACTTTCAACATTAAACAAAGCCCTGAGTTCTATTGTTATTTTTCTTTGATTTGATTTCACCAAACTTTTAAGTGATCACAGATCACCGTCATTAAAGACTACTTTCCAACCACATTTCTTCCTGGAAGATGATGGTTCCCCACTATACTTCTAGTTTTTAATAATGCATTTGACAGTTAATAACTCAATTTCAGTAGTTTCTGCAATCTCATTAGATGTTTTCTCTGCTTGATGCATGACAGTGATTTGACCCATCTTAAACAGACTACAAGATGTGTCTTTCCATATGATCATTTAAGGAAAAAGAAGCTACTCATTGCATCAGTTGTGGTCAAATACAGTAACTTGTTGCCAGCTAAAAGATAATCGTCCATGCAGTAATCATCCAGTAGGAGGCCCCTGCCTATTTGCTTAATTAAATCCAGGTGGTGACTGTTTTTTCAACCTGAGGAGGAACAGTGGTATTTGGTGGCAGACTAGAATTAAAGCAGCTGTGTCTTAATTTGACCAAAGCACAAGGACTAAAATCCTAAATTGGATGCTAATGCTAGCTTTGAGTTTGGCTACATTGTGTCTGGGCATATGAGCATGTTGTACCATTTGTATTTATGTGTGTAAGGGGTGTGTGTTTGTGTTTTAAGCCTCAAATAATAGTTGTTTTTTCTGGAATAATGACACAACAAGATTGTTCAACAAATCTTGAATTAACAAGATTTGTTTTTTCTTTTAAAAATTCATCCTCTGTTTTCTGAATTAAAGATATACTGCGATAATCTATTAGCCAAGCTCTCACTTTAAGTCAAGTTAAGGCAGAATAATGACAAAAAGAAAAGCCATTTAGTATCTTGCAGGATGATCCTTAAGTTGCATTGGACTCTTCAGCTGGTCAGTTTTGTGGTTGTCCAAGAATCCAAGAATACTGCTTTGGGCTGAGGCCACGTCAGGAAAAAGAGAGACAAAAAGGTTCCCCTAATAAATGTAACAACAGCCCTGTATTAACTTATTCGCTTTTCCGCACCCAAACACAAATGCAAAAAATGAACTGACTGACTAGATTTTGAGAACCTGGGTTCAAGTTCCTCGGCTGGGAACAGAGGTGAACCACTGTGGGCCCCTGAGGAAGGCGCTTAACTCCACCAACTGTTCCTCAGATACTAGAAAAACGGCAGCCCACTGCTCCTGGTGTAACTAGTGATGGGTTGAAAGCAGAGGACTGACTTCGGTGTGTTTAGTAAAATACTTGTATATACTGACAAATTAATTTTTTTTACTTCATATTGGTTATGACAATTGTCTTTCTTCACAAATATCCCATTCATGGGGCCGAGTAATCTTTATCTGCCTCCATATTTTACAAATTTACTATGGCTCCTGCAGGACAATGGGAAAACAAAGGGCCCCTCATTGTATATTTGAGCGGTTATTTTATTTCAGTGAATTGTTTTTTTTTGTGATTAATTGAAATTAATGTCTTATTTTGACTAAATCAATCAATAAAACCTTATTTGTAAAGCACCTTTCATACAGAAAATTGGCAGCTCAAAGTGCTTTTCATTGTTAAAAAAGTAGTACATTGCTGATGCATGATGCTGTTTAAATCTGGCAATGCATTACTTGGGTGGTAGTCTCAAGGATGCAATGCATTTAGTTATGATTTAGAATAAAAAAAGAAAAATATGTCAGATCTAAATCAAAATACAATTAAAAGTGCTAGCACCTTTTAATTCAAATAAATAAACAATTCAGATAAATATGTACAGTTAAAAGCGGTGGTTACATCCCAAAATGCAAATCTTTAAAGGGGGTCAATTTATCTCTTAATTCAAACCACACCATGCAGGTTTCACCCTTCCTGAGTATCACAAAACATTCATCAGCCTTGACTCTCTGACCTCTTTGCACCCCTCACCCCGACTCCCCCCACCGGCCAATCAGAATCAAACCAGACAGCGTCTCTCAGTCTGTAACTTTTGTACACGAACATAAAAGCCTTCTCTCCCTTCAAACGTGCACCCCCCAAAGCCACAGTTACCCTTAAAAACCAACTCTGGCACTGCTCTCGACACTAATGACCCACCCAAACACATATACACTACCCCCAAGCATTTTTTTTCTCTCTGCACCCCTTTACCACAACACTCCATATCCAAGTGATAAATGAGGTCACCCAGTGTGTGGTATCAGGCCAAAGGTCAACCTAACAGTTTCTGTGGGATTTTGGGGGCAAATTGGAGTCATTGGGATGTGGGTTACCAGTCTGTGTTGCCTCTCACATACCCCATTGACCTCCCCTGCATATACATCTCTGTTCCAGCAGAGGGAGACAGACTCTCATATTCCTCCTGAGTTGAAATTTCTCTGGAGTTTTCAAGTCAATTTAGGGTTAAAATACTATGAACCAAATCAAATCACTAAATGCTCATACTATGATAAAGCACACAAGTAAGTATTTTTTTCTGTGTGGAACTGGAATATTTTTGTCATGATTGTGAGTTTTATTGGGATACTAAGGAAGCTTCCAACAGTCAATGGCATCCAAATAAAGTTAATTTGTCATGTAGCCTTGAAATATTGTCGTTCCCGTGTTAGAGCTTTGTGACTCAACAGTCATCTGGACTCTCTTATATCAAGTAGGGGTGTAAATAACAAATTTGTTCAAGATATTAAATCTATTCAGTGAATAACTCTTTATTTTCAGATATCACAAATTCTGCCATGATACAGTTCAGATTAGATTTGATTCAGGTTGTCAGTTATCACCTTATGAACAGATAATCAGATCTATAATGCATTATTTTTCTAACTGTCTGTGTGGATGATAATATATTATGTGACTGTGATTTGGCTCAAAACAAGTTTTTTGTTTTATTAATGAAATTTGTTCAGCAGTGAGATGCTCTTTACCGAGGCTCTTGAAATTGAGAAACAAAGACTCCAAGCGTTGGCTGCACGATTGAGGAGATACACAAGAGAAATAGAAGCTGTTCTCCACTGACCCAGCTAGAGTGTACTCTCAGTGGCATGGTAATACCACACAAGGTAACCCACCAAGGCTGGAGACTGAACATTTTTGGAAAAGCATATGGGAGAAAGAAGTATCACATCACAGTAAAGCACAGTGGTTTTAAGATCTAAGAGCCAACCATACCACCGCCCTGAACAAGGTCCAGTAACCATCACAGTGACAGACATCCAACAAAGAATCTCAGGACAGCAGCTGGCCCCGACATGAGCCACATGTACTGGTTAACAAGGCTAACTTCATACTTTATGAAGCACCAGTACAACACCGTACAACATTAACAGACTTATGCTCTCGCTTAAAATTCATTCTTTCTGGAAAAGTTTTAAGTCAAACTATTAACAATCAATCATTCTGGTGTGTTTATAGAAACTATCCAATGATGTCATGGAGACAACTTTTATAATATAAAAGTTGTCTCCAGAGGAGTTTGTCTTTAGACCTTAATAACCAAATATATACCCGTGCTTTAGCTTGCTACTCCAAGTCTTCTGTGAAAAACTGAAGAAAATAATCACATTTGCTGATTTTTTTCTTTTTTTTAATGACTGATGCCTAGCGGTTTCCTTTGTGCAGAACCATTTACCATCAAATAACTGTTTAACCCTAACCATTGCAAGAGCAGGTTGAAAAGTGCCGACATGTCCTTCTGGAGGGTGTGTGTGTGTGCGTGTAAGGTCAGCATTGAGGTCATCAGTGTTTAGTCTGTAGGGCTCAACTGAGTGGCGACTACAATGTTGTGTTTGCATTGCTGATTCATAGCAATACTTCTCAAATCTGGACATTCATCGTGCTGTCAAATCGTACATGCATATAAACATAGATGCACTGCATCAGTTTTCAGTGATGGCCTTGCCAAGGTAATAAAAAAATGGAAATAAAAATATAAGCCAAATATGTTGAACTGGTTTTGAGAGTTTGTGAAAAGTATTTTTTAATTAGTTAGATTTTAAAACAGTTACAACTGACATTAGACTCTGTTAAAACAGAAAAATAACGCATGTACCTACACTCTTATACTGATATCAAGCCCTCCTCCGCAAAAAAAAAAAAAAAAAAAAAAAAAAAAAAAAATGCTTGTGCAGCACTATCAAAATACACACTCAGTCTCACACACAGCTTGGCCTCCATGGCCCCAGCCGGCATAGTAATGGTCTTGGGAGCCAGAGTCTGGATCTGTCGCCAGGCTTCGGCTCCAGCCCCTGTGTGTGTGTGCAAGCGCAAACACTTCTTTTCATTTTCACAAAACACCACTGGAGCCCTACTACACACACACACACACACACACACACACACACACACACACACACACACACACACACACACACACACACACACACACACACACACACACACACACACAATGCAGCCATTGCTGATAAACAGAGCAGTCACTTGCAATTAGAACTCATCCAATAGTATGATGTACAGTTTTGTCAGATAGCCAGCAGACCCACAGTGGAAAAGAGAGTTTTTCTTTCTTTTAACTATACTCAGTCTACCTATCAGACTCTTTGTTCTAATAAAGAAAAAAATACTCCACTTGTAAATGTTGCTCCAAATCAGCACTTTGTTAGATCTGGAAGTTCTTTTTCTTATCTGTTTTTAGAATAGACTGTAATGATAAAGATCTGTTCACAGATGGTTGCGCCACAACTAATACTTGTGCTTTAGGTTTAACTATGCAGGATTTATATGTATTTGTAGGGGCCTGAATATTACACGTTTTTGTCAAACATGATAAACATTTGCTGATTGCTTATCTGCTCTTACGTAGAGCCCCACCACATCTTGGCTCTCGAGTTCCTCACATCTGAAGACCCAAACATTTGCAATTTTTCATGACAGATCTGACATAAACAGCTTATCATCTCTGTCTAAAGTCAGCTGTAAACAAATCCACTGGTGATCAGCCAACCTGATTTAATCTCCTTCTTGAATTTCCAAACAACCCTCATGTGACACACAGATGTGAGTGTGCAGACGAAGACTTGAACACAAACGCCTCACAGATCTTAGTTTTGAGTCTATCACCAGTGAACAAGAAGTTTACAAGAGTAGACATTTGGCATGAACTATCAAAGCGAGCAACAACAGAAACTCTGTTCCTTAAAAGGTGTGTGTGTGTGTGTGTTTCTGCATGGCCGTATCATATGTGTTAAAAGGTTGGGGCCATCTAAACAAGCTCCAGCAACCCCTTTGTTGGTGAATTACTCTAAGAAAGCGTGTTGATGGAACTCCATCGATGTTCGGATTAGGACATGCTTCAGTGTTCAAACATGAGATAAGAGGGTCAGAAACACCCTTTAATCCAAGCTAACCCTTTTCTAAATCAGACAGCATTCTACAGGAAGAGTGCCTTAAAGAGCTGCTAAAAGTTTGGTTTCAATCTGATACCATGATTTATCCTCAACAACAGACACTATCATCTCTACTTAAATACATTTCAATACTGATCGGGGGATCAACGCAATCAGTTGCTGACTCCATGGAAAAGAAAACTATGTCATGAATATGAGATTATTATTATTTTTTATTGCTAGAAATATGTGTATATTTTCACTTCTGCAGATGTTTACAGTGATTTTTAAAAATGTATTAATCATATTTTACTTTTATTTGTCACCTGCCCTATAAAAGTTTGGATAAAATATGTTATATTTATATAGTATAAATATTCTATAAAAAAAAATAGCTTTATCATTTTCTTTTCTTTTTTATGACTGAGGCAAACTTGGTAATTATAATGTGTGCTGCTGGATCCATGGAGCCAGGTGTGTTGGAGCAAACCAGCCGAAACCTGCAGGACATTGGCTCTGAAGGACTGGAGTTACCCATCCCAGGCCTAGGCTATGACGCAATGGAGAGAGTAACTTTAAGTAATGCATCACTCAATATGTTTTCAATAGAGAAAATCTGTCGAACAGACAAGAATTAGTTGTCACAGATAATGAGCTTAAAAGTTAGCCTGAAAAATGCAACAGGAAGTATGTGACTGATACACAAGGGAAACAACTGTAGGTTTTACCTGTTGCCTTATTTCAGATTTTGAAGATTACACTGATGAAAGCTGTCATCTGCTTGGATTAATGGTTTGTAAGTAATCACTGTTTGCAAAACACTGCATAGCAGCAGTTAGTGGTATACTCCATCAAATGTATTGATGATGTTTTTTTTATAATTGAGTTGAAAAAGAGGAATAGAAACTACATTTTTCAGTGGATCCCAATTTATCTCCTTGGTTTTTATTTTCACCACAAGGTTTTGTGAATCGGATGTTAACATACTTCTTCTTTAACAAGCTGTCAGCTTCAGGTTGACGTGTGAAATGGTAATACATGTGCGGCTTTTATCAACTAACCCCTTTCCCCACTTCCACAATGATGGTATGAATTCACACTATCTTTTTCCAAACCACCCTAAACCAAGGAAGACCATGACCCAGGTGTTTTAACACTTTGCTAGAAAAAAAAGAGCTTGTAGCTTTCATTGATGACACGCAACTAACCTTATTTGTCGAATTCCCACAAAAATATTCTATCCCAAGAGTTGTAAGTAAAAATGATTAAATGTGATAAGTTTATTTCCCACTAGCATCACATCTGCTGGAAGGAATCTGTAGGGGAAGGACAGATGTCACTGTGTTATTGAGTGAATGGTTTTAGGTACATATTTTTAAGTCTATAAAATAGGCAAATTTTTTCAAAGTTACTAAGTTGTATGACTGCATTTTTAAAACCTGATGAAATTACACTGAAGGTGAAGAGTTATTTTCTCTCTCTTTTTGCATCTCATGTATTAAACTACTATTTTTTCTATTTTATTGCATATTATATATTTTATTGATGTTGTAAAGTGGTCCTACTGAAAGATTTGGCAGATTTTGGTGAATTCAGCATCTGTCTTGATTCCTCTTTCCAGTGAGTGGGCTGTGGTGTGCGTCCAAGACGGCCAGTGTGTTCATGTCCAGTTGCTGGCTTGTGATGCAGTGCCATAAAACAAACCAAAGCTGTCACGTGATGCTTGGGGCTGGTTGTGAAGTACAGTTTCTGGATGTTTCAGGGTAATCAGATCAGATCAGAAATACTTTATTAATCCCTTGCAGGGAAATTCATGACAGTCCCAGGAATGTACATAATGAATGTCAATGTGCCATCACAAAGAGTCAGAGGCACAGAGTTTTAAGGTCAGAAACGTATGTGGTATTTCTTTAAAATCTGAACTAGAAAGTAAATAAAGTAATTTTTTACATTTTATGACACTAAGTTATTTGATTAAATGATCTACCAGTTAACTGAAACTTAGCATCTCTAGTTTCAGCCTTCAGGTTTTAAAAATTGGAACTCCTTAATGTTGAAGCAGTACAGTAGTCCTCTATGGTTTTGTTGTAAATGCTACATACATAAAAGGCTTATTAAATCGTATGCAGTTCAAACAGTCTCTGAATTAGGGCATGCATCTTTATGGGAAAGTGAAGTGTCTTTCCCTCATTGCTAAAACAAAAACCCCCCTTCTGGCCATCAGATCAGGGCACCGGATCAGGTTCTACACTTGTGACTGTGTTCAAAACATCTGCTGGCTTGTCTGAGGGGCCTTGATCATGTGCAATAGTTTAAAAATTCTTGGTTTGTATTAATATTTATTAATGCAAATTTGTGGTTTACTTAACACTGAAGGAGAAGACATCCTCTAGAAACAGCCGCAGCAAAGTATCTATTTGCCTTGTACTTTCTCAACTCACTGACTTAAAATATTCAATTAGGGATGACACGAGCTGCAGATAAGAAAAACGACAAGCCATTACAGCCCATACATGGCAAACCCTGAGCACCCTTACGAACAAGGATTGTTAATTCCTGTGTCTAGATTAAAAACACCTGTTGGTAAACAAGACAATTATTCTGTTCACTCCAATGGGGAGCAGTGCGTTAATCATACATGCATTCTGCCGTGTTAAAAGGCAACTTGATATTCCCCCACTGAATTCTCACTGATTAACTTGATACTCCTGACTGTTTAAAATTCATCTCACCGGTGAACAAGAAACTGATCTGTGTGTGAGAGTGTGTGTGCATATAAACACAACTGTGTTCCTTCTTCAAGATCTTGGAAAGTGTATGCATAAAATATCCCTGTCCCTGGCGTCAGCACAATTAGCTGTTGAATAAAATGCCTACTCCCAAATGCTTTTGCAACATTTTAATTAGACAAACCAGCTGAAGTAAGGGCCCGTTTTAGTAAAATAAACAGTCGTATTTGCCAAGAAAAGCTCCCTGGGGCGAAGAAGCAAGTTGCTTGAGGCAGGAAAAGGAGAGATGGCAACAGTTTAATGGAAGGAACTAAAGGATATTTGTTTCCTTGATAAAGAAAATGTCTTTACACTTCCTTAAGGCACAAGCATTTATAAGTAAATGTTCCATCGTTGCAAAGCTCTGTGGTTCCTATCTATCTCAGTGTTACCTTACAGATCATTTTTAAGGTTTTTGTGTAATTTTAAGGCCTAAGATCAATTTTTAGGGTTTGTAACAAATCATGAACTGTATAAAAACACATTTCAGCTCATTTTTAATTTAGCAAAACCTTTATTTAAGCTGGAAAAATAAAACTCTTGAGACTTAAAATATATTTTATTTACCAGCCAAGACAGGCTTCAGGTTGATCGACATACATGGCAGAATGCTCATAATTTGCACACAATGACAGAAGACAGGAGTACATCAAAACTAGACTTTGTCATGAGTCATTGCAGGTCAAACCGGGGCAAAATATTCATCTCCAGTATATACAGCCAGTTATTTTTGCCAAATTATTTCCCCAGATTCTTCAAGTATTTGTTCAATGAAACCAGCTCCCTTAGATCGAGATCAAGTGATGTAAATCTGGACATAGGGTAAAGCAGATAAAAACAACAACAACAACAACAAAACAAAAAACTAATTACAAATATAACACATCTTTAGTGCAAGAAAATCTGCTCATCCATTTGTTTTATAATGTGTGCACACAGCTACAAAGATGTCCTTTTAAGTCTCCTAAATGCTGAAATGCTTGAACTTTAGGCACTATGATGTAATTAAACATTATCAGTGATTATAAAATTATTATTAGGTATTATAACACAGAGAAGCTGTCAAAAAGGGGCCATCATTCTTTTTCTTGTTTTTTTCCATCTATTTATATAACATTGTTGATAATTGCAGCAATGTAAACTTATGATTTAAACTTGAATTTTTCTTCTCTTAGTTTTTACTCACTCCAACTCTCAAACTTATGTCTAAAGCTCCTCTCATCACAGTTCTCAGTTCTTTCTCCTCTGCTGTACAGATGGCCATTATCATCATTTTCTCCCATTATCTTTCAATATCTCTTCCTAGCATTCCCATCTCTCTTGTCTTTAAAGTTACAACTGGCTTCCTGTCATACATGTAATCACACTGTCAGGCCATTTTCAAACATTGTCAGTTATTTTATTCCACTGAGACTCTCATGTAGAGAATCAAACAAGAGAACTGTCAACACATATATGTATAACAGCAGGACGTGTGTGTGTGTGTGTGTGTATTTACAGGTTGCTGAAAAGCTGTGCATTTAAATAGCCTAGCTCACATAGTATAACATTAAATAAGCTTAAAACAGAAAGAGTCTTGCTTCAAATGGAGCTTAATTTTACATTTTAGAGACACCACACAGCTTTGTCTTGAATTTGAACTGTTTTTATTTTGCAGATGGGATGGGACTTGTCATCTGTTATGCTATAAAAAAGAATTCCTAACATGCTTGAGGCTTAAAATATAGATATAGCTTTTAAAAACTAGTGTACATTAAAAAGAAAAACTGTGACTGTGTTGGACATTCGTGTTTGTGACTTACGTAGCCATGTCTTCATGCATTCTGAACTGTGTCACCAATATTGTGCTCCCTCAGACATCTGATCTAGGAGTTACCTTCAGAACATGTTTGTGTGTGCCCGTAATATTTAATTGCAGTTACACTGAATTAGAAACAGATCATACCCTCATTTTCACCCGTAACCTGAAGCTCAACTGTTAATAAATGTTTAAAGTTGTAGTAAGTTCAGCCAAAAATGTGTTGTTCAATCCCTGTTACCCCTGCATTTTCTATAAAAGAATAATTTGGGCTCAATAGGCTTGTGAAATGCAAATATACTTAAAAAAAACATCTATTGCCAACAACCTGCTAGCATCCTGCTGTGAACGCCCAACTCTGAACTTTAGACTAAACATGCTCTAAACATATGCATGTGGAACGCTCACAGCTGCAGATATGAGAATTTGCAGTATACCCACCAGGAGGCGGTATAACCTCAGCTAGCCACTGTTAAACCAACCTGATGTCCTGAAGTTTAATGTTGCCCTCTGAGGGACGAAGTAGAGGACAGAGTCACTTCTATCCAACCTTGTAATCTGTTAGATAAATGTTTCCCATCTCTTCTGGGGGAAATAATCTTCTGAGAACAGATCAATCCCATCTGTATTTACATTAATTGTGCAAAGAAATGCAATACAGTTTTGTGACATGGGTAGAAATTAAAATTTCTTTCTTCTGTTTTGCTTGCTGTATATTAGTTTAATTCTTTATCATTTAGTAGGTGGTTAAAATTGTAGAGGAAGGAAGAGGAAAAGATGAGCTATTTGTCTTTTATGTTATTTTCTAACTTTAAGAGACTTTAAACCTTCCAATGCAGCATGTTTAAACAAGAAAATTTATGCAGTTAGCTACCAAAAAAGTGTCTGTTTAGTTTGTCATGTTGTATACGTTGTGGTTTTGGATACTTGGTGTAGTCAGCAAAAACACTTTTCTCTATTTTCTGCCTCCGTCAGTATTTACTCCTTCACTGTATCTCATATCTTTGCTGCAGCTATTTACAGTCACATAATGCTGGGGAGATAAACTCTTTTGATGTGCTGCAATCTTAGATCTTTCCTTTGTCTTTGATGGGAATGGGTTTAGGCATGGCAATCGAGACGTATTCATGTGAAGGGCATTGATTGATTCTTAGATTATCTCCCTTTGTAAAGTTTAGATTTCATTCTTTAAAAGGTTTATTTTGAACATGGTGGGCAATCAACAAAATATTTTCTATGATGGGAATTAGCTGCACAGATGGAGCTTGAAATAAAGTAAGTTAAGTTGATAGCTGCCCAAAAAAAGGATTTACTGCCTTTTGAGAAATTATTTTTGACACTTAAGTTAAAAAAGATTCACATTTTCCTTCTTGTTACCAGGCACTATTATTTTGCACTTACTTTTTTTTGCAGCTATATGAACATGGAGCACATGCTACATTTGCACATATCGTATTGATGATTCTGGAATGTATGCAAAGGCCGAGACAATAGACGAGACAATTCCTGCAGCAAGAGAAGACTCAGCATCCAGTGACAGATATTGTTTTTCGATACTGTGTTCTTGCGGGAGAGTGAGTGAGAGATATGGGTGTGTGATAGTTCGTCAGTCCAAACAGAGTCATAAAGCGCTGCATGGTTAAGCCTGATGAATTAATAACAGGGAGGCAGATGGGTCCCAGGGGCACTGTGGGAGCAGAGCAGCATGGAGAGCAGAGTGAACCCACATTGGTATCACAGACGTACACACATGCTCTTTTCTACATCTGCGTACATACTGTACAAACAGCCAGATACTCATTTGCATCCATATAAAGTGTTGGAGAGAGAGAGAGAGACATACATACATGTACAAAATACAGATACATACATATTCTAAAGGTTAAAGCAAATCAAACATTTAAATCAGGACTCTTCTGTTGATTTTGACCCTTTACTTAGTTCCTGTGTTAGGCTTGAAGAAAGCGTTGCATGTTGAACATTATTTGTTAATGGTTTGTCTAACTTAATGAAGGCCAGCTGAGGTATAAACATTGACAAAAAAAACTAAGAGCAATGATGCAGCATGTGGGTGTATTTTTTATCTTAATTGTTTTGTGTTTTGCATCGGACTTAGCATTTCAGTTTGGAGTGCTTAAATACATAAATGCTGTGTTGCTGTACTTACAACCCCTTAAATTAGAGGGCGAGGGAGTTTAGCCTGTGGAGTGTTGCAATGATCAACATTTTAATCTTTTTAATTGCTAAGTTCAGTTAAAGCTGCTCAGGGTAACAGTTAATGATGAAGATGTACCTGTCTTATCAGGATAAATTGTGAAAGTGGGGATCCTATTATTATGTTTTCTTATTGTCTGTTGTTTTACTTTTTGCTGACTATAGTCTGATAGGCAATAAAATTCCTCCAATGAAGCATTTTTAATGACCACTCTCACATGTATGCAATTATGTTTAAAATGATTGAAAATTGCCTATCAAAGCTGTATATATTCTGGATAAACTTTTCTTCTTCCCTTGTTTGATTTTAATCTGTCTGTGCTGAATTAGAGGATACTTGATAAAAGTTTAAACTCTTTTCATTTCCTGTAAAATAAAGTATTACATTACTCAACATTTAGTGATATATGTATCATGCAACTTTAACATTAAAGAATTGCTGGGAAGTCTAGATCACTGAGCTCACTGACAAGCAGTAGTGAAAGGATCATGTGTAGGCGCAAATGTAATGTCATTGTGGTTGTGGGCAAAGGATGATCACACACCAGAATAAGGTGTCCGTGGAGGCTTCCTCGAAATTTATGAAGGGTATGCAGGTCAAGGTTGCCATGTAATCTTCTGCCTGACCCAGACAGTGTTTGTGTTGTAGGAGGGGAAGTTGATTGTATTTGTACTTGTGTATTGGTGGCTGTTGGTGGACCGATGTAATTTTTAGGAGCATTGATTTAAGCCTCAGTGGCATTATATTAAACTAAGAACTGCTCTGATTTGCTGTCACAAATCTAAGTAGAGGGAGGCCTGCAGTGTTAGAATAATATTGTGAAAGTTGATTGTTTTAAACCAAACCTAAAAACTTTCACTCACTACACTAAACCAGCAGTAAGGGGAACCTCAGGGTAATATGCAAAAAAGTATCTGCTGAAAAAAAAAACAACAACAAAAAAAACAAAAAACAAACAAAAAAACCCCCCAAAAAACAAAAACAAAAGAGGTTTAAAAAATTGGGTTCTGAAAAAAAACTGAGTTTGATAAGAACAGATTTATTTAAATCTAAGCTGATATTTTTGAGTAATATTTTCTTTTTCTTGTGTGGAAATCTATTTTACTGAAAACTGGCTGTTTATTAGCATTTCACTTCAGCTTTCACAATGATAAAACACAATAGGGGGTATTATTATTCTATTCTATGCTATGGTCTAAGTTCTGTGCAGTCCAATGACAGCACTTGGATACAACAGTATGTTTAAATCAGACCCCTAAGTGTTTAATTTAGCAGCCGTTTTGGTGAATTAATGAAGCAGAAATTATCCAAACCTTTAAACTTCTCACTCTGCAAGTCAGAGCAGTTACACTCAGCAAATTTACAAAAATTTATTTATTGTGCTGGACCAAAACTAGACTTTCATAATGTATATAATCATGTTAGTTCAACCAAAGTCTTATGAAATCGAAGCTCCCAAAGCTGGGCTAAGACACCCAGATAATGTGGTTGGGAAGTGAATCATTCCTGCATGTATATGTTCAGGTAGACTCAAATGGATATACGACCAATTTCATCTTCTTTTGCCTTTATAGAAACAGTAAACTTTAAGCCTATATCAATGCAGCTGAATTCCCAAAACAGTTGCTCTCAGTTAAACATTTTGATTAATTCGTCAGATGGCTGAACATGTCAGAAAATGTGTCCAAAACCAGATCAAGCAACAACAGATTGATCGATCATAGGCATTAGGGTTTTTAATGAAAATGACTGAACTCCAAAGATTAATTCAAATTGTGTTATTTCTGTTAAAGACGCATTATGTAACTTTCTGACCTTAAAGCTCCACATCAGGACTTGTTTAATGGCACAGTGACATCGATTATGTGCATTTCTGGAGCTGTCGCTGCCCGGCTGAATGCTGAATCAGCCATGATTCAGCAAAGAAACAAAGAAAGACATTTTTGGAGGAAGAGAGGAAAAGAAAGAGAGAGGGACACAGAGAGAAATATTAGAAGAGTCAAAATGAGACTGACTGAAGAGAGTTCAGAGTACATACAGGATGCAAGATGGATGCTGGATTATCATTAAGAAAATCTCTGTTTTCTGTTCTGTAATGCATCTTTAAGAGACTTGAACATGGAATACACTTTTTGAGATACAGCATACTTGTTTTGTACAACCACAGCAAACTGTTTAAAATCCCACCTGCTCAGGTGTTCTGCATGCTAAAAATAAAGGAACTGTCCCAAAGCTGAGTGAAGAAATTTCTTAAGACTTTAGAAAGAAATAGTTTGGACCATTGTATAGAACTGTAACAAACAAGGTATACCAACAAATCCTCCTAAAAAGGAGCAGTTTCTGATTTTATCAAAAGTGGAAAGACCTGGTGAGAACAGGAATGAAAGTGGTATGTGAGGAACAAGTTAGGACTATATCCTGAACCCTCACAGTAGTCCACTCCTGTGGTATACATCATCATGTGACCGGTTGGTACATCAAATAACAAACAGATACCCTGCGAGTGCTAACTGAAGCTGGGTGTTGACACTTTTTGTTTTTCTTTTTAATAGTCGATCTTGCAATTTTGATTCTATTTATTACTAAAGGTGCAGCATTTTTTTTCCCTTAACAATGATTTTTTTAAAACTTTCCTTTCAGTCTCTGTTTATATTAAAGTGTTTTAACACCACATAGAGATTTTTAGTGTAGAACATTTATAGACCTTTATTCAAGTGGGTCTATTTGTAATTTGAAAGACCCCAAACGAAGCCTCATTGCCTTTTACTCAAGATTTCATCGTACCACCTACAATTATTTGGATTTAAATTAGTAGACAACTTTCCCATAAATGTTTGGGACTTTGAAGACGGTTAAGAAAAAGAAATCTGAAAGCTTATCTGTATGTAACACACAGAATATTTCTGCAGAAATAACGGTATGAGTCTTGCCAATTTTTGTCAAACACAAGCCCATTGAATATATTTTTTTATGTTCGTTTCTTTTCTTCTGTCTCTATTGGTTTACAAGATTATGTACATCTACAGGTTTTTTGCTCCTGCCCCTAACTCGCCAGCTTTCTTCTGCCCTCTAGTTTTCAGTTTCCTGTGAGATCTCAGCTTTAACAGAAGCTACATGTGATAATGTCAAATTAATCTTCAGGAAAATAACACAAACATCTATATTTCAAGAGATGGCAGAGGGGGTCTTTAGCATAGTTACAAGTTGTGTTTTAAAAGTTTTTTTTTTATCCATCTTTATGTTTACAGTTCACTAAGTTGAATAATTGAAAGTATGCTCACTGACAGGCCAGAAGATGTGGAGCTAAGTCGCCATCGCCGTTAGCTTGCTGTTTCTTGCTTTCTTAAGCTCTGGCATGTCATTGCTGCATGCCTCCATCGTGGCATGCAGTATGGGAATGTTCTGATGCTGGCTGGCTTGTATTAGCCAGAGAAATATTTCCACACAGTAAATGATAAATATGGATGGGTAAATGAAATGCGCACTGTATGAAACAGTCAAAGCTGGGAATGTGCTCTTGCACACAGACTATGGGTGCATACAACAAACTGACAGACATCTGCAGGCACTCACACAATCAAGACTCTGTTGCACAAAAGCTGCATGTTTGTATGTATTTAGGCAGTCGGGCTGATGGCAGTCATGCATGTATGCATTTGTATATATTGTTTATGCACATGTGCCAATTGGTGTGTGTTTGCATATGTGTTTGCTGGCTGCCAAACGAAAGGAGCAGGAAGAGGCGAAATGGTTGGAGGGACTGTTTGTTTATTCATTACTCAGTGGCCTTGGTGGTTTCAGGGGGACATGGCAACACTTGTCCTGGGCCCTTTAGTACTGGTCTGTTTGTGGCGGTTTTGGCTCTGCCAAAGCCTTCAGCTCTCATTTCCTCTGTTCTGTGCTTATCTCTATTTTTTTTCCTTATTTACCTTTGGATCTTCAGTCTTTTAATCTTTGGTTTTATTGTTTTTCTCTTAGTTTATTATTTTGTGCAAAATCTGAAACACTGCAAACCTCACTTTTTTTCTAATGTTTAGATTTTTGTGGCTTTTCAATGTGATGTCTACACATTATCTTTAGTAGCGGGCACTGCAGTGTCTTTGAGGGGCTGCATGTTAGTGAACCTTGCTGACGCACACTTAAACAAAGTTCATACCAAAAACAATGTCCAGATGTTTATCTTTGCCTTTTTCTGCTTCATTTATTACTAATAAATATTTATGAATGTCCATACATCACGGTCTAACATAAATCTCACAGCTATGTAGCCTAAACAAATCTAAACAACTCATACTCTGTCAGCAGTTTTTACATCTACGTTCATTAAACAGATACCCTTATATGCATAACCAGTCATCAAGAAATATGATTCCAGTTTAGGTGAGTGTCCCAATTTAGAAAAAGTAGTTCATGCAGACACACACTGAAAGAAAATAAAAAAAACAAAACAAATGAATTACTCCCTTCAACTCTCAGACAGCAATTTTAAGTGGAATAATAATACTAGTATTGGCATCAATAGTTTACTGATTGGAATTATTTTAAATTTGTTTTGGATTTTTATTTTTACATTTGTCTTCTGCCAAAGACACAAATGTAAACTAGGATAGTATTGTATATTTTAAAAATTGTGTGGTAAATAGCATTTACTGGCATCACTGCTAGGTACCTGCTGGCCTGTGGCCACCCTGGGTTTCCGTGGTACTGGGAGGGGCGGCTACATGCCGTCACTTAAGTGGCATGTGATTCTGGGAGACCCTGTAACTACAAGTGTTTGTGTGGGCATCTGATTAGAACACTTGTGAAGGGTGAATGTATCTGGATGAGAGGGAAGGGTTGGCTGGTGGGTGTTTGGAGATGTAGAATGGGTTGGGAGGGTAATGGGTGGGTTGGGCTGGGGTGTGAAATTTAGAGGGATAGATTGAGTGGGCAAATTGGGGGCATATGATCTCTGGGGTGCCTGGTTGGGGGCACTGAGACAGGAGCTAGCATGTGGTGGGTGGCTGTCTGGACTGGCCCTGCCCTCCCGGGTGACTGACCGGGCCTTCCTCGAGGGTGGTGGGTGGGCCTCAGCCTCGCATGGCCCTGGGTTCTACCCCTGGCTCATGCATGGGGACTTGTACCAGACGGGGCTGATGGATTGCTGCCCTGGGTCCCCTGGGGCCTGTGGTCCCTGGCGAGGGGGCTCTGGCTGCGGCCTTCCTCTGCCTCCTTCTGTCCGGATGCATTGCCGTTCCTGCGGTGGGCTGTCTTGATTCTATTCTCTGTGGTGGCTGCTGGTTGCCCGGGGCTTGGGGCTCTCTCAGTTTGCCTCTGGTCCTTGTAGGGAGCGTACCTGCATTTGCTTGATCAATCAACACAACTCACCCCTAATGCTTAGTACACACACTTACATACACACCCACAACCCTACAGACACATACACACATGCATACACACACTCACACACATATACTAATTTCTCTTTTGCTCATTGTTGTTCATGGTTTTTATAGTTTTTCTTCTCACAGGTGCCCTACACACAGGTGTCTATACACAGGTCTCACAGGTGTCTGTTGTGATCTCTTCTAAGAATTCAGAATCCTAACTGTGTCTTTACAGATGCAGCAGCTGTTTAGTTTATCTGTTTAACTTTGATTTTCTATCTTTTGTTTTGTTCTTCCTTTTTCTATCTTTTCTCTTCCATTTCTCGTCTATCCACCTTTTTCATTCTGTTTCTCCGTTCAAGTCCAGCGGTTATAAACAAAAACATATTATAAAATAGTAATAAAGAATAACATTCTGAATAAGATTCAAGGGGAGGCCCATATCCAAAAGGTTCCTCTTGGCAGAGTAAATTTGTTCCGCACAATACAGCAGCCACACCATCATTCTGCTGTCATGATAGTGGACAAGAAAGGTAAAAAAAAACAAAACAAAAAACAAAAACAAGGTCTCCAGACAACACGACCCATCAGGCTTACTTAGGGCTGGGATATACTTGCTGTGCATGCAAACATGCAGGTCAACAAACTTCACCGTCTGTTTATATACTTACTGCGGCACAATGCAGCCAAAATGCTCCATACTGGAGGTCACCACTAGGGGCAGTACACAGCACTTGAAGTTTGAAATAGTGAAAAAGCCAATCTGCTGTTCACATTGTGCTTCTGTGAACAGCATTTCTGTGTTTGCCATTGTGCAACAGGGAGGAAAAATCATAAAGATGATGGTTGTTTGAAAACAAGGTCCGAGAGAAGCTCTATCTAACTATCTGCCATTGTGTTTAGGGGTGTTTACCTCTGCCATTGTGTTTATGCTGTTGTTTGCATGAGTGCCTTTAACATTCAAGCCAATATAGCAGCGTGCGCACGCAACACATTACCTCGTGTCAACATTAGCAGTCTCATGTTCCTAGCATTGCAAATATATGCTAGGAATGTGTGGCAGCCATCGGTTTTGTGTGTTGCACCATCTTGTGGCACTGCCATTACTGAAGTGGCAAGTCCTAATTACCTTGTATCTTCCTATATGGTCGGTGCTACTGCTTCCCAGTGTCTGCATTCATAAGTGTGGATGTATAATCTTTCTGTTTGACATAACCTGTTGTTTGAGTTATTTTAACCTTCAACAATCTGCTTTTATGTTACGTTATGTTATGTTACTCATAAAACCATTAAAAGAGGAAAAAAAACAGGTTCCAGTAAATAGTTAAGCAAAGGTTGGAATGACAGGCTCACAAACACTAGAGATTGATATAAAATATCACAGACACACAAAGTATATAAACCCATAACATGATATAAGCTCATGCTGTGCTCCTCACGTGCACTGACTGGGTAATCTCCCCCATGGTGGGAGACCATTGATTCCCCTAACAAAAGAACTGAGCCAAGTGCACATCTTGTTTCTGACCCTTCCCTCCGTTCTCAGCCTTAACATGCATTCAAACCCAGACCCAATCAATGCCTATACTCTAGGATCAATTTTTCAAGGTTTGGGGTGTCAGATGTGATATGGCATCATTTTGGCCTGGTGGTACAAAGCAGAGTAACAGATTCTTCAAATGTGTTGGTTCTTGTCATCAGCCGAACCATTAAAATCAAGATTCAGATTGGTACGAGATGTTGGGAAAGAAAGAGATGAGATATGTTAATCTCCCTGCATGCACTGTTTTATTTTCATTGACTTGTTTGATTTCTGTGTTATTGTTTGTTAGAATTTGGGATTCATATTTTTGTAAATTTGTCTGCATCTTTAAGTTGCGATTGATTCTAAACTATGAGATTTCCTTAGACTCTTAAGCTATTGCCTTGCAGTGAATTGATACATTAGAAATAGTTAGAATCAGAAAAGATAGACAATTATTAGCTTATGAGAATCAATTTTATGCATCATCACATAAACTGATAGCCACTATATAGAACTGCTGTCGTTCGGAGGCCCCCAACTTTCTGCCAGGTGATCGAGCCTGGGTGTCCACCAGGAACCTTCGCTTCCACCCCTCCTGTAGGCAATTGTGCCTGCTCTTCATTGGGCCCTTCAAGATCCTGCGGAGGGTCAAGGAGGTGACGTACACTCTTCAGCTGCCTTCTCACTTCCGTATCTCACCCTTGTTTCATGTTTCCCTCCTCAGGCCATTGATCAGGGGCCGCCTTGCTGATGCGGTGCCTCCGGACGAACCCCCACCAGCTCTGGAGGTTGAGGGTTCAGTGGCTTTTTTTGTCCAATCTCTTCTGGAATTTTGACGGTGTCAGGGCTGTCTCAAGTATCTGGTGGATTGGAAGGGTCCTGAGGAGCAGAGTTGGGTCCTGCTCTCCTTCCACCGGGCCCGCCCGGATTGTCCTGCACCTCGTCCTCGGGGTCGTCCTCCTGGTGTGCGGCATGGCATGTCAGGGGCCGTGCCTCTGGGGGTGGGGGCATACTGTCATGCCTGCTCCTTCCTCTCAGGTGCGCTCCACCTCTCCTGAGTACTAGTCACCAGAAACCCTCTGCTCAGGCCATCTTGGATCACACCTGTTCTCTATCATCATCATCAGTTACTGCACCTTTATTAAATACTCTTAAATCTTACCTGCATTTGTGTCCGGCATCTCTCTGCCTCATCCAGATATGTATATATATATATAAACAATAAACCAGTCCAACTTTCATATGTTTAGAGTGGTTTAAGTGAAAGCTGTAATGCGGATTTTCAAACAGGTTCACTTTTACCTCAAATGGTTGTTTTGGATGTTTTGCATACAGCTTATATACAACACTGGTTCTAATAGCTTTAATGTTCCTATGGTGTGTAGTTCACAGTTATGTTTCACAGGAAAATACAATCATTGGAGTGAAACTACAGATCAGCAGGTCGTCTCAAATGAATCAGATTGGTTTAAAGAAAAAAAAAAAAAAAAAAATTGACTGAAATGCCCTTCACTGGAACTGGGGGAAAAAAAATATATATGTTTAGAAATACCTTTTCTCTCAATGCAGACAGTCACAACAGTTGTAGAGCATTGTTTTTGCACTTTTATCTCTATAAAACATTTATTACTTTGTTAGTTTTTACAATAAAATGTTATGATACAATTCCATAATCTTTGGCAGTTAAATTCAGTCTGAGAAAAAAACAGGTCATTTCATGAAGACAAAGAAGAAAAGAGCACAGAAAGACACTGTATGAGGAAAAGTAGCAACCTTTAAAAAAAGAAATGGGGAAGAAAACACAAAAGTATGAAAATTTAATTGAAAAATAAAATGATGTTATTGCAGAAAAACATTCTAAATGGGCTTGGTTGGGCTGTGTATGGCGGGAAGCCACACAATGTACCTAAGGCACTGCAAAGTGTTAACATGAAAAACACATCAGAGAAGGAAGAGGGAAGCAGGCGGCCTGTGGGGGTGCACACACATGGAGATGCAGACATGTGGCTGATATGTCCCACTTTGCAATTACTGTGCTTGCTATTACTGTGTGTCCTAAATGATGTGGATCCCAGTTTTTTATGGTTTGTTCTTATGGAGTGAAATGGGTTCATGGTAAAGTTAGTGAAATATACATCTGTATTAATTGATGACGTGCCAAACAGTAGTTTTATTTTCTGTTGAAAGAAACTGTTTTGGACACGATTTTAAATTTCCTGCCTGGTGGAGTGCACAAAGCTGAGACTTATCAGACCAGGGATAAGTCAAATTGGAGAAATCAAAACCCTTGAGCAAAGTTTTAACAGAAATGTGAAATTTTTTTTAAGTTATCTGCTTGTCTGTAGCTTTTATTTATTTTTTTATGATGAAGAAAAAGAGCATGTTTGTCTTTGCAAATCCCAGACTCCATGATTCTCCTGCGACAGCAGAAAGAAGCAAAGCGAAAAAAAAAAGGGAATATGGTGGAATTAGTTAAAGATCTCAGGGACTTTTCATTCTTGTCTCCTCAGAGTGTTTGCATCAAACCAGCTAAGCATTCAAGAGCAAAGGAAGCCACAAAGGACCAGCAGTCATACAGCAACACTGACAGGAATGCCCTGAAACTATTAGCTCTTCTCTCTCACACCATCACACTTGCACACACAGTCACATACTTTCCTGCTTTGTTTGTTCCCCTGTTCCATGTGTGTCATACACATTAATTTGAACAGAGCTGAGGTAAACACTGGCAGATGTATTAAAGAGATACGCAGCAAAGTCTGCTAGTATTTTGACAGTTTCTTACACTACACACTGATTTGAAATAAAGCTATCAAGACTTTCAGCTTTATTTCTTGGGGTTTGTTGTATTATTTTTGCATTTAGCATTTTCACATCTTCAAAGGTAATTGGCATTGAACTGATAAGCAGTTTCGGGGTCAGATGTGGTCTGATTAGATCAAAAGATCTTTAGATGATTTCAAAACCAAAATCATTAATTTGGTACAATCTTAAACTGAACCAGCAGCAACACATGGTCTGGAACACTGTTTATGACAGCTGAAGTAGATAATTAGACCTATTTGAAGTAAACCTTTACATACCTTTAGCCTAGAACATTTGTGAAGAAGTAAAAGTCATCTACAGAAAGCCAGCCCAGGTCTGGTCCAAGATTCTCCAGACAGATTAAACTGGGATTATTGTCTATCAGAAAGGAGAATATGTGAAGATGGACTCACGATCAACTGCATACCATAGTTCTATAAGCCAGCTAAGGTTTTAAACAACCAATCATTGATTAAATACTAAAAACAATGTAACCCGTGTAATGTTCCACAGGCAAAACATCCATTTTTAAGTAAATATGTCAAACCACTTTGAACTGCTCTGACCTCTTGTTAAAAGCTCTGAGCACAATTGTTTGATCTTTGCTGAGGTCATGTGACCTCTTAACCCTGCATCTAAGCTCACATTACATCTCTTCTCATTCAACCCTTTGCTGTTAGAAGACAAAATAATATCTGAGAGCCTGATACACAACCTGCAGCTAATAGCTTCCTTGGCCTCCTTGACTCAGGGACTCATAATAGAATGAATGGAGATGCGGACATGCTCTCTTTTCAGCCTGAGGCAGTAATCGTTTTCTCTTGGTGAGGGGCTTGGCCATGGAGTTTACTCTTTACAGGGTTAGATAAGAAGAAGCTAAGCAGGGACCTCTAGCTTGGCCTAATGTCAGGTTCACCATCAGATAAACGGACTGATTTGATCTCACTGCGGCAAGGAGGAGATGACTGCTGCTGCTCTCAGTGGAATTCTCACTCTGTGAGGAAGCGCATCTATTGAAAGCTAACAGATTTGTCTTGTGGATGACATTAAACCAATGTGTCTGTGACGCATTTAAGGACATTAGCCATGTTTACATGCACAAAATTTCTTCAATTGGGTTACAGTTCCCATCAGACCTGTACTGTTTACATGGGCCTGAGGAAATTATTTCAGTCATGACGTGCGTTTACATACATCACATGTTTGAACGGATTTTGAAATGGGCAGCAATGTACTGCTCTCTAACAAGTAGGAGAAGAAACAATGCTTTCCAATGTAAACAAACACCACTGCATGAGCCTATTTATTCCTGTTTTACCACCTTCGGTTTCTCTTTTAAATTATTTTAAAATCCTAAGCAATCACATACTGATCACTCCTGTTTTGTTCCTACCCTGTCTTCTAATGGTCATAAGTATTTCTTCTTCTTTTAATGTGAACTTTGAGTAAAATTAATAGTACATTACAAGTTGTAATGCAAAGTGTGATTACATTTTGTTGTGGTATGACTGATGCAACAGGCATGCCCATTAAGGATAATTTCTACCCAACTTTCGGAACGTGTTATCATGCATGCAGATCAACAATCAGCATAACAATTCCCCTTGCTTTTGAAATCAAAGTTTGATCCAAATGAACATGTCATGTTCTTCTCAGGTAAGTGACCCGATGGCTTGGTGGAGATCTGTGCTCTCTGGGTGCTTTTAGTTTGAAATATTTACACTTGCTTGTCCTGTAATATGTTACTCCTTTTCTTTAAATGGCCTTCATCCATCTATCCCACCATCATTTTCCCTTTTAATTGCTGAAAATCCTTCAACCACTAAACCCTCAACCTGTTCACATTAGATCAGCTCTGTTTTCGCTCAGATAACTTCTCTCAGGTGGCTTCTCAAAGGAAAGGCTGATGAGAGGGTTTATTAAGACTGTTAAACAGTTGAGTAGGGCTGGGGGCTTCTGGGAGCCCAAAGAGACAAGAGCCTTTATTGGAAATGTAATTTTTGTTTGTCTCCAATTACCTCCCTGCTCATTTGTTTTACAGATGCTGTTATAGTGCGGAGAAACTACACTGGATTCTCTTAAGCATTGCTCTTCTGAGAGGCTGCAGTTTATTACAAATGGGAAAGCTTTCATTACAGATCGCTCCAGTGCTGTGCAGAGGTACGTGACCCATCTCAGGCACACCAGGTTGACTTTATAGGGTTGAATTTACTCAAAAAGTCTGCAAAGCTGAAGTTGTGTGCGCAGACTTGCACATATAAATTGCACATGTGAGTTTTGTTTATATATGAACAACCAAAAGCAGGAATGTTTCTCAGCTGTTATGAAATGAAAGTAAAGCCTGTTTGTACGGAATGCCATTAAATATTTGTGTATGATTTACTGCTCTCATAAAGCAACATAATTCTACCATTACGCTTATTGGGCTGGTTTACATTAACTATGCTTGAGTTCCCATTATGAGTAAATAAGATATTTTCATTATAGCCAAGAAATTGACAGTGAATACATGCAGGGCTGATTTATTTTATCCTTACCGGCAAATACAATACATTTAAATTCACTGTGAAATATTAAGAAAAACCCAAATATTTAAAAAGCACATTTTAAAATGAAGATTTTTACCATTATTATTTTTTATTTTACTGCAAAGATGACTGGGAACTGAATATAAATCAATGATCTTAAAAAATTTGTAAGGTTTGTTGAGTTCACATGTCAGATGGTGATGTTGCTGAAAGTGAAGATCTTTGAATCATATTCTTGATTTGCAATATTTGATAATAAGTAAATGTGACTTGTTTTGATTAAAACAGTACCAGTTAAATTCTGGAAAGCATCCAAATGTGGAGCTCTCAGATCAGGACACCAAATAAGTACTCCACAGTACACACAAATATGAATACTAATTTATACCAATATAGCACCATGTCTGGTGGTGTACTCATTCATCTGACATATAGAATTTATTTTCTCATGGAATGATACTGAGAAACAATAGTCCATTTCAACCAAGTTAACCAAGTGTACAACATTAAAAGGCAGGACATTAAATAAACATCACCATCCAAAACTAGTGAAAAAGGTGGATGAAAAATGGGATGGTGCTTCATGACATGACCTTACTTAGACAACAACTTAATTAATTAAGTGAATCCACAAAATGTTTAGGATTTCATAGCATCTGGATAAACAGGTGTAAACAGAGATGCAAAGGATTTTGGTTTGGCTCTGTGATGGAGTTGTGAAACATTTTTAAGTGTGCCCTGCTTCTCATCCAGTGGCAGCGGGAAATGAAATATCAATAAAAAAATCTAATTGAAGACTTAACTTTCACCAGCACTCCCTGGAAGGTTAAGCAGAAAAAATTTGCTAAGATAAATGTTTATCACATTCACAGTTCATCGTGCTGTTCCTCAGTGGTTAAAAGTGGCAGGTTAAAATGACAATGTCTTTTATATCACTTTATTTATTAATTATTCATCACACTGATAGACTAAAGTCTAGACCTATTTAAATGTACTAAATGTTGTGTCATCCTAACAATTTTATTTGATTCATGCAAAAACAAACTGAGGGGCAAAATGCCAACTTGAACTCTAAAACATAAATCATTTGAAAAATACACCAACCAAAAAATGTTTTTGTATGTCTATAAAAGCAACCAGAGAGAATGTGATTCTGCTGTCTCGTTTTCTGCAAACCATAAACATGTTATTCACCAGTAACAGCTAATCACTTTATTATGACTGACCATTCGTTAATAAGGTCACTTTAATAAGGTGAGGTCCCCCCTCACCTCCGCCCTTATAAAAGAACAGACCAGCTGTAGCCGCTCTACGAGCCACACTGGGAAGCACCATCACAGGATAACGATGGGTTGGGATGGGGGCTGGAGAAGTGCGGGTGGGGCCTGGGGAATAGGTAATTTGATTGGTGCAAAATTAAGGACTCCTCTGCAAAGGCATTATGGGAGAGTTCCTGGTGGGTCATTTTAGCTTCACTTCCTCCATATTTCTCAGCTTGATTAAAAATTGATCGGCAACGGCAATGTGAATATATTATTGGGGCCATTATTCACCCCTGACAGATAATTGGATGGTACACACAACTCTATTTTCTTTCGGGGCAATGCCCTCGCATGTGTGACTGTGAATATGTATGTGAGTGTGTATGTGTATAAAAGGGAGAGAAAAGAAGATGGAAGGGAAGGAAGCACATGGGGTTGATAGATGGATTAACTGAAACCTCTTTTTCTTCATTATTTTAAGCCAATAAATCACCTCCTCTTCTCTCTTCTTTCAAGCCATCCCTCCATCAAATTTCAACCCTGATGTCGCTGTCTATGATTGGCCATCTGTGATTGATGTGTTATTAAAACGTCATGCAAAGCATATAATCATTTTTCTGGTAATCATTTATAACCTATTTTAATATAAGTTTAGAATGTGGCCATGAAATACACTGTTAGATAAAACTAACATGGATTTGGATTTGCTCCTTCAGTTTGTGCTTATGTTCCATCTCAAATTCACTTATTACCAAAGATTGAATTCTGCTCTAAAACCACCAGAGCTGTGGAGAATGTCTGTGAATAAGCCAGTCAGATAGCAGTTAGCTAGCATTGCTGCAGGCATAGATGGATATTGGAATGAGCAAAATGCAATGTCTGCTCTGCGGCTAATGCCATTTGCTATTGGCCCAAGGCTTAGCTTGCTGCCATTTTCACGCCTTCTTAATATCTTAAAGTGCATAGAGAAGGAGATGCATAACATGCTGTGGACTGCTGCAAATAATGTGGGGGTATGTTGTCAGCACTGTGCCGTCTTCAAGGACTTTAAATTTAGACATTTTGAATTGTTATTTTCTTTATAAGTCACATTCACTTGTAAAAGAAAGTTTCGTGGGAGGTTGTGACGTTAATAAGGGAAGTTTGTTTTTTTTGTAAACTGCTCAAAATAGTAAAGAGAACACTTTAACAACACAACTTATATCTTACTGAATAAAATATTCCAGTTAAAAATCTTTATTCATTGCATAGTGGAATGTGCTGAGAACCAAATAATGTAACAATGATCAATGAAAATCTAAATCATTAACCAAAGGTCTGGAGGTCTGGATAAAATAAAATCTGAAAGATCTGATCACAGGCTGACCCGACTTCTTTGGAAATCCCTCAAGACAATTCAAAATGATGTTCAGTGCCTGTGTGTATGGTCTGACAGTGGGTCTACATCCCTGGTGTTTCCCACAGACAGGTAGCAATTTGTGGTGCTCCCCTGGCACTGGTAAGGGAATCGAGTGTTGTGGTGGTGGTTGGTGGAGTCAGTCATTGAGGTGTATGCAAAATGTGTGCAACATCTGATGACCACTTGAGTTGTAATAATCAGCAAATTATTTTCTAAAATCTAGCCTTAAAAAAAAAAAAAAAAAGAAGAAGAAGAAAAAAAAAAAAAGAAATTAATTTGTGCCACCATTTTCCTGACAAGTGCCCCCATCTGGCCTCCTCATCAAAACTTTTCTAGACCTGCCCCTGCATATAAATCCTTTCTATCACCTGTCAGCCACCTGGTTAGAGAAGAGTCCTGTTTTGATTTGTATTTCAGAACCTGTTCATAATTTTCCTTTATCACATTCATTGCTCCTAAAAAGAAAACTAATCCTTTAGAAAAGGCATACTCATGTTTCATCTTGCTGTTTCACTCTCACTAGAAATCTGAACCTGAACAATCTGGCTGTATTGTAACTAACAGATTTCACAGCTGTGGCCCCTGCAAACCTCAGCTAATCATTAGAATAATATAAAATACATGCAAACAATAGGCTATCTAATTAAAACAGGCTACCGTTTTGCGTCAACATCCTGGTAGTTTCCTTCTTAAAATGAGCTGAATGATAAACGAGAGGCGGTACCTGTAGCAGAAAAGCCGATCAACTCATCACCAACAGTTACATCATGATTCAACGAGACACAAGAGAGGGAGGTGGAGAGGCGACAAATGCACAGTACAGAGGCAGATAGCGACTGGAGCAGCAACGTTTGCACAAAACTGTGCAAAGTAAAACAAACAAAAACAAATAAACAAAACAAAACACAGTATAAAAGGTGTGGGTGTTGGACTCTCTCACTATGAAAAGTATGGGTGGCAAAACACCCACATTCCCCATGGGTGTGATGGCCCTGTATGGACATATACCCTACTATTGCCTATCTCAACTGTAACCGCTTTTCATATTAATTGTTTGCTGCGTTACCAATGTTATATGCTGACTAAGGGTGTGGGATGTTCAGTATTTATGACGTTTAGTGCATTAGGCTAACAGTTACCTTATCTGAGGTAAAATAATTTTTGGGCAGGTGTGTTTGAGCACAGTAAATTATACTAACCTTTGGAAACTCCAGATGTCATCAACTGTCTTTTCTGTACCAAATATCCTGCTGCTTTGGGTTTTCCTTTAATAGGCAAGGCAAGGCAGTTTATTTGTTCAATTAAAAGTACTTCACATAAAACAAAATCATTACAGATATTAAGAAATAGTAAAAGGCAGTAACTCATAGCAAAAATCACAATAAAATAATAAATTACATTAAAATGATTAAAAGCAAGATGAGTTAAAAAGTTACCGTGCAGAATTCGTGCATAGGCACATAAGAAAAGAAATGTTTTTAACCTGGATTTAAAAATGTCTGTTTGGTGAAAGTTGAATCTCCACTGGCAGTTTGTTCCACGTGTTTGCAGCATAACAGCTAAATGCTGCTTCTCCATGTTTAGTCTGTACTCTGGTCTGGACTAGTTATAGGCCTTGTGCATTGTGCACATAGAGGAGGGGAGGGCCAATCAGCTGTCAGTGTGTGTGCATTTATCAGTAATGCGCATGTTGATCCACACTGAACGGTTGTGACTCACCAATAAAGCTAATAAAGACGTTTCTTAAAATATCCAGATTTTATGCTTGAGACAGCATCAAGGAAAGAAGGGGCGGAATCTGTGCTGCTGCATCACACATTGGCCTATATGTGTCAACCCTGCATCCCGGTTCCTAATGGCAGCCAGGGTACCTCTGGCTAGCACATGGAGGTCTGTGTGACCCTTCAAGACCCTCCTGACCCACTGCCAAACTGGTCATGCTGGAGGATGTTTCAGGCAGCAGAATGTTTCCCAGACTCTCACGTATGTCACATGTGCTCAGTGTGAACCTGAGAGAACCTGTAAAGAGCACATGGCATCAGTAGCCAAACTATCCATCCTGGTGTTCTTTAGTAAATTTCAATCGGGCTGCACGGTGTGGGGCTGTGAGCACAGGCCCCACTGTTGAACGTCAGGCCCTCATATAATCCTGAGTCTGTTTCTGACAAGTGAGCAGAAACATTGACAATAGTGGCCTGCTGGAGGTCATTGAATGAGGGTCTTCTCTCTCTAAGTCTGACTAGACTATGGCAATATGGATGTAATGACTTGATAATGATAATGAAATTCATAACAGCATGGACCCCTGATATTTCCTGAGACAGTTTTAGCACCATCAGATCTTGCACAATTGGTGATGTTGATTGTTCAACACTTCCAAAACTCCATAGAAGTCATGACCCATAGCTCTGCCCATTTATCCTGAATAAATCTTCTACCAATGCAGTGATACAGCCATTCCCGTGTACAAATCAAATCAGCAGCTAACATCCCACTGATGGAAAGACCATTGTCTCTGCTCTTTTTTTTCTTTCTTTACATTCTCATCCTCACATTGCATATTTGTCCTCTCCTCCTTCACATACACTTCCTTCCATTTCATCTCAAAACTTTTAAACAAAAGGAGTTCTTCAGAATAACTCCCTATTTTTTCTAACTCTCTCTCTCCTTCTTTAACATTCTCTCTTTCTCTTGTTGTAGGGAAAAACATTGCTCTCCCCTCACAAAGACACTTCTCTTGAGTGGAAATTACTGGCAGAGATTAATAACGACATTAGGCAGTAATGATGCTGCACCGAATGAAATATTTATTAAAGATCCCTCTGCTAGCAATTAGCATGGCATGTAATCGTTCAGCACAAGAAATCAAGATGATTGTGCCGCAGTCCCCCATCCCCTTATCTCTCTTTTCTAAGGCAACCCCCTGTGTAGCCTCCACTCTTGAAAACCCCCACACCCGCCCGCCCATCCCCTGCATCACTGTAAACACTTACAGCCTCTTCCTCTGACATCTTCTCTCCACAACAACAGTATCTTGGGGAGGCAATGGAGTGTGTATGGGTGTGTTGAGGGGAGTTAGTGGTCCTGTGCATCCAAATCTTAATTACAAGCACTCTTAAGCTGGGGAGGATACTCTGCTAGGCATATACTCTGTCACGGGGATGCAGACGTCAGCAGTGGCTTGAGGATTGGCTCAGGAGGATGCTGAAGTCAGACTGCAGGCATGTCAAATAGCGCTACCGTTTCTTCTTTGTTCCAAGTTCCTGCCAAGTTGTCCAGGGCAGAAGCTTTATGAGGAAAATATTATTGAATGCTTGTTTTGTGTCTTGGAGTCCACTCACTTGTAATGCTTAAAGGGACAGTTTATCAAAACTTCCATAAAAGTTTTCTATCCCAGAGCTTTCATGCACATAACTTTTTGAAGCAGTAATAAACCAATTATTGTTAACACACCTTACCCAAGGCTCCTTATGATGTTCAGAAGATGGTGTGTTATATAGTCAGTTATATGAAAATAAAATCATTCCCTATGCTTTCTCCCAGAGGTGATAAAATCGCACACTGAATCCTTTTCAAGGATGACCTGCCCTTGAAGATGCACGTCCTTGTTTGTGTTCAAACAAGCGTGACCTCATTTTCAAATCCTCACCTGAGAGGAACAATGGGGAAAAGGAGGCGTGAAGGGGACGATGAGGAGAAAGGAAAAATGGGGAGGGTTTGAAGGGGGCTGGTGTAGTGACAGAAGAGTTCAGAGGTCAGATAATCAAAAGTGTCCGTTTATTGGCTACATCATCAAACCTCAAGGAGCTCATCAGTGCAGTCATTCAGGCGTGTGGTTCCGCTAATCAGCTCTCAAACTTGTGTTTATCCATGCTGATGCCATCTCAGAAAGACAAGAAAAAGACAGGCAGTGAAGGAAAATGGAGAAGAAGAGGGGTGGGGGGCATGAATTGAGAATGGGCTAACGTTAAAGTAGTTCACTTCACAAACCCTAACAAAGGGTGGGCAGCGGGAGCAGATCAATCTGCAATATTGTGGTCTGCGGACCTCACAACAAAGACAGAACATAAAGCAAGCATATTAAGTGATGCTCTTGTATGAACTTTGGCAATCAATAAACATCAGGTGCAGAGGTGGGAGGCAGTATTGTGTATTGAAAGAGATGCAAGAAAAGGAGAACAGAGAGAACATATGGCAATTTGAAGAGGTTGAAAGAGGGATGAGAGAGAACAATAGATGGGGAGAAAAGGATTGATGTTGAAGATAACGGTAATATCTAAGAGTTCTTTGTTTGACAAACTTAGTTGCTGTTCTTCACTCATATTCTTAATTAGATAGTTATCTTTAGCGCTTTGATAGATTAGATAAGCTGTTAATTAATCTTTGAATCTAATTAACTGTCTTGCTATTAATAGATTGGGCCACGTTATTGTACATTTGACTGTCAAGCACTGAAATGAGATTTGGAATGGAGAGTTTCAGGCCTGAGGAGTAAAGTGGCTTTCTTCCTTTGATTGTTTAAGTTAGAAAACATTTTAATGACAGTATGAAGTCACATTCCTGTCATTCTGAAATCATTTTTACAAGCTCTGAAACAAGTAAATGGATGACATTGTTTTAAATTAACGTTATTCTCTTATGGCATTTTATGCCACCTTGTATGTCTATGTGTTTTATTTAAGTTGAATACACTATGTTCCTCTGTTTGTTCACAGTATGGGGCAGCAGTGGCTCACGTAGTTGTAGGTTGGTGGTTCAAAAGGTGCTCTTCGAGTCAAGCTGTCATGTAAGTCTTGGGCAAAACACATCATCCTCCTCTCCTCCAGTGTCGGCATCACTGGTGTATAAATGTTCGGTGGTGGTCGGAGAGGCTGTTACTGTGGATCGGCTGCTACGTTTCTGTCAGCCTCCCCCAGGACAGCTGTGTCTACACATGTAACTTGTCATCACCAGGTATGACTGTGGAGGGATTAAATAACAGATTCACTGTAAAGCCTTTATATAGTGCCTTGAAAAGCACTATAAAATCTAATCAATTATTAGTATTAAATGACAGTAGTTACAGATAATCAAAATAACATTAAATACAGTTTAAAAAAATAATGTAATGTAGTCTTCAGGCTCTGTAAGAGATGGGTTAAAGCAGTATCTCAGCTCTTTTATCAGCATGCTTTACAATGTTTCAAACCAATGCAAGTCTATCTGCAAAGAACCAGTGTGTATATTTCTTTTGTCCTTTGTATTGACTTCAGCTTTCTACCCACAAAATATATTTCTTGTTGCCATGTGGAAACATTGTTTCCTATAACCTCACACCAAAAGTAATTTCCCTTCGGGACAATAAAATCTACCTTGACCTTGATCTTAAGAATGTGAATGATAACTGAGGGAGAAAAGACAAGGTGGGTTGAAGCGAGGAAGAAAAATTAAAGGGATTTTTTTACTCAAAGGAAGAAATGTAAAATCCTCAGTAAAAATGAATCATACAGAAATCAAAGGTCAAGTGCCAGGTCAGTTCCACAGCTTACTGGTAGAGAACTATTACTGTCATCTTTAGGCTGTCCTAAATCAGGAATCTATAGAAAAAATCAGAGTAAAAACAAATTTCCCTGAGGTTAATGATGATAAATGAGCTAGTATTCCCATGACAAAAACATTATGTTATGAAAATACTCAGCATTTAGAGCTGTCTTTAATTCCAAACATGACAGAATGTTAACGCAAATGTATACTAAAGTTTTAATAGAAAAACTGATGTGCTGCATTCTTCAGTTTTATCATTTTTATCATTTATTTGCATTTTCATAAGAATTGTGGCAGATTAGTTTTACTAGTTTTAAATGTAATTATTAAATGTAATTATTGTTTAAATTAATGTAACATGGATAAGAAAAACGCCCATCAAAATAGTGATTATGAACATTTTTCTTTAATGAAAGTAGAGCCATTTTAAGGCTTAATGATGTGTGTATGCTAATTTCACTTGAAAATATTTGCAACCAGTTTCTTCAGACAAATTCATTGCCTTTGTGGGAACATTCAGGGAGGAGGGAAAGCAGGAGTAACAGAGGGTCACTGTCATTTCCCCATTTCACCTGCATGGTCTCATATCTCAGTCTGCTCCATTGGACCTTTGTGTGTGTACTTGTGTGTGTAACTGGACCTGGTCCTGAGCCATTGTGTTAGTGTGACAGAAGCCTTTGCCCACTCTTTGATGCCCCCCTCCCTCCAGAGCTTTCCAGCATCCTCTGTCAAGGGCTTGGCTGTTCCACAACACACACACACATACACACACATGCTCACACAGAGCATATCCCTGCTGGAACCAGGGAGCTTCATTTGCATTATGATGGCAGGCAGATTAAGTACATTCCACTGCACACTAAAGGGACTCAGAACAACACACACACACACACACACACACACACACATGCATGCACACACACAGTACACACACTCACCCCCACACTTGTCTTTGGGCCAATAAGGCAGGCTTTGAACAAACTGGTGCCCAGTACAGAGTACCAATCCCATTACTTGCCCCGTCCCCTGTTGTCTCCACCCTCTTAAGAGAACAAAGGACGGCAACATTGACCGAATCTAAACCTCACTGAATCAGGGCGGGAGGAGGAAGAGGGGAGCTGAGAGATGGGTGAAGAGAGGAAAAAAAAGAAGAAAAGAAGGGAGGTTGTCAGGGTGTGGGGCTAGTGTTGGAAAGGGAGAAATAACTGACAGTCAGCTAGGGGGACTAAGCTCATTTAGATAAATTGACATCCCCAACTGAGATAAAACCAGTGATGATTTGTACTGTATCTTCAGGGGATAAAAGCCGTTCTATTGGATTTCATAAGGTCCGGGCATTCTGGGATTTCACAGGCCCTGCACACAGTGATTGTGTGGGTCTCAGCATGGAGGGACAGGCTGCTGGAGAGGGGATGAAGGGGGACTCCTTTGAGAAGAGGGAAAACAATTCTCATCCTTACTGGGAAATGTCAAACAGAGGAGGCACTATGAGAGGTGATGCCAGGGTCTCTGTTTATTTCACTGTATTCTGGTATCCGATTTCTGCCAGGCCTCTTTCAGGGAAAGAAAACTCACACTGTGTAATCTGTTGTAGAAGTGGTGTTAAGGACTTAAGATTTAACCAAATTAATATCTTAGGTAAGATGTTAAGACAGCCTCGCTATATTTCTGAAGTATTGCCTTGGATCTTTTATTTTTTTTCTATAAACTATCAGTTCTAGCTGGAATATCTCTGGTTCATGCTATTTACTGTGTATATTAGTAAGACTAACTTCTAGTTACTATTAATGTAATTAGGGATTTTTGCAAGGATATTGCATTAATATAAATATCACAAACTCACCACAGGTGAAGTTTACTGTAGAGACTGAGGAAACATGGTACATTCTGGGGAAAGTGGTGCATACAAAGTAAAGACTTAATACAACAAGTTGGCAACCTCCTTTATTTTCTTGTAACCAACCTGGTTCTTTACAACAGGCATACCCAACTCTGGTCCTCAAGTCTCACTTTCTTGCATACTTTCAATGTTTCCCTGCTTCAACACATCTGACTCAAATTAATGGTCAATAGCAGACATTTGCAGAGCTTGTCAGAGAGATATTCAATTTAAATCAGATTTGTTGCAGCTGGGAAACAAGTAATACCTACAGAATAGTGGGCCTTGAGGACCAGAGTTGGGGATCATCATCCAATCACTGCTGCATCTTTGCTTTCCATTCTACACTCTGCAAGATACATCATTAATGTGTGTTTATGGAACATGTAGTTATATGATTGCCATGCCAAATAACCAAAATTATTTGCTTTATTCATCACCTGCCAAACTCACCGGTGAGTTTTCATTTATACCTGCCAAAAGGAATTTTGACTTAGATTTGATGGTTTGGTGGGTGTTAAGAAATAAGTTAAATAAATGATGAAGTAAGATTATAGTTATAATTTTGTAATCCTGACCTTAAACTTTGTCAACTCTGTCAGAAACTTCAGACCATTCCGGAGCTAAAAGTGGAGATATGAGCTACTGAATCATCAATAGTTATTTTCAATGCAGTTTCTGCCAATTATAGATCAGTAATTTAATTTCCATTGTGTTTAATTGGTCTCATTTGACATATTGGGTCATATAACTTTGAAGAAATAAGGGAATTTTTTAAATGGTGTAAAAATAGTCAAACAACACTACAATTCCAAACCTTCCTGAATAGAAAAAATATCTTGTTCAAAATCACGATACATTGTGTGAAATGCTACTCTGGGTCCTTTTAGTTTTGATGGCAGCATTTTATTTACTCATAAATAATAAAGATATTGTGATATTTCTCTGCATTAAAAACTTCTACATACAGATCTTCACCATCCATTCAGGTGAAGAAAAATTAATGTGTCTCTAAAACCTTACAAATGAAAAAGTAATTAATGTTTCCACCTTGAATGTAGAGTACCATCACATCATTCTCAATGAAATATAGGTGCACTGTGAAGTGGTGCCTTCACAATCCTGCATTTAGGTAGAAGCCTTGAAACCAGCAGACTACCTTGCTTGGGAATTAAATAAGAAGAAGAAGAAGAAGAAGAAAAAAAGCTCTATATATATATATATATATATATATATATATATATATATATATATATATATATATATATATATATATCCCATTGCATTAGTGCAATTAGACCATCTTGGCCTAAATAATAAACTTAAAACTCCACAGTCTATGTTCAATATTTCATCTTTTATTCAGGTACTGGGAGTGCTTCTTATAGTGAATACACTTCCTCCACTGCATGGCTCGGTAATGCAGGTATTTTTCTTGGGAGGCTTTTAGGGAATAGTTGGGTAAAAGCAATTGAAGAGGCCCTTCCCAGACCATTCCTGGGGTTGAATAATAAATCTTTTACCTGCATTCTGCACAAATGTTTCTTAAACATATCCGACTGACTAAATTGGAGCTTGAGTTAATGTTGGTGGTCAAGTTATTTTTAATTTAATTTTATATTTTATTTTTTATTTCAGGAGTGCTGTGTACAAACCAGCATATTACAAAATATCCTGGAATAAATTAAATTATAGGTTTTAAAAATAAGTGTAAGTTAAGAAAACATTCAATTATTAAACTTACTGTAGTTGAGAAAAATGCAAAAACAAGTAATTTTTTTCTAATCAAATGCATGTACCTAGTTTGTGCTAACTGGCAACTTGTTTTTTATATTTTTTAAATGTGTATTTATGAGTAATTCTGGAAGGGAATGAAGGTAAAGCAGATCATATTAATTATTATTTCATTTTGCCATAGCTCAAGAATGTCTAGTTCTGCTGTCCTGCTTGATTTAGAAGTTTTCTGCTTCAACACACCCAACTTGCATTATTGGCTCAACAACAGGCTTGAGCAGAATTTGACAAGTTGTTGAGAAGATCTATTTAAATTGGATTGGGAATCTTCTAAAAGCTGTTGGATGGTGGTCCTCCAGTACCGACAATGGACATCCTTGCCATAGGTGGTGCTACTGAGACGCAGACAATGACCCGTGTGGTTTTTTCTCGTATAAACGCTGGACACTGATAACAAATATCTCCATAATAGTTAAAAGAAGACCCGGGCTGTTCACTTCTACTCAAGCTGTTCAGTTTCTTTCTATTAGGAAAACAAAAAAAACCCAAAAGAAACAAAAGAAAAAAGAAAAAGAAAAAGCAATAAAAGGGCATAGAGTGGCATTGTAATTTCAGACTGAAAAACAGTGCAGATAAAAGTTTTTGGAGCACTGCATGATAAAGATCCCGTACCACTGAAATGAAGTCTTTCCCAGTATATGATTTAAGACTGCAGTGGGCACAGCAGACTATATGACTAGACACACGAGGTGCTGCAGCTCAGTCTAAAAGCAAAACACAACAAAACTATTCTAAAAATGTAATCTTTTGAAGATTTGAAAGCAGAAATCTCCACCTACGACTTTGACTGCTTGTATTTCAGGGGTGATTATGGGGTTGGACTCCATTGTTTGACATGAAATGCGTTTCCTCACAGTCTTTACATTTATATGTTAAGAGTTATCAGTGTGTTAGTGTGGCTCAATGGGGTTGTGAAAACATAGCAGTGTGTAACCAGTGAGACATAGTTCACTGGATCCACAGTATAGGTGCAGTTTCCTGAATTACTTTCAGCAGCTTCAGGAACTTCTAATAAATAACTTTTAATTTATACTCAATTTTGTAAAAATATTCAAGAAATATCTCCCTTTATAAATATCGCACTGCTGCCTGAAAAAATAATTAATCAGTCCCCCTCAAAATGTGAAGAAAATATATTTAAACCAGCTTATAGTGACCAAACTAACTCCAAGCAGTAACTGAGGTTAGCTGTAATTAGCACCGGTGGGTGACTTGTTAAATTGAATTTAACGACAACACAGCAGTCTTACTGAGTGCGAACTAATCCTGGACTCTGGAGCATTATGGTTAATGGGCCTAAAAGAAAATGATGGCCTTTCAGAAGCAAAACCAATTAACACAAAGTGGAGATGTGTAGTGCTGAGCTTTCCAAATCTCATAAGAACTTCTGCCCTCATATTATATAACTGGATTTCTGTTCATTTTGAATAATGAAGGAGGTAAAGAAGCATGACATAATGTGGCTATCATGGCTGTGCATCTAAAGAAAGTAGAACGTGTTTTACACCAAAAGGCAGACGGTAATGTTTCACTCCTGCGGATGGGCTGTTCGGTTACGTATTTATCCACAAAATTACTTTAGAGGAATCAGCGATATTAAAAAATTTCATGTAATTAGAAATCATTTATAGTTATACACAACAGCTGATTGGAGACGGGTGCAGCTAAACCAACCAGTGGCAGTTACTTTAAAACATCTCACTAGGCAATTAAGTGAGAGACATATGTTAATTTGTAAAATGGGAAAGCAATTAAGAATTCAGCTATCCATACTTACCACTTTTGGCAAACCTTAATCTTAAAGTGTTATTATTTAAATTGTTAACTGTTGGAAATTAGCAAGACACAAGATATGATTTCCTATCAGTGTCCAACACTTAAAACTAAATTTTTACTCATTCTGACACTGTTCAAAGGCTCGTGGCAGAGTCCTTTTCCCCACTCAGTTTAGAATACAATTTGAAATTTAGTTTTTGTAAAAATCTCTTCAGCCAGTGAAGTTTCTTCTCCTATATTTGTAAGACTTGGCCTCAGTTACCTGTCTGTCCTTAAATTCTTTCTCCCACCTGCTGTGCAAAGAAGTATGCTATCCACACTCTCTGTGGAGAACTTTGGTTAAAAATGATGGTATAAATGCTGTTTTAGGGGTGTTTTCACACTGACGAGACAAAAAAAGTCTGGTATAAAGTTAAAATACTCATGGGTTTGGATTTTCATTATATGAATTTTACTCTACGTGTGATAAATTGGGAAATGTAAGTGGCACAAGTTTCAGTGTCTTCCCTTGTTAGTATGTTTTTTAAACTTGACTACATTGACAAAATATGCTTGTGTGTGTGGTAGGAATGTAGTCAGAATGTAAGTCCAGTAAGACTTTCTGTGATATTGAGGCCCATCGCGGCCATATATCAACATAATTAAAGGCTGGTTTAATGACGCAGGGCCTCAGCAGCATGATTTCTGTCTGATCGCCACACTGCTTCATTAAGACCACTCAAGCTAACGAGCTGTGGCTGTAATAAAGTCCTCCCCCCGGTCTGCTGCAGTGATGAAGGAGCTGCCCAAAGTGAGCTGAGCCAAGGCCCAAGATAGAATTAGCACTGGACTTCATCTAAACTTACTTTGTGAGGGCTGGTGGCCTGGTGAAAGAGCCAAGGTATGTACAAGGTCTTTGTATGAGACCTTTCAGTTTTAGTTTTTGGTTTCAATGGAAGTGGTCTGAAATACATATAAAACAGCCTGAGAAAGAAAGGTTTTTATACTATCACAGAGTTCTGGTTATGATGTGAAAGAGTCAGCACTTTTGGCAGTGACCTACTTTGGAAGGTTGCTGGCAGGATCATTTGGTGTTTCTGCACATGCTGTCAAAAGTAACTGGAGCCACAGATGCATCTTATACACACAAAACACACTGGCTTTAATCATTAATTCAGCATGAACCTTTCAAATCATGCTGTATTTATTTCTTGGAGTAATTTATATGAATTAAAGCTTTTTATCCTGTTTGATAGTGTCTATATACCTTTGTATTGTTCATGTAGAATTAGCTTGATTGTGAAAAAATATTCATGTATCAAATAACAAAAATGTGAAACAGATCTATGAAATCTGATTGTACATCAATCCATCCTAAATATCCTTTTCTCTGCAGCCACTTAGTAAACAGTAAACAGTCCACTATGTCCAGCTGTTCCTGGGAGATCCAAAGCAGTTCCCACACTGACAATATGTCAGTCCCTCCAGCATGTTCAGGGTCCACCCAAGGGTGTCTGTCTGGTTGGATGTGTCCTGACTACATCCAACATCTTACAAACATCTGCTAGCTTCTTCAGCAGAAATGGGGACTCGAGTCTGGGACTTAAGATGTAATTCAAATCGCATTTCTAGTGATTTGTGACTCGACTAGGACTCACAATTTGAGACTTGTAAACAATCTTTTATGTTTTATGTGTTTGTTATCTGTGTTATGTGCTGTCATTTTCCTAGACGTAACACTGATGTAAGGTCACACAAACAAAGCTGCGTTCGCATCAAGCAGCAAACTCTGCCAGTAAAATGTGAAGCCTATGCGGAAGTGCAAAAAATTGCAGTTCACCCCTCATCCGCTAGGGGCTGGCTCCAAAACAGAGCAAATCCCCATAGACTCTAATGTTAAAAAGACCAACTACACAGCAGAAATAAACATGTTTAAACCCTGGTACAAAAGAACATTTTAGGATTAACAGGTCAGGTTTACCTTCATGATAACTGTTAATTTTATGATCTGTGAACGGTGAATTTTTTTTATAACTCATCTGTTCGGATGTTATTTAATCTTGAAATTCGACATAATTAGGGGCGTGTCCTTTTGATTGACAGGTATCAAATATCCGCAGCAAGAAGGGAGAGTGCAGCACAACCGTGGGTTTTAGCTGGCTAACAGTGCCTACCTTCGTTAGTCAGTTAGCTTATGTTAGATCTGAGTTGGCTCAGCTAGCTCCTAGCTACAGGCAGCTTGGAGTTTGATGGGTGTCAATCATCCACCCCCACCTTCACAGTCACCCCCTTAGCTCCACTTCTTTGCCCATTTTTGGATTTTCCGGGAATGATGACACGCGTGACTCTGCCAAGATGGCGACGGTGGGAACCTCCCAATGAGCTTCAAATCAGCTCTTCAGAAATCTACGGGTGACGTCACGGAGGCTCCGTCCATCTTTTATATACAGTCTATGGTCTGCATGCACAATCAAAACCATGACAGCTCTGTTGAACACATCTGTTGCTGCAGTACTGCTGGGTCTTAAAAACTTAATATAAAGGCCATTTATTGTCTGTGGTATTGAAATCCAGGATGATGGATCCACCACATCAACCTTAACACACAGGTGGACAGGTTACTGTATAATGAAAGTTTAATGTTATGTTAGCAACAAGCTTAGGCTTTGTACTAAAATAATTTAAAATTCCTTGGATATTATAATGCAGTCTTCTAAGTAGACCAGATAGCAGGAACTGCATGGCAGATTACTCATTACAACTAAAAGTAACTTGTGACTTGACTTGGACTTGAGCCATAGGACTTAAGAATTGACTTGGACATGCAAAAACGGACTTGTGAACATCTCTGTTCTACGGTACTCTGATTTCCAGTGTTTAATACTGAAGACCAAATAAAATGAGATGAAGGTTCTGAAACGGAGGCCCTAGTTCAATGATTTATCATTTTAGGAAATTAAAAGTGTCTGTTTATGTGAAAGGATAATTTCTTTTACAACATCTTTAATAAAGACATTTGAGACAATTTCTTCAAATATGCATATGCATTGAATTTGACATTATCAGCCAATGACATTAAATGTAAGAGTAGTATTTTGTTAAATCATTTTTCTTGTCATTGGAAGCTATGGGCTTTTTGCTTATTTATTTACATCATTTTCCACAAATATCTACATCCCACAGAAGATATAAAAAAAAAATTATAAGTTGCCTTTTTTCAAAAGGTCTCGTAACATTTGCAGCTCTAAACGAGATTTATTTAGCTGGCTGAGGGAAAAATCGCTCTTTGGATTGGAAAGGTTGCAGACCTCTGCACTAAATACATAAACACATTTAGCAGCAGTTTTATCTTGTGTTACCTTTAAAGATTGCATTATTTACATATTCTTGTCATTGCTATAAGTATACAATATAAGAAAAGGGCAATGAATGCTGGTTAGAGGGGCCCCTGTAAAATGTTGCTTGGGGACCCAGAGACCCAAGAATCACCTCTGTCTGTCTGCAACAAATTATGTCTTCTAACAATATTTTCTTTGAATTGACTTTTATTGTTTTATTTAAGTGTGACACCCAGATATTACAGCTGTTTCTTCACTTCTGAGTTGCATTTTTTCAGTTATTCATTCATTTTCTATACGGTTATATACTATATATAGTCCAATTCAGGGTCATGGGGAAGCTGGAGCCTATCCCAGGAATTAGCAGGCAAGAGGCAGAGTAAACCCTGGACACGTCACCAGTCCATTGCAGGGCCAGGTTACATTCAGTCAAATGCATATCATAAACACACCAGCAAATCTCCTGTCACGTCTTGACTGGGTTTAAGCCGTAACACAACTTGTTTAGTGTTCAGGCTACAATGCATTCTTTTTTACAAGCCACCCATTAATGTAATTGATGCCATTTTTCTGGTTGTCTTGGTGTTGCATCCACACAGCTAACAATGCATTCTCACTTCCTGGCTAACTTTAGGCAGTAACATAGGCTATCGTCTGAAATGAAAACCTTTTGGTTCGGTTTAAAAACATTGGATTTAGGAATATGCCACTGTTACTAGTTTTGGGTAACTGTATGTAACCTTTCACATGTAAATGCACCTATGACCACACATTCTACATATTATTTTTTTAACAGTTAGCCATGAGGTAGAAAGAGGAGGATCTTGCAAAAGTATGTTAAAATAAAATGAACCATTTATATCTACTGGTTACACAGGTCCTGTTCCGAGGACACTTACTTATCCAAAAACAAATCCAACCAAACACTGACTTTAGTGAACCTTTCATGTCTCGCAGTAAGAATAATGTCTCCTGGATGCCTATTTAGGTAGTTGCAGTCTGTGATTTTGTAAATAAAATCTTTAACATTTCTAACTTCAAATAAACTGTGTAAAAATTAACATGATGTAGACTGAAAAGGTTCTGGTTACAGCTAGCAATCCTCTGTGTACTCAGTTTGTGCATATATACATTCTATGGAAATACAATGTTTAAAGGGACAGTGTATTTTCTGTCAATCATGCTCATATAGTTCATGCTTTTGTTTTTCATGACTGTCTGTTTCAGATACTGAATTTCTGAAAACCTGAACATAAGAAGAACAATAAGACAAAAAGAGAGAGAGAGAGATAGAGAGAGAGAAAGAGAGAAAGAAAAAAAGCCTCTAATTATAAATCAATATGAGTGAAAGTAAGTTAGTTATAGTCATTTTAATCATCCTGGGATTTAAGGAAATAAGGAAAAGAGAATGCAAAAGTTTTACATTAGTTAACAGATTTTTTAAAATCGTTTTAATAACATTATTGATTAGAATTTCACATAATGACTTTTTATCATGACAACTTTAATATGCAGAAGACATTAATCATCATTTATGTGATTGTAATCTGAAAGATTTTATTTTCTGACGAGATACACAAGGAGAAACTTTAAGTAAATGATGATTAATAATGTACAGTTATGGCACCTCAGATGTGGTTTCAGGCTGAAAAACTATACTTACTTTATAATGCATGTTCCAAGGCAATTTTTGGGGTCTATTGTTTGCATGTGAGCACATAACCAAAAGGTGATGCATTAATGACATTCTTTGTGGCCCCAAAGCAGAAGTTGACAAGTTTGCTCTTTTAGTTTTTGTATAAATAGTTAAGATCCCTTGTGAGCATCAAAACACATCAATCTTTATTTAACATCTGAAATAACCACACACAGCATTCCCAATTTGTTGCAGCAGCCTCTGATTTCCCTGGTTTTCTATATGTTCATTGCAGTGGTTGGCTATGATTAGTCACACAATATGACATTAACCTGTAAATTAAAATTCCTCCATGCAATTTGATGGGTGATTTAATTCCAGCATCGTGGCACTCCTCCCTCCTCTGCCCATCTCTCCCTGCCCTCATCCTCCAGACATCAACCCCCACACTCTCTTGTCTCTGTCTTTCTCCATTTGCCGTGGGCTAATCCCATTATGAATTCTTTATATAGCCTTTTCCCTTAATGATCAGCGGGGCCTGCTCCAATCCTGATTACTATTGTACACTTAGCACTACATAAAGCAGGGGATTAATATGCCCCGCTAGGATCGTTGCTATGGATCCACTCGTTGCCTTCCGAGAGATGTTGCTGCTGCTTCAATTGGCCATAAATTGCTCTCCCCAGTGGCTTCCCACGTACCAGACAGGGCATGGAAGAATAGGGGGGGAATCTCTCTCTCATGTGGTTTCGCTCTCTCTCTTTGGACTCAGACGAAAGTGATCTGCTCTATAATTCATGACCCAGCATTTTCTTTCTTCTCTCAAATTTTTTCTCTCTATCCCAAAGATGCTGTAGTAACGCTACTTCTCAGCAGACTGTGCCAAATGGAAAGATACTGTAGAACGGATGGGCATCATCTATATAGACAAACTATGCAGAAGAAGGGGATTTATAGTATTTAATATACTCAGAAAAACAGAAATAATATAGTGAGATTTTAAAAGGATTTTAATTTGAACCATGTCATATATAAATTAGACCTATGTAGGATGTCAGACAAGAAATTCCAAGAAGTTGGCCTATGTGCACAAAAGTTAAGCGATCGTTCAATAAAATTTGTATGTGCTGACTTGTTCTAAGAGCTTCATTTTTAAGTTGGCTGTTACAGTAGTTTGTAAAGTTATTTTTACCCGTCTTAGATGGAGAATGAATCATCCTGGAGTTGAATTCTTTGTAGGGGAGGAAACAGCCAAAAAATGAAAGAAGGCAAATATAAATGTGGAAAACTGAGGAGATTCCTCAAGCTTTTATGATGTCCTGTTGGATCCTGTTGCAGCTGAGGAAGACTCTTTTCATAAATATACCGCTCTTTCTTCTTTGGTTTAAAGTGAGTGCTGAAACAAGTCAAACAGTGTAGTTTGAGGCAAGGCTCAGTGAGCTCTGGGGACACATGCCGAGAAACAGCGAAAAACACCTCTTGGTGATTCTTGTTTCTTTAAAGTTACAGTCTAACTCGTGAGTGTCTTCATCGCAGATCGACAGCATCCTGCTGTTCTCTCCTTTTTCCTGTACTTCCCTGTGAACTGTAGTGATAACAATTTGTAAAAGACTTTGCTCCTTTGCACTGATCTCTTTGGTAGCTCTGTGAGAAAGGAATACAGTGGTTTTCGTTGTGATCCCATCCTTATGTATTTCAATAGATATTTAAATTCATGGTTTTAAATTATGTAGCAAGCATTTTAAAAACCTAACCTGGAACCCCCTGCTTTGAGTCTATATATCAGAGCTTTATGTCTTCTCTAATATGCTTTTCTGTGTGCTGTTTCTATACTGTTTAACTATGTTTACATACATGATGGGTACTAGACCCCTGCTCTGGACCTTGCAGGTGGGGAACCAACACGGCCCCTTACATCAGTGCTTTGGACTGGGAGCGATCCAGCCACCAGGCACATGCTGGCAAACTCTGCCCCCAGGCTGAGTCCCAGTATTTTGTGTTCACTTATCCAAAGGGGGTAAAGTTTGTCTGGATCTTCATCCCTGCCTTGTTTTCCTTGGGAGATCCTGTCAGAACATAGCTCTGAGGATCATGATAACACACAAGCCCTTCTGCCTTGACAAGGCCTAGGTCCAAGATTTTGGCAACAAATGATGTTGGCTCTTTATACCAGTCAGGTGTGGTGGAGCATGGACATATTGAAAACCTGCGGTACTGTGGCCCTCATAGGACCAAATTGAGAAGCCCTGCTTTATACACAGCGACTCATGGCAATTAGGGTGTTGAGTTTTAGATAGTCAGAGGTTGGGATGTATCAATTGAACATAGTTATGATCACCTCCATCCACAATGTTGTCTCAGGTCTTAAGCTTTTTGGTGGGGCATGGTCTCTTACCTCCTTAGTTGGTTACATTAGTTTATCAGTCAGTGGTTAAATCATTCTTTTAGATTAGTCTATTCACAGTCTGTAGGCAGTGCAGAGCTGCTCTGCATTACGTTTTGTATCTAACAAAGTATTCATATCAGTCAACATATACTCTGATAACAATATATATCTGATAGGCTATTATTTGCCAGCCTCTAGAGAACTTATTTTAAAGGGCTCCATTAAAGTTTAATCTAACTGGATCAGGTTCAGCAACAACTTTAATTGATTTATTTTTGTTGAATTGAAGCATTACAGTTATTGGTGGCTCCAGATGAGCTGGAAGGTTGTCAGAGTGGATTGTGTTTACAAAAGCCCTTTATATTAATGTAACCCCACATTCTACAGAATCTCTTTTACATTTTCAGATTTTTGTATTTTGTTTCTCCGTTTGTTGTGCTTCTCAGTGTCATGAAATCACTCAAGGTAGCTTTTGAGGTAGCCAAAGCAGCAGCTGTGTGTTACCATCCGTCTGCCTCTCTGATACACTAGGTCACATGTTTGAACAAGATGTATGCCCTAGATACAGTGAAGGAGCATGAATATTATTGCAAATTTATGAAAATATTAGGTCACAGAACAGATTTCTGGACAGCTTTAGTTCTTTGTGTTCATTGTTTTGGTACTTTTGTACTCCACCTCCCAGATTTTGCCTGCCAGTTTCGGGGAATAGTTTCACGTGGTGTTCTAAGTTTCGGTTTGAAGCTGAACTGAAATATTTTTTTTTAAAACTGAAAACAGGTAGTTAAGATTGTTTTAAAAGCTGTTATGGATAAAGTATTGATTAAACTACTACTATGCTGCATTAATTGGTTAGTGATTTTAGCTAGATTGATATAACATGGGTTATCACATGGGTTCAAATGCCCGGAGCACAAGAGATCCTCTGATGATCTATGTCTATCTCCAAGATATTTGGTTAAAGTTGGAAATGTCAAAAACTAAACTAAAAAAAACTGATTTTTCCACAAAACACAAAAGCTGATTATGCACTTACCTCACTGGCTGGCCTCTCCCTCCAGCTTTCCTCTACACACCCATCTATACCTCATCGTTGCAGTTTGCAACCCAACCATGTCAAACTTCGTTGCCTTCTGGGTGTCTGACAGACCTTACAGTTGTAAAGTACAGTAAATGCATAACACCCCATATCACATGCATGCAAACACACACACATGGTCATCCTGGCCAGGCCCACCACCTGTCCTGGCCTTTGCTGCCTTTCCCCCAGCCAAAGAGGCTCATGCCTGGGCACTCTGGGCAGCAGCCCAGCCTTTCACATCCAGGTCCAGGGCCAAGAGACAGGGGCCAACAGCTGGCGGTGTGCAGAAGGAGCCTGGAGGCTTCCACAGCAGATGAATCACCACAGATTAATATTTAACTCCAGACTCCTGCTACCCTCCAGCATCTTTGCTTCCTTTCTCCCTTTCCATACCGCCTTCCCTTTCCCTTTTACCTTCAGTCCAATCCAAAGTCCTGCAGGTATGTTGGCATATTGGCATATGCTCAACAGACCCATGCTATAAATATGTTATGGGGATACTCCTTTTATGATATGCAGTAAAATGTGTTTTTTTTATCTGAATTTATTTGAACTAAATATTGCTTGGTTTCTTTTTCAAGGAAAATCCCATTTATTTAACAAGCACAGATGTTTGATCAAAATCTTTCATTTTATTTTTTATTTTACAGTTTAGTCATACAATCAAACGTACACAACAGTAAGCAACATTTAGGGAATTTAAAGACTTAAGGATGTAAAATAATTTATAATTAGTAGGAAAGGTTTTTATGATTTAAAGAAAATAAACTGAGTAGGCCATGAATTCAATAATCGGGGAAAAACTGGAGCAGTTCTGTACAATCTTAGTTTTCTGACTAAAAAGCTTTTAATGACCTCAGCTGCTGTATTGAGCAAATGCAAGAATTCACATGTTTTGAAGCAGATGGTTTTGTTGCAGTATTGCAGCCTGGGAATTGATGAATGTTCTGATAATAAGCAGGCACAATTTTTTTTTAGCAGGTACTAAGGGCAGGTCATAAAATACAACGCTTCAATGCTGGAGCTGCAAGCCCAGTAGCCACAAGCAGCGCCAGGCTTGTAATAGCATTCTCAGATGGGATCCGTTATGATGGCTGCATGCCTACCTTGCTCTTTCAGCTCTGATTTTGTGATTAAAGCTCCAGACTGCTTTTCCTCCATATTCTTACTCCACCTGCGTCTCCCTCCCTCTATCTCCTCCTTTCTCCATTATAACCTTCTTTCATCCCTTCTTTTCTGTACCTGCATCTTGTTTACCGTCTTGTCCTTCTTTATTTCCATCTTTATATCTTTGCCTCTTCTGTCTTTCCCCCTTCCTGCCTTTAAATATGTGCTTATATGTTTGTAAAGATATATTGGTCCCCTGTGGTTCTCCCTCATTCACATGCATGTTCTGTGAGCCTCAGCCATTCGAGTGTACATAAAACCTGCTCTTTATGGCAAGACATAAAAGTGAGAGGATGGAAAAAGAAAAGAGATAGATTTTCTTCTGTTCCTTAAAGAAGGGATGCTCTGATCTCACTTGTAAAGGATTAACCTTTGAAACACTTTCTCCTCATTTGGCTTTTTGTTTCTTTTTCTCTTTCAAAACTTCAGACACAAAGGCAATTTTGTCCTGACTAAAAAGGGCAATCTTCTGTTATCTGGGTCATGTTGTGACGGTGAATGAAATATATTTTTTTTTCAACACTTTCTGTCTCGCTCTTGGCCTCTCTCTTGTCCCTTTATGACTGGGTTCAAGGGGAGCACGACGGTGCCTTGTTGAATACGTAACCAACCAACGCAACAGTGGAATTGTGGGAATTCATGGGAATCGCCATAGGGACGGGGGTTCCTGTAGGATGACTTCCTGTCTGTCTGATTCAGGGACACTCAGGGGTGCTTGAGCTTCCCTCCATGTCATCCCTGACTAGGCCTCAGCGGAAAATTTGTGTCTTTGTACAGAAGGGGATTGAATACACCCAGAGGGGCCAGCAAACTTCGGAATCCCCATTGTCTTTCATGCCAACCAGGGAACACATATGAATATGCATATTCATAAGCAAGAGTTCAGTTTCATGCCCCCTGAAAACCCCCACCCCTATTCATTCATCTTTTTATAATGCCCTTCTTATTTTCATTTCCAGCTGCGGTGTTCAGCACATGAAAGGTTACTGTGTCACACCCCTGAAGGTTTTACACACTAGAAAAAGAAAAGAAAAATATAATTACATCCTTTGCCTATGTGATTCTGTGATTAGTATTGGATGATTATTTCTGGAGATTGAACATGTGTGGGTTGATACCATGAGGTGAGTCTCAGTGGGCTTTGGAGAGACAGAAGTACTTAACTGCTCAGTTTTTCATGAGGTCAATATGATATTATTTCCTCTGAACTCATTTCTGTAGTTTAATTGTGAGAAACCAAATCCCACACAGTTTAATTCAAGGAGCCCTCGCTTTTTTAACAGCACTCATACTATGTGAGATCACGAACAGTCTAACAGATCCAGAGCTGTTTCACTGAATTTGAAATGTGCCCTCTGAAAAAAAAGAAAAACAGCTATTTAATATGTCTGACTTGTTTTAGTTGAGTTTGAAAGATTGCAGGAAGCATTTGCCACTATGTGAAAATCAATGGTGCTATGACTAATCATAGTTAGCATCTTCTCTGCAATGAAAAGATACTGGCTGGGCCATTATTGCTAAAAGGGATACAGATGTGAAGATACATCAGCCTTGCACAGAATAGAATGTGTGACACAATCAGATTTTTTTCAACTATTCAGGGCATGAAGGTGAATCCATCCATCCATTCATCCATCCATCCACCCAATTGGAGGACATCAGACTGATTTTAAATTTACTTCAGAACTCTTTGAGATGATTTTTAAGAAGTCTCTCCTTCAATAAACAGTGCATATGTTGAATGATAAATGAGTAGACACCAGAATCTGAAGCAAAACATGAACATTAATCTGCAACAGTATGTATACAGTAGTTTTATCATCTTATAATTCATAATGTACACATAAGTGAGAAAGTTTTCTGCAGATACTTAAATCATCAGTCGTAAATATCACAAAGAAAAATTAAAATTATGCACAAATTGAAACTTTTAAAGGCATTTTATTGATGATTAAACAGTATTTACAAACTGAGTACATTTTGTTTGAGATGGAAACTGATTTCATGAATACATATAAATGACTACTATTTATTTATTTAGTTAGTTGTTCGTTTAAAAAAACCCCTATGATGAGTCAAATCAATGTATCCGGACGTGGGTCACCGGGGGCCCCCTCTGGAGCCAGGCCTGAAGGTGGGCACAGAGGCAAGTGCCTAGTGGCCAGTACTTTGCCCATGGGGTGACATGGGCCCCCACCTGCAGGAGGGGCCATAGGGGTCAGGTGCAGTGTGAGCTGGGCAGCAGCTAAAGGTGGGGACCCTGGCGGTTTGACCCTCGGCTGCAGAAGCTAGCTCTAGGGACGTGGAATTTCTCCTCCCTGGTGGGGAAGGAGCCTGAGCTGGTGTGCGAGGTTGAGTGGTTCTGGCTAGATATGGTTGGACTCACCTCGCTGCACGGCTTGGGCTCTGGAACCACTGTCCTCGAGAAGGGCTGGACCCTCTTCTATTCTGGAGTTGCTCCCGGTGAGAGGTGCCGAGCAGGTGTGGGCATACTAATTGCCCCCCAACTTGACGCCTGTATGTTAGGGTTTAGCCTGGTGGATAAGAGGGTAGCCTCCCTCTGCCTTCCGATCGGGGGGACAGGTCTAGACTATTGCTTGTACAAATGCACTGAACAGCAGTGCTTGTCAAGAATTGTTCAAAACAAACACCTTGTTTAGGCATAAGAGTGTTCACATGCGCACTTGGCACCACAACACTCTAGGCTGCAGTTTGACGATCGATTTTATAATTGTATCATCAGACTTGTGGCTGTCAACTGATCACCACCTGGTAGTGAGTTGGCTCAGATGGTGGAGGAGGATGCTGGTCAGGCCTGGCAGACCCAAATGTGTTGTGAGGGTCTACTGGGAGTGCCCGGTGGAGTCCCCTGTCAGGAGTTTCAACTCCCATCTCCGGCAGAACTTCAACCATGTCCCGGGTGAGGCTGGGGACATTGAGTCTGAGTGGGCTGAGTTCCATGCCTCTGTTGTTGAGGCGGCCAGCCGCAGCTGTGGCCGCAAGGTCATCAGTGCCTGTCGTGGCGGTAACCCCCGAAACTCGTTGGTGAACACCAGCAGTGAGGAATGCCGTCAAGCTGAAGAAGGAATCCTATTGGGCCTTTTTGGCCCATAGGACTCCAGAGGCAACTGATGGGTATCGGCAGGCTAAGTGGAATGCAGCTTCGGCTGTTGCTAAGGCAAAAACTGGCATGGGAGGAGTTTGGAGAGACCATAGAGAATAATATCCGGATGGCTTCGAGGAGATTCTGGTCCACCATCCGGTGGCTCAGGAGGGGAAAGCAACGCTCCATCAACACTGTGTACAGTGGGGCTGTTGACCTTGACTTGGGACATTGTGGGTCAGTGGAGGGAATACTTTGAAGACCTCCTTAATCCCACCAACATGTCTTCCGACAAGGAAGCAGAATCTGGAGTTTCTTAAGGCTCTGGATGCTGTGGGGCTGTCTAGGCTGACAGGCCTCGGCTGCATTGCATGGACATTGGGGACAGTAACCCAGGACTGGCAGATTGGGTTGGTGGTCCCTCTCTTCAAAATGGGGGACCAGAAGGTGTGCTCCAAATACAGGTGCACCTGGACTATGGAATGCCGGACCCTCTTGTGTGAGCTGTCCGTTCCTGTAAGACCGGTGCCAGAGCTTCGTCTGCATTGCTGACAGTAAATCAGATTAATTTCCAGTGAGGGTTGGACACCACCAAGGCTGCCTTTTGTCACCAATTCTATTCATAACTTTTATGGACAGAATTTCTAGACGCAGCCAAGGTGTTGAAGTTTGGTGGCCTCAAGATTGGGTCTCTGCGCTTTGCGGAGGATGTGGTTCTGTTGGCTTCATCAGGCCATGATCCAGCACTTGCTGGAGCGATTCACAACTGAGCTTGAAACAGCTGGGATGAAAAGCGCCACTTTGAAATCCAAGACCATGGTCCTCAGCTGGAAAAGGGTGGAGGGCTTTCTCCGAGTCAGGAATGAGGCCTGCCCAAAGTAGAGGAGTTCAAGTATCTCGGGGTCTTGTTCACTAGGCAGATTGGTGCGGCGTTTGCAGTGATGCGGACTCTGCATCGGTCTGTTATGCTGAAGAAGGAGCTGAGCCACAGGGCAAAGCTCTCAATTTACCGGCTGATCTATGTTCCTACTCTTAGCTATGGTCACGAGATGTGGGTAGAGACCGAAAGGATGAGATTGCGAATACAAGGAGCCGAAATGGGTTTTCTCTGCAGGCTGGCCAGGCTGTCCCTTAGAAATAGGATGAGAAGCTCGATGATCCAGGTGGGGATCAGAGTAGAACCGCTGCTCCTCTGCATTGAGAAGAGCCGGATGAGGTGGCTCAGACATCTGGTCAGGAAGCCTCCTGGATGCCTCCCTCAATTCAATTCAATTCAATTCAATTCAAGTATTTATTGTCATTGTCACAAAAAACAACGAAATTACGTTTGGAGCATCCACATGTAGTTGATAAAGTGCAAAAAATTGGTAAGTGCTAGCCCAGTGTAATAAATAACCCCAATATAACCCGGGTGTAAACATTAGCACAGTTAGCACAGTATGACATCAGTACAGCATATTGGCAGCAGCAACAGGGCGATGATAAAGTGATGTGGTGATGTGTTCCGGGCACGTCCCACTGCGAGGAGGCTCTGGGGAAGACCTAGGACATATTGGAATGACTATATGTATCGGCTGGCCTGGGAAAGCCTCGGGATCCCCCCCGGACAAGCTGGTGAATGTAGCCGGGGAGAGGGAAAACTGGGTTTCCCTGCTTAGGCAGCTGCCCCCACCACCAGATCCTGGATAAGCAGCAGAAAATGGATGGAAGGATGGACAGATAGATGGATGGATGTTGTTAAAACAATTTAATATTTTTAAAAATCTTAAATGCTTCCAGTAAAAAATGAAAATGTGAGACCTCTGATGAATTCACTGTGTATAAGCCAGGGATCTCACACTGCAGTCCCTGAAAGCCACTGCAGATTTTAGATTCTTCCCTGGCCCAAAACACCTGAATGGATCCAAAAGCTTGTTGTTAAGTTTTGCACAATGACCCATTCATTTGAATCAGGTGTATTGAAGCAGGGAGACATCTAAAACCTCTAGGACATTGGCCCTTGTGACCAGAGTTTGAGATCACTGCTCTAATGTTAAGCAGCGAGCTGCAGTATGACTGGTGGGGGAAGAATCCTCAAATTTTAATTTCTCAGCCACAGTTTGCAAATTTTGCATCTCTGGTCTGAAGAATTAACATTTTAGGTAGCCTCTTTATTTTAAAAGTTGACTCTGATAAAAAGGACAAAATTCACAATGACCGTATGTTAGTTTGTAAGATGGAGCATGGTTGTTAAGATTTTTTTTGTTTTTATTTTTACACCTCTGCCCAAGTTTTGACCAGGAATTCAAAAGAGATCGCTTTGAGAGGTTATCCCCTTTCTTGCTGTGTCTGAAGAGTGCAAAATGACAACAACCTGCCTTTGTGGGCATGGTCTGACATTATTGTGTGACACTGGAAGTCTGGATGTGATCATTACCAAGACCTGGAGTCAAGGCCATTAGCTCTACTCCCCCTCTACTGAATTATTAGTCGTCTGTCAGGGAGGCCCAGTGTCCGAGACCTGTCATTGTGAAAGATGAAGGGGTCCTTGCACTCTCCAATGAGCCATCCGTGGAGATGCCCGCGACCAACGACCCATGAGCAGAGACACACCTTTCATCAGTGAGAGCGATGAGTGCAATGGGAAAATTGTGTGTGTGTGTATGTGTGTGTGTGTGGAGGCAGTGTTTGTATTTGACCTGACCCTTTAAATACCCCTCCCCCTTTTCGTGCAAACCATATTTTTCTTGTTGCCATGACACAGAAAGGCCTTGGGATTACTCAGAACATTTCCTTGGTCCCTGCTGACTGAAATGTAATCAGGCAACTTTGTCTAGTTCAAGAGTGCAGGATCAGTGATTCATAGAGCGTCAGTGCTTATTAAATGGCCTCTATACAGTAGGACCATAAGAATAACTATGATGAAAATAAGTCATGTGACTTTTCGGGGACATATGTGACTGTATGCACAAACAAAGCTGAATCTATTATGAATTACATTTACATTTGGCCATAATGGAAGAAATGTATTGTGCTTATCTCTAGGACTTGTTTGGAAATAGTACAACAGTCCAGTACTAGTGAATGATCTGCAACTACTAAAAGTTTCAAAACAGCCTGAGGGTTATGTATGAGGGGGTGATGTAATAATCTTAAATCAAGGATGATCTTCATTCTATCTTCATTCTATATAAGGAGCTGTTTGATTAACATTTTAAACAAAATGAAAGCACTTATGGGATGTGATCACGAGTTTAACTAAATCTGGAAAAATTGTGGCTCTGGTCGGGGTTCTATCATATGATGCATTCTCTGCGTCATAATAGTGACCCGTGCTTCGCTTCGTCAGTCATGCTTTTCATTTACGTTGCATAGTAAAAGTTGTGCTAACCTAGCTTAAGTTATTTCCTGTCTGTTTATGTTAGCAATAACATCGCTGTGATTATCCCAAACCAGCATACCATTAGCTAACAGTTTAAAAGCCATTCAGTAACTCCAGGGTTTCACTGTTAAGGGTACAAAATATTAGAGCATACAGAATGAGTGTTCATCACTCCATTAGCTGCGTTTTGAGACACATTTAAGGAGGAATGATGTAAACGCAGAGGAAAAGTTAAAATGTCCAGTTGTCATCAACAACTTTCATGATGTCCTGTCACTCCTAGTTTTACTTGCTAGACTATTTGTGACCCTTATATGTTTAAAATGCAACTATGTTAAAGATGACATGTTTTAACATCTGAGAAAACCATCTCTGGTTTTCATTTTGGTTCATATGAGTCATGATTTCATGGAAAAAGTAACTCCAATCATTGTTTTGCTTTTATATAGCAAACACTTATGGTCTAAATCTAAAGATAAATTCATTATTAAAACTGGTAACTATTTTGATGCATGTTCCATAGAAAGAAAAATTCACAATGCAAATAAAATAAATAACATGGAACTTAATAATTTTTATTTCTTAAATGAATCCAATTTTTATTAATAATTGCCAATTATTAATCAGTTATCCAAATTTTTTCCTGCCAAATATCGAAATATATATTGATATTTGGCTATATACATGTGTTTGTGTGTGTGTGTGTGTGTGTGTGTGTGTGTGTGTAAAACTTTTTCTCATTGCAACCAGTTGGTGTAGTTTTTTCTAAAAATACATATGCTACGAGTCAATATAAATATTTCGTAATAAACAGTTTGTCTGTTTATCCTGGACATACACCATATTGCTAAAAACTTAACAACCACACTGGTTTTCCACATAGAGTACACCTTCATTCTTCCGTTGTGTGATTTCAAGCTGCTTGCATTGAAAGCTAATTTGCATTTAGGTAGCAGAAAACTGCTGATATATAGCAACATGTTTTATAAATGAATTTTTCACAGACTCTGGATTCAACATAGTAATTATACCTTGAGTCAAAGCAAACAAAATCCCCAGGATATATGTTGCTAAAGGGATTGTTCTGCACATGAATCAAATGAGTGTCTGACTATACGAATTATCACATAATTTACATACATACAGTATACTTGCATATCTATAAACAAATTTCTGTCTTTGGATATGTTTTGTTATAATAAGTAAAAGTCAGGTCTTTGCTTGTGGGGGATGTTTGATGTGATAATTTATTTACATATTTTAGGTATAATATTTCATTCTGTCTTTGGGAACAGAGTAAGAATATTTCCTGGTGTGATTTGGGACTTCTCAGTATATTCAGCTGGAACTCCCAGCATTAGAAAGTCTCTGAATAATTTGGAAAAATCAAAGTAGACAGTTCCCTCGTTGCATTTGGTAGAAAACTCCACTTTTGCACTGATTTCTATTATCCGCAGAATCTCGTCAGACCATTTTTTTGTTGGTTTTTCTCATTACTGCTTGAAGTCATACGGCTTAAGTTCTAGATTTAATTATAATTTAATCCTAATCAATACCATAATATAATCAATGCACAACTTTTCTTCTTGGTTATCTTTATTGCACAATTTCTGAGGTTTTTTCATGTGCATTTGTACTCACCTTTAATATTTGCTCATCCTTCATCCACCCTTTCCCCCTACTTTTAAGTAGTAGTAGTAGTAGTCGTCTGTTGTCAGTGCTGCAGTACGCTCCGGACAGAAAAGTAGGCCAGGATTACTCTTGCTGGCTTGTCCCCAGTGAAGCGTGTGCTGCATGTGTGTGTGTTTCTGTTTCTGTGAGTGTGTGTGTTTAGGCCTGAGAGAGTGGGCAAACAGGCTGGTCAGCCAGCAGTTAGGATAGAGCTGGGCATATGGAGCCGCAGGATTGGGCCAGCAGGTATTTTTCAACGTCTGCTCTCTCCTCCTTTGTTTAATATTTCCCTGCTTCTTGGCATCCTGGCTGCAAAAACCTGTTTGTGCTGCCAGCACATAACTACAGTACTCTATGGTAGAACCTCAGATGGAATATCATTACTGTCATATGAACTTAATGTACTCACAGAATGCCAATTTTTACTAACTTAAAAAATAATAAGAAAAGAAATCTTTTCAGAATGCCTTTAAATTAAATTTAAATTGTGTTGACAAGAGTTTAAGGTTGACTCAGTTAAGTTACCTTAAAAATCTCTCAGACAGGCATTTGGTGCTAACCATATGAACGGAGTCAAACTTTTAAATGAAAAGTATTTACTTTCTGGTATTGGCATTAGTCAACATACAGAACTAATGGGAAGTGGTTTATTGGGATGTTATGTGGTTCTTTTGCCTATGATTGGTTACATTATCTAATGTGAAAACACCAGAGACTAAAGTATTAGTGTATTTGTTCAGTGTCTTATGTGATGGGGTAAAACAAGACAAGTTTACTTTGTAGAAAACCTTGACAATACAAAGTGTTTCACATCATAGAACGGTGCTACGGGAAAACAGGAAATAAAGATTCACAATCTGCTTGTGATTCAGTTTATTTAGGCAATTTGAAACCCAGGCTAGGACTAAATAGTCAAAACACAAACAGCATCCCTGCAGGGGTTTGACATTGACTACCCAATCTTTCATAAACTAAAACAACTCAGACTACTTCATAGTGGTTTGAGCGAGAGCTTTATTGCAGATATATGCACCGCCTCACTTCTGCATCAGACGGTTGTTGACACTTGCTCAGCTGCAGAATATCCTGTAGCAACATGGTCTGCAATAGGTTCAAAAACAGTCTGGGTTGCAACATCTTGTGGGATTATGGACCGTTTTAAACAGACCCAGTCTGTGTTACTGCCTGCGCTAGAAGTGATGTTGTGCAAATAACAGTATGGCTCTCCCTTGAACCACAATGAAATATTTAGTTTTGAGTTGTTTTTGGTGGTCAAAATGGGTTTTACTGGGGCTCATCCATTGGAGAACCATCTGATCCTGAGTGCACTCTGATTTCTTTCTACTGCAGGTGAAAGGCCTATTACTTGTAAGAAGAAGAAAAAATATTAAAATCAAGTACTTAAATACATTCTTATGATTTTTTTTTCACAGATACTGTATCATATTAATAGAATTAGATATACATTTTTCTTTATTAACGAGGTTGGTCTTTTATGAGTAAAAATAAAACAAGCTACAAAAATGGAAGAAGTTTGTCAACTACTCAGCTTTGCTGCTGCCACTGTTTCGATTCCAGCCTCCGTTCATGAGCATTGAGAGAATGTGACTAGCCCAGATGATGGCTGCCACTTCCAGGTCAAGTCACTAAGAAAAAAGATATTTAAACAAACTGACATGGTCATTTTATCAGCTGATGGTAAAATGTTTGGAGAAGCAGGGAAACATTGTCCAACATACAAAAATGAGGTATGAGGAGAGGTATGTAGCAGCCAGGAATATCCTGGCTGACTACCACCCCGTCTGCCGGGAGGACACAGGTAACAGTTGCTTTGAAAATCTGCTCCACTTAATGCAGTCCTTATTCCATCTTTATTATTGCTGAGGAGTATGAGGATGCAACATTAAACAAGTGAAAAAACAGCTAAATGAAACAAAAATGTAGAAAAATGTAAAGGCACTGCCTGTTGCTGCTCCTATGCTCATGTGACACTATGAACATGGTAATATGGTTTAAAAACATTTCAATATAATACTTTGAGTTTAAATAAAACTGGAATTGAAATTAAAAAATTAGATTAATTAGACTAAAATATGAACAAAATATAAACCAGTACCGTAGTCCAAAATTTAGATCCAAGACTGACAGTAAAAAGGTAAAAGTAATAAGACAATTTCCTCATGTGATGGCAACATAATTAGCTCTCCACTGTTCTTTATATGATCTTAATGATTACACACACACACACACACACACACACACACACACACACACACACACACACAAACTCTCATACACACAATGGCCCTAATTTTTTTTTTTTTTTTTTTAAATCCTCGCCTCAAACTTAATTGTTCTCTTAATTAGGTTGCAGAGCAGTGCTTATGGCTGGAGGGAACACGTTTAGGTGTGTGTGCATATCTACAGTGAAAGTGGTGTATCCATGTGTTCATACAAGGATGTGTGTATAGAATTGTGCACATGTATTTCCATCACCTCTGTGTATTGCTTGGCGTGCCTGGAGGAAGTGGAGCTCTGATCTGTGAGCACTGGTAGCTCCATAGAGAGTGATGCATGCCAAAACCCAAATTCCCCTGTATTGTCTGACAACCCCCCTTTCCTGAATCTTATCTTTGCTGTACATAATATAATTCTGCACCATCTCAATCTCTCTCTCAAACTCAGACAAGGCCTTGTGTGTCCTTTTGTTGATCACTGTTGGTGATAATTAAAAGTTAAGTATAAAAACTTAAATATTGTAGTGTGGCAAATAATTTTGGCCAATTTGTTAAACTGCCTTTTTTTCTCAGTTTGCGTGTAAATCAAGTCTTCTACGTGAAGAAGATTAAAACCTGGTTGGCTGTTGAAATCTCATTCAAGTCTTTGTCAGCTGTGTGTAAAAGTCTTGGCTACACTGTAAGTATCTGAAACACAACATAAGATGACAGAGCTGAATAAATGCCCCTATCACCCTGAAACTGTGTCAAATATAGTCTCTGGAGAGCAGTTCAAAGACCTCTGAAGAACTCAGTGTGTGAGTAAAGAGCCTACATGTCTCAATTCTGAGACTTTTGTTTGCACACATTCAGAAACAAAATCAGGTTTATTTACTAAGTACTTGCACGGATTCAAAGAATATGACTCTGGTTTTTCATCTTTCTTTTGTTCTATACTATCTACCAACATAAGGATGAAAACAAAAACTGAGCAACAACACGAGGACTAAAAATTACACATAACACTAAGACAAATATACATGATATAAACACAAATATAAAGTGACCTGTGGATTGATTCAGATGGATTAATACTTTTTGATGGGACAGTGCCAACTCTGATTAAACATGGAAAATTCTGCACATACCTATATTGATAATTACAACATTTGACCTCTGATTGGCCATATTTCCCAGATATAAATTTTTAACCTTTTATCATCTATATTCTAAACCACTGGAACACTTGGTATGGACTAGGCCTTCATACATTACATCAGATCAGGATCATCCATAATAAAGTAGCCAGATATTTCCACCATGTGAGCTCATACCTGCTTGATTTGGCATAGCGGTTTGGTAGATTATTGACTGGATGGCAAGCAAAGTTTAGGATTGTTTGTCTTTGATATAAAAGATCTAGAGCAGCCAAATTAGCTGAACCTCTACGTACAGGCCGACCTCTAACTTAAAGTACTGAGCAGCATGTTATTGAAACACCCTCCAACTTAACACCCTACATTAAAATTTTTAAAGTTTTATCTTTATTTTTATTTAATGCATTTTACACTGCATTTTATTACATTTTTAACGGGTTTAATTTGTGAAATTGTGATACTTATTTGCACATTTCATCATGGTTGCATATATATATGTGTGTGTGTGTTTGAGGCCTTCAATAAAGCGTGCATGCTGATTTCTTACAATGGAAAGGTTTAAATACCCAATAATAATATAGTTACAACACTTCTTGTGCACAAGCAAACCCTTATTCTTTTGCCCACAATGCCCAAACAGCCATTTTGGAGGCTTTCATGAATTGTGGTCACAATATTGTATTATGATTTTATGGAGGTTTAGAGCTGCAGCTGAAAATTCATGTTCATCCTGAAAAGTTTGGTTTTTAAGGCAAGCTTGAAACTTTTTTTAATTTGCGTAATGTGCGATCTTTACTCATCTTACGCATCTCACAAGTGTTCCCATTACTATGACTCCAAAAATATTCAAATTGCACTATAACTATAAAATGATATAGTCATCTAGTCACTTTTCTTCTTGTAGCTGTAATTTTATATCAACCACATTAGCAGGTTCCACACAGTTGAACATGATTTCTTTTCAGCTCAGTCTCTTATTTGTGTTAACAGCCTTTGACTCTTACGTTTTCTTTTCTTTTAGCATCAAGTTTATTTTTAAAATGCCACCCAACATAAAAGGATTTTTAATTGAATAAATGTGAAAATGAGAGTGTGAGAGCAAAAGTCATTTTATTTCTCTGCTGCAGATTTATGCAGTCAAATGTACGTAACAAAGTTTGTCTATGTTAAACATTTGAGTTAACTTATTATTATTATTATTATTGTTTAGATTTTCAACTGTGCTGCTGTGCTTTGCATCTGGCAGCAGTTTTCAAGTTGTACCAGCTTCATTGGTTTGTTCATGACAAGCTTAACTGTTAGGTGGAAAAACAGATTCACTCAATAGGAATGCCTTCTCAATATTTTTCATGATATATACTACTGTTTTTATTCATGTAGAAAGTTATTTCCACACAGGCTCCCATGTGGAAATATGATTAAAACTTGAAAAACAAGGCTCCAACCAGGTGAAAGTGTTTACTGTTGGGTAGCTAGCTGCGCAGGTGAAAGTGTTTAGTGCTGGGTAACGCAACTTCTCTTGGCCTTTTGCCTCTCCAGCTGTTCATGATTACAGTTTCTGTCTTTCTCCCCCTCACTTTGATTGCTTCCCTATGCATGTGTAGATTAGTCCAGGAAAAGGACAAGTTATATGGTATAAAGTCCAGTGGGTTCTATTAATCCCTTTGCTCTAAAACCCTCCCTGTCTCCATTGTTGTGTTTTTGTAGTTGCTAATCAGAATATATAATATATGTCACCATATTTAATTATAAGCCTTCATGATGGTAGTTTGTTATTGAAAGGTCATATTTGCTTCATTGTTACGATAAAAGTGAAAGTAAAATGTTAATATTAGGAAACAAACCACTAAACAATACAACCCAGCCTTTTTAGTTTATGTCTATCATCTATCACAGTTCATATTAGTTTATCTTCCTCCTGTAGCTTGAATTTACAGTGCACATATAATTGTGTGTATAACACATTGTGGAAGTCTAAGGAGGCAGTGGTTCCATCAAAATCCAGCCTGTAGTTTTCTGATGGATAATTAACCATCATTTTACTCAGGGCACTGGGCTGCACTGATGGAGGATAAGCTAGTCTTTGACGGGGTAAGGCAAGCGTGGCGGCTCCTAATCAAGGGGCCTGCAAGTGGGGCGGAAAACACCTGCTCTGGGTACAGGTGTACACCCCAGCACATGGTTGCACTCTTTTGCTCCAGCTTTCCCATTCCCCTTCTCCTTTTACACGATTGCTGTCTCACATTCCTGCACTCTGGTTGACTTCTTTTTGCACAGCTTTCTGCTGTTGGTTAAAGTCAAAAGAAATTTGCTTTCCTAAAACAGCTGCAGAGAAACATGGTATGGATTTGTGGAGCTGCAGCATTTTATAGTTGTTTTCATTTAAAAATGGGCTGAATCTCATTAGTGTAGAATTTATCAAATGTCTCAATAAATATTTTCTGCAAGCTGTGCAGTCTCATTAAACAGTACATTTATGAAGTCAATAGGGTTACATATGCATTACAATGAGAAGGTATTCTATACATTTCTGTGGTGTTTTGCCTCCATGATTGAAAACAAAGAGTTATTGTGTCTTCCTTTTTTTAAAGCTGTAATGGAAACGTGGGAGTTTACTGTGGAAGAAAAATCAAGCAAGTAAAGAAAACTTGGACTTAATAAGAAGCATAAAGCACATCTATAAACTTTTCAAAGTTAACCTGTCTAAATGTTCCAAACCTCTCTTTGAACCACAGTAAAGACTATCTAATAATTTCCACTGTTAAACTTTTTAAAATAACTTTTAAAGCAAAGAAAAGTCAAATTTATTTAAAATAGAGATATAAACCTTTAAGGTAAAACATAATATAATCCAGAACGGGTAATCACTGAAAGACACAGATTAAAATAAAATGCTAAGCTAATTTAGTGATGTCAAACGTTCTTGTTATCTATAAAAGGTGCATTTTGACTGTCAACACCCAGAACTAAACTGTTGTTGGCTTTTTAATTGAGCTAAAGAATATTTAAGATACAGAATCAATTGAATAAGTTGAGCAAGGTGAAGTGTGTTGCTCCTTCCTGAAAGTTCTTGGCCAGGACAACAGTGATGGTGGTGACAATTCACATAGCAGCTAAACCAGTACGTGTGCTTGAGTTGCACTGTTGTAATATCTGTTGATACTACACTTTACTTTAGTTTGAGTCTTTTTATTTGTACCTTAAAAAATGTCTCTAGTGAAACAATCAAAGAATAATGTTTAATTGCTGTAATTTATTTGACATTTTCTCACTGAACACAATAAACTACCACAGATAGCAGTGTGCTGTTGAATGAAGCAGGCTTGAATGTCTGAGTTTATGAACAGTAGTATTTGTTATTGTGCTGCAACTTACAGTTAACTTTTACGAGGCACTTTTCATATCAAACCTGAGATGAGTGAGGAGAAAGGGTGGAATTAAAACAACTGGGAATACTCTGTTTAAAGTATTACTTTAGATATACTCTGTTTTTGTTGATGGTTCCTACAGGGGGAAGTCAATAATTCGACCATCCTGATAAAACCTGGTTCTTGGCATTTTTTCTACCTGTGAATAAACTACACCATATACTATATTTATAGATATACATACACACAAACCCACCCACACACACACATGGCAGATACAAGCAAGTGTAAAAGATGTAGTCTAACTATAGAGGCTGCGACAAATTTTGCTTTCAGTGTTGCTGTTATTAAAATTATACTTCATAGACTTAATAAAAAAAAGGAAGTTGTGCATTGTATATTTAAATTTTACCAACACATCTGCTTCCTTTTGGGCCATGATGGTGCTTAAAAATTAACTACAGTGTTTGGATGCTGAAATTAGTGATGTTAGTGATTCTGTCATAGTCCTGATGATAAGATAAGTCTTCTTTAGTAATCTTAGCGAAGGTGTATGCTTGCACGTCTTCACCATGTTCTCCATCCTGAATTTCCTTCCTCTCTTCTTTTGTCTTCATTGGAAACAGCCTGCATCTTGCTTTTCACTGAAGGAAGCAGTGCATGGATAATATGGTTACGCCGTTACTGATGCATAAAGCTGCGTGTCTGGTTCTTGTCAAGACCTTGCCACCAAAGTCAATTTGCCCGTGCCCTGGCAGAATGTAATATTTCTTTAATCAGATCAACACGGAAATTACGTCGGTAGACTGTATTGATACGAGAGGAAATAATTAAACTCAGGGCTCCAGGAATAATTTCACCCTCTGAGCATTACTGTAAACCCCATAAAAAAACAAATCCACCCCCTCCTCCCTCCTTTGCAGGATGAGATAAAGAGGAAACCAGGAACGCAGATAGACGGATGAGATTTCATTGACTCAGCCTCTGTTTTCCCTCCAGCCATTCAGCAAGTTCCTCTCACACAATCGTCAACTTTTTCATCACCATCAGCCAAATAGATGTTAAATCTTCATGAGGTGCAATTTGAGGCAATACAAAATGAAAACACACACTTCTCTAAAACAAGTGTATAAATTCATTATTTTTATTTCTGCGTCAGAAGACAGAAGTCTAATGGAGAAGTTATAGTTGTAAGATGAATCTAAAAGCTTGTTGCTCTGTGGTGCTTCTGGATTTGCTGCTCCTTGTGTCACACCCTGTGGAAGGTTGTTAACTGTGACGTTCAAATGAACCAAACCAGATCTCTCTAATGGCTTATATTGGATCATGCTGGGAGTGAAGATTGGCCCCACCTGGGTTAAGACAACAGCATCCCTCACCCATCATGCCATCCTTCCAGGAGGGCGTGACTCTGAGGATACAAAACCCTCTTCATGCATTTACCAAGGTCATCAAAACAAACAAACAAACAAAAAAAAAAACAAAAAAAAAAGTGAGAAATTGCAACAATTTACATTAAACAGATTGTGTTTTTGTATGATGCTGCAGCTCGTAAAATAGAAGCCTCATGTGAATTATTGAGCTCGGTGATGGGTAAATAATATGAAGCATGATAACATCTTGCTCATTTCTCCTGGTGGTGGTATGCACATCGTAGTTGTACCCTTAAATAACTGAACGTTTATTTTACTTGGTCACTTGGCAGTTCTCATCTGTCAGATATCAGCCACAGCCATCTTACATCTGAATGGAAAAAAACTAATCACTAATTCTGCAGGTGTTTGTATTGGGACAGAAATATATGGCAGTTAGTAAGAAATCAATGTCCCCTCAGTTTTAATTTATCTGGCATTCATTATTTTCTAAAACATTTGAGACTGGCAAGTATTTACTTGACACTCATAAATAATGACACATGGCTGGTGCTGCCACCAGGTAGGTCAGTGATGAGCAAAACAATGAACTTTAGCCGAACTCATTATACAAGGAACAAACAAAAGATGCTGCAAAATTTGGGAATAAAAAATGTACAAACAACCAAAAATCCAAAACAGGCTATGCTAAACGGAGAGAATCTGGCAGCGACCAAAGAAAATCAGTGAGTAAATATGCAGGTGGAGGCACTGACAACTGAAAACACATGTGGGGTATTCAACTAACCGAGCACAGGTGTGGGGACAAAACAAGAATCGGAATCAAGCTAACAAAGGGACATAAACACAGGACATTTAAAAATACAACAAAAATAAAAAGAAATAAAAATGCTTCAAAACTGTCACAGATGTACAGAAATCTAAATATTTTACATGCCAGGTGTTAGGCTGTGCATCAGACCGGGCTCAATCTGTTTGTGCATGGATGTTTTCAGTCTGAACTCTTGCAGAAATTAGCTTATGGGCTGCTTTGGTAGTTAGATTTCAGCTGGGTCCTTACTGGTTTTGTAAAAAAAAAACAGTAAGGACCAGTGCATTAGACTAAATATTGTGCCCTTGTCTGTTCTAACCCATGAAATATTTTTCCTGGGGAAAATGTCTTGGAAAAGAGAAACCCTTTTTCAAAATGTTCTTTTTTTAGTTTAACTCTGGTGAGAGTCTCAACCCATTTGCATAAAACATGGCATTATCATATATAATTAGGAAAATTCCACCTGCAAAATGTTTGATTAAAAGTTATATTGGGTACCAAAAGATGATTTTAAAAATCCAGTTTTGATGCATTTGCACAAATAAAATATTTATTTGTATTTTGTCTTATTTATTAACTTATTATATGCTTGTAGATACCATTTATTGCTTCTATATCTTCTGGGGCGTAATAGAATCTTTATTGTGCATATAACTGCAGTGTCTGAGGACATCTGATTTTCCCTCATTATTTAAACACCTGTCATATCAAAGCAAAGTTACACAAAAGGCTGAACAGAAAACAATGTTTTAATTAGGCTTCAACAAGTCAATGGTAATGTATCAGAACCATTACACAAACCTAAATGTATAGACCATTAACTTCTCTGCAGACCTGAAGAAAGTTTTAAAATTTGAACCAAAGAGAGCCATTTATTACTTCTAAAGGACCTAAGTCATGTTACTCTTTAAAGAAAGTTTAGAAAACATGATCATTCTCGTCATCATATGTATTCATCTACCATTACTATTAAGTTTTATATTTAGTCAAATTCAAGACGGTGGTATATCTTTGCAGCAGAAGAAAGCATTATTCATTTAGTGTCTCTGCTTAATCTGTTTGGTCTGGGCCTGTTTGTGTCAAGGTGGCTGCCTGCATGAACACTCTGCTGCATTTAATACAACTTGTTAGTAAATGAAGATTAAGTGTTACCAGGAATAAAACACAATACACCTTGATCAGGCTTTCAAATGGATGATTAATTTGCCTTTCTTTTGAATGAGCAATTCTCACTCTCCATAATTATTTAAGTCTCATTTTGGGTTAATTATGGTCATTAGTATCATGTGTTCAAAGTGAGGGTCTAATTTTGAGAGAAGTGGCTGGAAATTAAAGACAAAAAAAAAAAAAAAAGTAGGGGGGGGGGGGGGGGGGGGGGGGGCGGGTGCTCACATGAGAGGCAGTGAAATGAACACATCATTTGGTTTTGAGTAGTGGAAATTGATAGACAACAGCAGGGAAACAGCTGAGGAGGGAGCAATTATTCTAATGATGTGACAAACGCAGATGCAGCAAATTGGATTTGGTTTAGCTAAGGTGCTCCTCATAGTGTTAGTGAGTGCATATCTTAAAGTGTATGAGTGAAGCAAAATTTAAACACATTTTTATTGAAAACAAACAAACAAACAAAAAAAAAAAAAAACAAACATTTGTGTTAAAAGCCTAAGAAGGATTGGTTATCATTATGAGAAAGCACCAAGACACACATTGTTCATTTAAGATATTTTTGTTGTTGTCTGATATGAAAAAAAGTTTTAGAGTCCTTATGCTAATAGAAGATGAAATACAGCAATGAAAGAAAGGTTGCAAAGGACAAGATGATGAAGGCTTGTTTGGCTCTCCTCATTTCTCCTCAGTGGAGCAGCCCAGCGTGAGGAAAAGCTTGTTAAAACCCTAATAGTAGCTATCAAAGGCTATTGATTATCTTTCCCGCCCTGTTTGGGTGACAAAGTGAGCATTAGCTGGTGCCATAGAGAGCTTCTTAAGACATGTTTCCTCAGGGGCTGCCTAGTCTCCTGGGCTGTCCACTTCTGAGATCACATGCACATACACACGTGTGTACATGCTCACACACACACATACAAATTCACATTCACTCGTGTCTTTTTTTTTCAAAGCTAACACACTGCTATCCTTTCACCCTCCTGCCACCAGATAATCCATTTTACAGCCCCGGATCAAACACTGAGCCCTCTGGCTCTGTGCTGCACTGACTACTGTAACGCGCGCGCACACACATACACACTCTAAATCTTCCTCATCCACACAGAGGCAAGTTGTCATAAACCTTGGTTTGGGAAGTTTCTTGCAGTGCAGCACATTCTGTGATGTTTAGTAGGTTATTTTTTTTTTCTCCTTTTTAGCTGTGATGCATAAAGAATGTTCTCTTTATGAAACTCAAAATGAGAATTTGACTAATGCACAGAACAATGAGTACTGTTATAAATCCTGGCCAGTGATGTACAGACCATGCTTCATAGGCAATGATCTACTCCTGCCTATTTGAGTGCTTTTTTCTTGCAGGGGTTTCTGAATTATCAAAGAAATGCGGTCAAAAAAAAGAAAAAAAAAGTGAAAACGAGAACAGGTTAAGTGAGGCAAGTTATACATAAGGCATTATAACAACCAAATTAATGGATGTTTGGTAAAATATTTATGAGATTAACCCCCAGATTTAGGGCAGAGAACAGAAATGTTGAGTTTCTGTGTCTTTTTTCACTTGGCTGATGCATCTAGTTTGTAGACCTGGAAAAGTTGGGCTGCTTTGAAAACACCTCTTGTGCTCTGGTTTGTGTTAGTGGGACTTTAAAATTTTCAAATCAGGCAAAATCTCTTATTTAGAGGATCACAAAGATAAGTTTTCCTATTTAGATGTCAGACTTTCATTTTCTTATTAGGCTACATTTTGTTTACCATTTTGCTCACTCTGACTGGCCGCTTAGACAAGCTCAAAATTAAGAAGAACATGCATCACCCAAGCTGCTCTAGTGTGACACTGCAGCTGTATTTAATGGCTTAGTAAGAGGATATTCAATTTATTCATGATGCAAACCACAGGGCTGATGTGTACGCAGTGTGTGAGAATGTGTGCAAGCACACGGAGAATGTGGAGTGAACCATGAAATGAAAACACCCTACGACCATTTCACTGCATCTCTCAATTAGGACATCATCTATAGAGAGGGAGCATTCATGAGTGGCTTCGTCTTTATTTACAATTATACACCACAGTGCAGACAAATAGAGTGCTAAGGGCCCTCTGCAGAAGATTCCAACGTGCATTGTATACCCCACTGTAATATAATCTGCAACAACTGAGCTAGATACTTGTAATACTTAGTTAATAGTTAATATCAACTGGACATGTCTGGGCAACCTGTATACACAGTACAACTCCCTAGAAAGACTGAGCCTCTAAAGCCATGCCTTATCATACACAGATTCATGATTTATTGCCATTCATTCCAGTCACTGTCTGCTCCATGTTGAACTGGCATTTCCAATATAACCAAGTATGATACTCATATGTTATGTATGTAAATACAGAAAAAATATTTTTAATATCTTTATCATAATTTTACTGATTTAACTTCGGTACACTGTTAAAGTCTTGCTCTTGAATAGTCAATTTTATGATTAAATGTGTGTTTTTTAGTATCAGATAATTTTGAATGAAACCTGACTACTGACTTTTGGATTGTTGTATTTATGTGATTGTAAGGAATTTAATTCTCCTATTATCAATTTACCACTAATCTTGGTCTTAACAAGATGTATAGTAGGACGTTGGAATACCAATGAGGCGCTGGTATTGAATTGACATTATCAGTCGTTATCAGCCCATTCATGTAGTACAGTGGGTCGTTATAATTTGTCCATATCGCTGATCAGCAGCACTGATACAGGAAGACGCCTGATCCTGTCCAGCGGGATTCCAGTCCACTTGCAATAGTTCAGACCTCTTCTGTTCTGGTGGTTAAATACAGGAGATTTTTCATTCTTTTCTTTTACAGTTAGTAACCCTAATTCTGACCTATAGACTGTGTGCTGACCCAAAATCCAGCATTTCAGACCTTTGTTCCAGCTTATTCACTACTTGCAACATTAAATTCAATGCAAAATTCCTTATAGCAGCACCATGCAAGAAATGAGTACCATGATTATAGTTCTCCCGGTTGTCAGAACAAGCTCTAAATATAGAGTTATGAAACAAGAAATCTGTTACATAAATCGAATACCTAATAAAGTCGATTACACTACTTCTAGATATATGTTGATAAAATGTAAATATGATGGTTTATTTGAGATATATAATCTTTCATCAAATAAATTTGGTGTAGGCTGATAGTTCTTCTGGTTTTGAAACTTTAGATCAGGTTGTAAAAACAGATGCTTACTTCACATATTTTACAGCCAAAATGTCAGTTACTTAATAACTAAATGATCTAAGGTGAGAAAAAGTTAATTTTCTGGTTTATTTATGACATTCTAGCCAAAACATTCGGTAATAGATAGCTTTCGCATGACGTCTATAACTGATGTCAGGAGCAGCCAATGGCAAGAGGAAGGGGACGGGAACAACTCCCAGAAGGGCATGGAGCAGGGAGACTTTCATATAAAACCCAATGTAGGATAATGTGTCTTTCTGAGTTATGTATTTCTGTACGTTTAGTATATGCTGTACACTAAAGTTTTTCTTATGTGTGAGTTCACTGTGACACAAAACAAAAGAAAACAAATATATTTTATATTTTATTTAAACAATTCAATGTCCAATACATTCTAATATGGGACATTACTAGCCATAAAATGAGCTTTGCTCACACTCAACTCAATTGTTCATCTATTTACGTGCAACTTTTGCTGAGGTCTTGTGAGCATGTGTTTGGAAAAGCAGGGAAGCAAACTCAAAAGACAGTTTTAAACTTTAAACTGTCCAGGGATCAACAAAAGAACTGACCCTCCATCATCCATCAGAGTGGCCCTGTAAACATCACAGGGTCCAGGTGTTAACGTGCTCCATAAATTTCAGCTAAGAATGTAGCAGTCCATTCAAGCCTCTTTACAAATGCAGGGCCACTCTATTCCTCTGATATTTTATACATGAAGTGAACCATTTACAGTCTGATGAGCAAGTCTGGCTTATTAATGATACGGACGTGCTCTTAGGGTGTCGGGCGCCAAGCAAATACTCATGTAAAATTAAACACTATTTGTTTACATAGCCGTGCAAATCAGACCACTCTGGGGCTTTGTTGCAAACCCTGATCAAGGCTGTAAGTAGTGGATTCAGTCAGTTACTAGACACTTTCAGGAGCTTGTATTTTGTTTTAGGGAATGGCAGTCTTTAAGTGCATTGCAAAATATTAAAAATTTCTAGAAATACAGTACCTATTTGAGTATTTTTAGGCTCACACATCTGTGAAAGGACATCATTCAAACTGAATGATGTCATAAGTGTAGCAAAGTCATGACGGGACTAGAAGGCTGAATTATTTAATGATGGCTCCACTTTTGTGGAATTATTTTAAGTATTATAATTGCAGCAGGGCTTGCCTTGGCCTGCTAAGGGCGGGAGAGTGGGGCCCAGTGGGGAGCGATCAGCATCAGTCAGTGGTATCAGGTTACCACAAGCACACCAAAATACTCCCCTAATGATGGCCAAATTGAAGGAAAAGCATTGGCCGTAGCTGAGACCAAACATTGGACCACATTTCTTTATATGGCAAGGCCAGTATAAAGACAGGAAAACCAAAGCCAGACACCTTCATCGCTGACATTATCACCTCCAGGTTTCCTCCTTATTGTGTTTTCTCCCCAGTAACCAGTTGTGTGAGCATGATGGTATTTGGACTTTGAGGTTAATGTGTTGAAAGGAGACAAAGATGTTTTCATTATCGGTGTAGAGACAGTGCTTCTATTTTCACATCTGATGTGGATCCAGTAAAATGTCAGAACATGACAGCTGGCTTCATTATGTTTCCGTCAGAGAGAAAGTTGACAAGAGATTATTTTGTCATCAAGTGCAAGAAAAAACATTGGTCAGCCAGAGCTTAAGAATCCAACACTGCAGCACCATTTCCAGCTCGTGCTGGTACATGTGAACAAAAAACACGCTCAAGTTAGGCCAAGAATAGATCTCAAATGCCATTGCAGTCCTGGCTTGATTAAGCAAATCTGGCTGTGAAACAAGACAAAAACATCCAGTTTATTTGGTAAGAGGCATTCAGAAGTGGCTGTTTTTAATCCTTGTTAGAGAAAAGAGAAGATCTGGCTATTTAGCAAAGAAGGTTGTTTGTATAGTAATTAATTCCTTTGCTATTAATTCTTTTGGTGAACCCAAACCACTCCATTCTGATTATTTGACTTTATGCATGGGCTAAACTATTCTTTCTCTCACAGCTACCATTTTTTTCTTAAAAAAGCTGAACACAAAAGGATTAAACATAGACTCTTCTACATCCATTAGCACAGCCTACTTGATTGAAGTGCTTATTTCTCAAACTTCTCTGATGAGTTTGTCATCTTGCTAAAAGATAATTATGCAGTCTGGGGAAATTATGCCTACATTGTCTTCTTGAGGAGATAATTGCAGCGCTGAAGCCTATGCATCACATGAGGATCGAACATTATTCCACAAATAACATGCATGAATTTCATGAGCAGTTTATGTATATTTTGTGTACAGCATGTGTTATACGGCGTATATTTCTGTCGCATATTTGCCTAATAACAAACAAAAAACAAAATTATTACATTAATTGAACTGTATTTGAGATGAATAAGCACACATGAAATTTCTTAAAGTAAAAAATGGGAAAATTGACATTTTAAATAATCCTGTTTTACTTTTCTCGCCTCATTATTCTTCATATTTCATTATATAATAAGTGGAGGAAGAATAGACTTGTTAAACAGATAAATAAACTTCTCAACAATGAATAAATTTGTCATGTATGAAATCACACTCTCTTCGCAGGTGTGAAAGCAGGTTGTGATTTAGTTTGATGGACGACTAATCAGGAAATCAATTAGGCCTTGACCCAGAAACTGAAACAAAGGAAGAGAATTATTTTCCTCATTTCTTTCCTCTGGCTCTTGGACTCTCTGGTGTGTTTGATTGGACAAAGAAAATCCTCTGGGTTTAAATAAGATTTTTTTTTTCTTATCAGAATACATTAAAAAGGTTCCTATATTTTATGAAAAAAAATTGGTCTAATTTTCAAATGACCTGTAGCGAGATTAAGACAATTAAACATAAACCCGATGGAATATTTTTTGGGTGTTCAAGGAAGTGTGGTGTTATCTTTCAAATAGCAGTAAAAGTTGTAATAATTCCTACTGATTTGATCAGACATGACTGACTCGACTTTCTTTGAGTCATTAATACACTCTGCAAGAGTGGCCATCTTATTTTGTTTGTTTGACAGCCTAACCATGTTAAAAGAAAGAAAAAATGTGGGGTACTGAAAGGCTTTAAAGTGATCTGACACATACTGATGCTTGGTTTGGAGCCCAGTGCATCAGTTTTGGTGGTTAAAGGTAATCTGACAGCAGGTGAGTCATTAACTTAAAATAAAATTCTGCTGGTGAGCTGGCAGATGTTTTCTGACACATATACACTAAGCCAGATGTAAAAGAGCTTGTTGACGACTGAGAGATCAAATAGCCAGGAAGATTGTGTTTGTATTTTTTTATTATTCATTTATAACATGAAATGTTTTGTCTTTTTCCCCCCCTTATATTTCAGTTTATTTATTTATGCATATTTTTCTCACTTCTTTTCTTTATTGTTTCACTGATTTATTCTTTTTGTGGCAGTTCTATCACTCCATAGCTTATTGCTGCAGAAGGATGACCAACAAGAGCTAAGAGCAGTTTTCTACTGTTTAAAAGGGATGGAAAAGGGTTCCCTATGCATTTGAATTTAAGTTGAAAATGAAAATGTGTTTATTAAAAAGACAGATGTCTTGATAAACAACATTATTCAGTTGTGTAAATATGTGTTATTTTAATTGCTTGGGATCTGTTGTCATTGGTGATAGCACTGTTTTGAAATTGGTCACCTTGGCAACCAAGAAAATAAAGGAGAGATGAAATTTAAACTGGCCTTCTAAAACTGGGTTAAAATGATGAAAGTATGTTTTTCAACTTTAACTGCAATCTTTCCCAAAACGTTGCCGATACTTCCTCAAAATATTGATATGCTATGTTGTTTCTGCAGACACAAAATATTTGACTTATGCTGTTGTGTAAGGCTTTTTATGCTTTTAATAAAAAACATTTTTTGATGTTGTTGGACACAAACAGTAGTTCATACATCTTCTGTTCTGGTGGTTAACAAATTGTGATTTGTTACCAAATTAATCCAACTTGTAAAAATATTGGGTTTTGACCTTAGAACTCGATTCCTCTCTGACTAGCTCCAGCTAATGTCACACCACATTCATCAAACGGTTCATAATAGCTTTAATCCCACAAGTAGTTAATATTCCTTGGTTATCTTCCTGGGCAGACAACAAGACAAACAGGGCAGCCATGTCTCTGCCAGCTACCTCCTGCAGAAGAAGAAAAAACAAAAAGAAAATGCTGGATGGGCTACAGAAATGGAAACACCCCTTACACACACCAGCTCATATCAATCTGACCTCTTGGGGTCAGACATAAAGCCTTGACTTTTCAGCAACATTCACTTAGTGAAAAGAGGGAAGACAGACGTATTATCCATGTACCTTTGTCCATCTTATTCACTTTGTATCGACTGAGTCAAACAGAACAATGTGTCTTTATGTAAGCAGAGTTAAAAAATCTCCCTGAGTTTTTTCTGAAGACTATTAAGAGATGAGAGGATATGAGAGTTAAAATCCAGAGTAAAATAATGTTTCTTTTCAGACCAAAAATAATAAAATTTTATTATAACCAGGACCAAGGTTTTACCAGATCCCAAAACACTAAAGCGTAAAGAAAAAAGACTGGCATTAGTCTACCATCACAATCTGATGACCTGGATTACTGGGATTGTAAATTGCTGATTATTTTAGCTGTTGTTACCTTTTCTGACTTGCACTCTTTGGGTTTCAGTAGGCAGGCGTGTATATATTAAGACACATTTTTTGAAGCCATATGTTCCTTGTGAGACTGTTTCACATTGCCTCCCTCTGGCTTTACCAAGTTGAAGCTTCTAGCATTTGCCTTCTTTGTTGTAGCTTTCATGATATTCTGCCAAAGTCTACATAGTTTTATTGTTGCACGCTTGACCACAAAGAACCTTCCAAGGTTACGTCAGTGTTAAAGCGTAATTTGCTTTATTACTGAAACCCAGAAACACAAGCACATCAGAACATGACTGTACAATTAAGGCTATTGGGCAGGGATCTTCAACCCCGGATCTCTTGAGCAAGTGTTCTGCAGGTTTTAGATGTTTCCCTGTTGCAATACACCTGACTCAAATAATAGGACATTAAGAAGCTTGTGCAGAACTAGACAACAAGTTGTTGGAGAACCATTTCATTTAAGCCAGGTGTGTTGCAGCAGGTAAACAGAAAACCTGGAGGATACTGGCCCAAAAGGTTTGGAGTTGGTGATCCCTGCTATTGGGCATCTTCCATTAAATAAAAAAATGAAATGTAACTGATTCTCAAACACATTCATGCTAACAATATTATGTACACTCACACAACTCTTATTCTAGATGACAACAGTTACATCCGTGACTTTCTGTTGACCAAGTAGCCAGGTAAAGCATTGTAATATTCCACATTCTGCATTTTAACTTGAACAACGTTTACATAGATGTCATAAATGTGTTACTGTTAGTCCAGCACTTTAGGGCACTTATTAAACACCTCTAACGCTACATTTTTGGTTTTCTTATCACTTTTACTTGCCTGAAACATAGAAGCACAAGCACATCAGCACATGACAGAACACTACAGGCTACTTGGATTTATACTGGATAACACTTGCACGTTTCTTAGCATCTAGTAACCCTAAGCTATCTACGGTGCCTGTGAGTTTACTCATCCTCTTAAATGTTCTGCTAGAAAATTACAGTTAATAATGTGAGTGAACATATTATATATTAGATACAAATAAACAAATCAAATTAAACACATTTTTAGTAGAAGGGTGTGGGAATGTTAAATGCTCAGTGTTCACAGTCCAACATTCCTGTGGGTCCCTCACATAATACTGTGACTATGTGCTCACTCCCAAGTTTTGCTTTTGGTAGTAGCAAGGTTGCAAAAATGGTGAGAGGTTAACCTGCACTTAATTCATTTGCCATACATGTGTGTATTTCAATTAACATCAAACAGCCAGTATGATGAGAAACTTCCTGGCTTTCTAAAAGATAAAAGAAAGATAAAAGGTAAATCCATGTTCATCTTGCAGAGCTGATTTTAAAAAAGACAAAAGCACTCAAGATGAAGTTATTTCAACTTTTGACATGGTGACAGGATAAATATGATCTGGTTGTCTTTTCCAAACTGCACTTTTACTCTTAGATTTCAGTTGTGAATATGAGTAATGAGCCCACAGAGCTATTATGAAGCTTTATGATTTTGTAGACACCTCATACCAACAGCCTTGTAAGACAAAAAAATGTGTTTGTGTTGATGGTCCAGTAGTTACATTTGTCTCCAGTGTTAATACAGCATCTGTATACCTTTTACAGTTTATCTTCACTTTGAACTAAAAGTGACTATCATAAACTTGAGGTTTACCTCGAGTGGATAATACCTCTGCAACAGGACTTTTAAATCTTATTATCAGATTTTTTTGCGTGCACCAAGCCTCTTATTATCACTGTGAAGAATAATCTGCACACTCAGTAATGAGTAAACATTGATTTTTGGAGAAGAATTATGATCTTTCACATCTGCATGCTCATTTTGATTATTACTTTTCACAAAATGCTGAGAGTGCCACATTTTCTACTTGTTAAAGTCCTGCTGTGCCTAAAGTTGAATCCGCTGTGACTTTAATTAACATAGTTTGTGCAAAAAACTGTATTAAATTAACCCAAAGAAAACATGCTGCACTGTTGAATGTTCTCTGTTCTGTTGTGAATTTGCCTTACACCTGAAATGCAGCGCATTTATCACACTTTGGATTTTGTGAAAGACACGTCAGATATATTATCTCTTCCAAACGAGAATTCCCTCGATCCCTGTAAGTAAACCTTCCAAATCCCCAGCTCTCATCCCTATTTTCCTCCAAAAAACGAGCATTAGAAGGATTGCCATGCTATTGTTGCTTCCCTTGGGAGCAAATCTATTTCTGCAGAGATGGAAATTGTTGGTCCCCACAAAGCTGCTGACACACTCTCAATGGAAGTGTCAATTCTCAAGGCCTCGCCATTGTGGACTGGATAATTTAATTGGAGAGGCACGACGGTGTGTCCCCGGTCGGGCCATTCAGATGTTGTATCACTGCCTGTCCCAGTGCTGGCTCCTCTCCTGCTGTTGAGATTCAAGATTCAACCACCCATGCCACCCCCCTCCTCCTCCTCCTCCTCCTCCTCCTCCTCCTCCACCTTCTCCTCCATATCCCTTCCTTTCGTCCTCAGGTGGGGGGAATGCAATGCGGGCCCTGGCTTATGAGGGGGCTCTTTGTTGGCTGGAGACACAGCCTTGTGGCCTCAGAGTCTCTGAGCGGCTGTTCTGGAGAGGTGCATAGGAGGAGGGTAGACCTACACTGCGATTACCTGGGAGTCGTCTTGGGGGCAGGCACAAAATTAGTCAGCAGATAATGAAGCTGTCTTTGATTGCAGGAGAGAGGGTTGGAGGGGGCTGGACCTCGGGTCTCCTGTACAGGGGGCCTCCACAGGGCATGAGAAGCATGTCTTTGGAGGAGCGCCTGCTGTCAACGGATGCTCTGTTTCTCTGAGATCCTGGCATAGTTTAGGGTTGAAAGATGCACAAGGGTTGGAGCAGAGTGCAGGCGAATGCATTCCTTTGTAGTGCAGCTCCAGGTGAATGGAATTCAGAGACAAGTGGTTAGACAGAAACAAGTGGACAAACACACATAGATATCTAATTGATACCACAATTTTTGCTTTTTGCTTTATTAAGGATGTGAAATGAGAAACGTATATGTTTGATAACCTCAGTAATGTTTGTGTTTTAATACTTTTCTTTACCGAACAGTTAATCTCTGTTGTGATTCATAGACATTGCTCTTTATAGGACCTGCTGGTACTCTAAAGTTACAGCAGAGATTAACTGTTTTCATCTCTGTTTTCCAATGTGTGTATATGTTTGTTGCATCAAGCAGTTGTCACGACAACCCGTAGACCCAGCTCATGGCTTTCCTCCAAGTGCAGACAAAGCTGTTGTCGGATGAACCAGGCGTGTGTCCACCGGACCTGAGGGGTGCCACCACAGCTAACAAAACACACAAAGATCCTCGTCTATGCCACCGGCCCTCACCCCATCTACCGGCTATCCCGCCCCTCCTGCACACCACTGCTGGCTGCTTTGTGCCTGCTCCAAGCAGAGGAAGTACCTCTTTTCTCCTTTTCAAGGTAGCTCCGCCACCCATGCCCTTCTTTCATACAGACAGAGTCGAATAAGCACACACATGGAAAAGGAAGCACATTTCAGGGTGATACTAACATTTTTTAGTTTTCTTTCCAACCTTCTCAGCATCTATGTCTTTTATCTTTGCATATTCAGTTTTCTAGTTTGCACCACACAAGTAATAACAGTCTCTTTGCTCAAGATGACCTCGATGACACTACTGAAGTTTCACACAAGTACCACTTTTCAGCTCTGGGTGCAGGCTGAGTTGGGCTGAGAAAGTGTTTCTCTTTTAATGTTAGCCACTGCAGATCCCTTACTTGCATTAGCCAGAGTTACTAGTGAGGAAACTATTCCACATCTAAACACACATTAGATCTGTCAATTCAGCTGCATTTAAAATGTAAAGTGTGGACAGGCTCTGTCTGATGGTGGATCTATGGTCTTTGGTATGTCAGTCACTCCATAGTATGAGATGTGACACTGAGCTCATGCATTTGTCACAACAATGCTACATCAACTCATAAGCATACCTGTATTTAACTCAGAATGACAGATCATTCAGGACTCTGTTGAACCAGCAGCTGTTGTGGTCACTCATGCAAAGCAAAATCAAAGAAATGTGTTAAATCTAAATGGAGTTTTTTTTCTTTCTTTTTTTTCTTTGTCAGAGCTGTATTGACCCCTTTCCTCCAACTATAATTTCTCATGTTTTTTTTTTACCAGCTTATCATGAGTTATGACATTTATAATTATATAGATTTACTCACATTTTCTGTTTTGTCTGGCCAGTTGACCATCTGTGACTGCTATTTTAAATAATGATTCCATTTAGTTATTATTATTTATGAAAATAAAAAAAATGGTGTCTTTGTAAAATGACAAGTTACACAAAATGCAGTGATATACAAATAATTTAAAACTCAGCATTTAATTTAGAATAACATGAAGACAACAAAATATAATTTTAACTAACTTAACTAAAATGCCCTCAACATGTTTTAAAAACAGTTTCACCTCTGTGTTGTGTCCACTGTGAGAAGACCAGGGGTTTCTTTGCTTGATGTAGGATTACAGCTTCTTTATTTTATTTTTAATTTGATTATGAACCATAATAAAGCAGGGAGTAGGGAGGCTAGTTTAGGACACAGATTACTTTATCATGGCTATTTGCAAACATGCAGAGTGTTGCTCAGCAATGTGCTGCAGAAATAAAAATAACCTGTCTTGTTAAACTTAGCTGGAGAGGAACAAATGGTAGAATATTTTATGTGATCAACTTGATCTTTTAAGAGGCTATATAATATAGTGATCTCATACTCCGGTCTTTGAGGACCAGGTTTTAGATGTCTCCTTGCTTCAACACACCTGACTCAAATTAGTGAGCCATTGTGCAGGGAAGCATCGAAACCTGCAGGACATGGTCATTCAAAGACCGGGGTCTGAGATCGCTGATACATTAGTGACATTGGTTAGCAAAGCATGATCACCCTCCTTTTTCTTGGGTGATCTTGTTAAACATGTTACTGCAACATGACACTTCTTTCATGCAACATTTTCAATTTTGGCACTGCTAACTTGGCACTGCTAACTGATATTGCCTGATGATGATCTTTAACTGTCAAATGAAGTCTGCAGTTTGAAGTTAAGACGACATCAGTAGCATAAGACCAGCCTCCATCTTACATCAGGATCTGTGTAACGAAGGTAGTCTGATAATTATCTCACCAATGATGTCATAAAAGTGGATGTAAAGAAGTGAAATACAGTTTGGACTGGGAACAAGGTCTCCAACCTTAATGAATATGACCTCTGAGTCCTTCCCACAATTCCCTGGGCTCTCATTTGCCCCCCCCCCAAAAAAAAAAAAAAAAAAAAAATCCAGTGTTTAATGATTCCAAGGACTCTGGGGTGAGTTCCAACTCTAATCAATGAACCCCATCTCTGGGGAGCCAGTATCCCTGGTGACACAGTTGCCAAGACAGTTGTGGTTGGCAACATAGGTTCACCATGGTGATGAGTTCCTGTTCTCAGTTTTTTTTCTTTTTCCTCTTGATGAGGAGCGTCTGGCTGAACTGGCAAGACGAAGTCATTATGTAAACCTATTTTTCTCTCATTCACCAAGACTGCTCTTTTTGCTTGTTTGTTTGTGGAATTTTTCTTCCATAATGACATTTGCAGTCATGGCTGTGAAGCAGCTGAAGGAAAACTGAGATGTAGTTTGGAAGTGTTACAGGTAAAGGGAAAGGAAGGGTTGGATGAGGTCAACCAGAAAGGAAAGTAGTTTCAGCTTAATACTGAATGTTTAAAAATGAGCAAAAGTGAGAAAGTTTTCACTTTCTTTCCCTTCATCTTATGTCCTTGGCAGGGTTGCTAAGTATACTTTGGGTTCTTAATATTTAAAAATAAATTTTGCAAGTATTTGTCTAAGAATTTCCCTTTATGTACAAGCATATTAACATTTTTTTTTTTTTGGAGGAGTTTCCCTGTGCTGAAAGGACATGAAAAACCCCCTAAAAATATCTGAATAAACAGAGGGAGGAGCATTTTCCATTGCTCCTCTCATTGATGAAATGTTTCCTCTTCCTCTTCAATTATTCAGGCGGTTTTCATTGGAGAAGTCCCAGTGGCACCCGGTTAGATTTGCATCCTGATTTATTTGTCATATATCCTTTATATCTCTAAATTCTTTATACCTCTCCAGTGGCCCCATGCATCTTTCATGGGCTCCTCAGCAGTGTTTGCAGGCCAGATCCAAACACATTTTACACGTCATGCTGCAGCTGCAGCGCGCTTATTTCACCTCGGATGTGTAGTGTGAATGAAAAATTCATTGTCTAGTGTCACTATTTTTTTTCCTTCCTCACACCACAGAGTTTTTGGCGATGTCGGTGTCAAGTCGCCACCTCAGAGGCTGTTATCTCTACTTCTCCTCTCTCTTTTTCTGGTTTCTACTGAACTTTGAAAATTGCAAGAGAAGCATCTCTCTGACCTGGAAAGGCTGTTTTGCTGAGGATGAGTGACTGACACAATTAGGTGAATATGGAAATCATATGTTGATGCTACCTAAAGGGCAAGTCAAGTCAAGATGAATTTATTTATGAAATGCATTTAATAAAACAAGTTTGTCATTGGAGGGAGTTTCGAGAAAGTAAAAACTTAATTCACGAACATTAAACAAATGTGAAAAAAACTATTTGATTTCTTCCCTTTTTCAAGGATGGCATCAAATATATTAGACAAGAGCTCTGACATACAGTACATCTGCTTTTATGGCTATTTATTTATGCTATTGACAGACAATTGAAAAAAAAAAAAAAAAAAAAAAAAAAAAAGGACCCTGAGGGGGATAAGTTAGTGACACAGTTAAAAATGACAATGCTTTGAACTGGTGTCACACAGTCTTTACTCTGACACCACAGAGCACGGGGATAAAGATAACATGTTTGTGATGGTGTAAATTTAATTCTCTATTTGGCCTCCATTGCACTTAGTATCACCCACGCAGAATAATATAAGGAAAAAGCATTCCCAACTGATTAATTCTCCAACAATTGCTCCCCTATCTCCCTCTGTCTGCCTCTGTTGACATGCTGCCAGTCCAAGCCGTTCCACTGATTTTTATTTCCCTAACACATGCTGAAGCGCTGCGTATATGGTGAGCTGAGTGGGAAACAGTCCGGCCTTTTCCCCTGGATTGAAGTGCAGCATGCAGAGACAGATTGTGTTGTTTGAATGGCCCACCTAGCCTTACAATCTCCATCTGCTCGGACAAGCCATGTCTGAGCAGGGGAATGTAGGAAGGATGGAGAGACAGAGAGAGAGGAAAGGAGGCAGAATGATGGAGTGGCTATTAAATATACAGCAGGCAGTGAAGAGAATGCTGGATGTTGTTGGGAGAGTCCTGCATCATATTGCTGCAATGGAGCCCCATCTTTTTTATTTTTGTTAAATGTTGGTCTTTTCTCTTTTATCACTCATTTTTCATCACATCTTTCTTGGCTTTTTTTTTTTTTTTTTACTTTTTTCGCCTAATGTTATTTTGTCTGCTTTTGCTGATTTATTTATTTTCTTACTTTTTAAAATAAACTTTCCACAATAATCTTTTCTTACTTTTAATCTTGTATGTTTCATTGCGAAAATAAACATTTTTTTGCTCCCTTTTATATTTCTAATCTTCTTAGTTTAATTTCTTTCTCCTCTTTTTTTCTTCTCTATTATTGTTCATGTTTGCTTTTCTCAGTTTTTTCTTTTTTGCTGTCCCAAAAGTAAATTAAAAATTATTATTATTATATTACCTTTTTTTTTGTAATCATAGAACAATTAACCTTTCTCTCTACTTTGGATGTAAGGCCACATGTACAATAGTATGAATCGTGATGAGTCCTGCCCACACCACAGGGTGTAAATATATTTTATATTTTATATATTTAATAGAATAAGTGCTTTAGTTCTTGGTGGTGGGAACCAGTTAATCTGAGCTGAGTTGAAGCTAACTTGTGTGTTAATTCAACCTTTTATGAAACAACTCTCGTAGTTGTGGGCTCGGATGTCGTCTCAGGCTTCGTGACAGCTCGCTAACACAGCTCTGCTAAGGTGTCTCTGCCACATTTTCTCTCCGTTTGCCATCTAATTCACACTTCCTGAGGCACACTCTAAAAAAAATTGGATCGTAACACATTGTGAAAACATCCTTGGATGACAGTCGTAGCATGGAACAGATGGGTGGGGCAAGTGAGAGGGTATGTGGGTCATGTATCTATGTCCAGATCAGTTGGCAGATTTTTTTTCTCCTCCCTCTCTCACTCTGTTTTCATTCCAACAGATTTCTTCTGGAGGAAAGGAAGGCGGCCTTCTGTCACGAAACACTGCGATTCCTGTCTAGGGTCTAGGTGGGAGGGGGGGTAGGATGTAGGAGGGTTGAGGTTGTGGTTGGTGATGCAGGTGGGTGATGCAGCCTGACTGGAAAACCATGTCCGTATATTTTTAATTCATGTGATACCACCTGCCTAATGGTGTTTTTGGATCTGCTGGCTACCCACAAGCCCAGAACAGTGCTTGTTTCAAAGGATGAGGCCTCCACCAAATGCACTGAAATTATTCATGTACCCTGCATTATGAGTTGGTGATCATAATATTGGAATATTAAAACAGTTCAGAAACGTCGGATTGCATTAGAATGCATTGATGGCAACCCAAACAGCTCATGTAAATTACATATGAAAGCCCCCCCCACCCCCTTTGAAAAATATATACATAAATCTTACAAAGTCACTTCAAAAAGAAATAAATATAATGGTATTTTTTAGGACAAAAACTTGATAAATTATGCTACAGAATGACTGGATTTAGTCATAAAAAAAAACTTTTCCTTTGTCAAACATTAAGAGGCTCTGCAGCCTCATGGGTACCATTAAGAGCATATTGCTTTATCTAAAGTTCTCCCCCAGTGGGTCATAACAACATTGTGATGTCAACATTACAGGAAATGCTAACACAGTCCTACTGAACTTACAGTAACACGCAGGCCACTGATGTTATCCTGCCCATTGATTTCCTCTGTGGCCCTAAGTACTGACGGCTTCAGCTTAAGATAGCATGAGACCATAAAAGGCAGATTGACCAAACACAACATCATATGATTATATGAAATATTGATAAGAGTGGTCTCCTCTCCCATCAGGCCTTATGGGCAGATAAATGGACAACTGACCGGCCCTGGCTGGACTGGAGCAGCTCATATAATGAACTGAGGAGACAAAGTGGAAAAGCAACAGAAGCTTTTCTGCTGCAGATTTTTCACATATATTGAAATATTTGGCTTCTTCAGTTAAGTGAAGTGCATAATGGATGAAGAACTAACATAGACTGAGAAGTTATATAATACATAAATATTTCAATATATTTCTATATAAATGTAGATTTAAAAAATTGTTAGATATAATTTATTTACTTTTGAAATGATAAGATACACTTTGGGTCTTTATGCAATTAATTCTGTATACAACAAACTGATAAGGTTCATTTAATTGAGTGATTAAGTAAATTATGAACACAAAGAAAGCAAACTTAATAAAAACAAACAACCCAATTTAATTAATCAAATTATTGTTCTGCAACACCTGTGGAAACAAACAACAGATGATGTTGACTCTGAACTTAGCTCTTGATGTGGTTTAGACAGCTGGATGAGAGAGAAAAGAGCCACTAACATCTGTAATTGTTCAAAAAAAAAAAAAAAAAAAAAAAAAAATGGAGAGAATAGAGGTTTGATCAGAGGAGCCAGAAACACGTGTATGAATAATGTAAAGAAATGGACACTGGTGATATTTTGCCTTTAGGTTGTTTTTTTTTTTAAATAGTTTGGTTTGATTATGAGACTTGGTTATACACTTCCCAAAAAGATGTCTTATCAGAGATTTTTATCCTGATTTATGCTGGAAAGAGTGTAAAATCTCAGTAATGAAAAATAGAGTTATCAGTCTAAGCAATGTTATGTTTGTCAAAGTGATTATCTTGGCTGCTATTTACATTTTATCCACAGCTGTAACCGTTCTGTAAAAAACTAAATCCAGTGCTGTTTTTAATTTAACAATAAAAATATTTCAGATTCATGGCTTTAAACTGCTAAGACCTTTGGATGGATCTTAATAACTTTCTAAATCCATTAAGAATGTGAAACTTATTCTGATGAAAGACTAAAAACTACTACATTTTCAAACATATATTAAAACAAAACAAAACAAAAAACCCAAAGAACGTGATTCATTAGTTTCATACAAGTTTCCAACATCAGATACATTTCCAAAGCAGTTTTTAACAAGCCTTTAGTTGTTGAGGGGAATAAGTGTAAGCAGTCTTCCATCAACTGCACACATTCCTCTGATGAGACGATAGCAGCTAAGTCGTTTATGCAAGGATGCAACCTCACGCCTTTAACTTTCCCAGTCACATGGACGACAACTTTGATGCCATATTAAATGTGCAGCAACAAACTTGATACGGGTATTTACCAACAAAGCCTTCTCCTCACTTGTGGGTGGTGCAGAGTAAGAGGATTAGTTCTTTTGCTGTCAGGCTTTAAGGAAACTACAACTTTGGAATTTAATTGTTGTTCCGTTGTCTTAAACACAAGAATCTGACTTCATGTTATGTGGCCTGAATACCACCAAGTTACTTTTAGGGTTTATATAAATCAAAGAAAGTACTTTTATCCTTAAGAATTTGAGGTTAATATGCTGTGACTGTGGCTGAAAATAAACATACATTTGTACCTGCTATTATTCAGCTAGTTATTGTTCTGGTTGATTAATATTTTGGTCTGTTTGTGTGTGTCTGTGAGATGGTTTCTTTTACTGTTGGCTGACTTTTCCAGTTGTTTCAGTTTAGATTCAGATGATTTCTGACTGCAAGAGTCTTAAAAATAAACAAAAGTAGTACTAAATTAAGATATCTTTTTTTACAAAAACCTTTTCAACATTGAATTTCTTTCTATTTTCTATTTCAACCTTTTAAAATTGTTGTGGGACTTTGAGAACACATGGTTCCGAACTGTGCCAAAATGGCCATATTGGAGATCCTATTTTGTTCTGCTTCACTTCATCAGAGTTGGCTTTTGCAGAGATAATGTTCACATATTGTACCATAATTTGATAGCTATACAGAACTGCAGCTGCATCACCCCACAGGGATAGTAATATTGTTACAGAAAGTTCTTTTTTTTATTTTTGTGGGCAAACCTGAAACCTTTTTCTTTTATGCTGTGTGCCATCGTCCTTTATTCCCTAGTGACACTTATACTAATATTTACACATCCTAACAAATTGCTAGTGTTTTCCTTTAGTATGACTTTAAATTTACATTTAAATAGATAGGTATCCAATTTTTTGGGCAAAGGCCTAAAAATAAGTATAGGGCTGAAAAACTAATCAAATCAAATGTTTTAAAACAGATTTCAATATTCTGTCACATAATTCTTATAGTATATTTTGCATTAAGCATAATTGCTGCTTTAGAAAAAAAGTTTTCTTTCAAGTTATTTAACTTCTTGTCAAGTTATTATTGAAAGTTTTTTGGCCATCTGCAAACACAACAGTATCAAAACAAAGATTAAAGGTAAAGAGCGTCAAGATTCAGAAGGAAGAGATGGGATGAGAGGTTCGGTGGGTGAGGAAGGGAAAGATGGGGGTGGGGTTGTGGCAGATTTTTTACCTGAAGGCAAAAGCAGGGAGAGGAACCCATAAGTTCAGCAGGGAGCAGCCGTGCCCGCCCCAGTTCCAGGAAGGCCCTCTCTACTGTGATCCATTATTCAGCAACAAGCACAATTAGCCTCTGTCAAGCTATTTTTACACGCTCCGATAAGATAGATTCAATGTACAAAAGAATGCGCAACATCTCCGCCCCTGCTCCCCCTCTTGCACATCACCACTTATTTATTTATTTGGCACTTTAATGCGTTAGAATGGTATCGATGTAGCTTTTATCCTTTCACTTATTCATCAGGCCTTTGAAAGAGTTTGTTTAGAGCTGTTTAGTGAGTCATCATCATCAAAGCTTGAGGGAGGAAATAAGTTGACTCCACTATCCCCATGTTATGATATATGGGTATGATTTCTGTGTTTGAATGCAAATGGTTGGCATTCAAAAGAAATTGACCTAAGGGACCTTGATGAGCACTCAGCATGAAAAGCATAACATTAATACGGCCACACTAAGTGCAGGTGCTCATTGTTATGACTGGCTGTCTTAAGTTAGGTTTAAGATGGGCTCAAGTAAGATAGAATGTGCATTTGGCATGGCCATAACTATTTGCAGCATGTGTAACCACAAAGTAACAGCTTTGTTTCCCTCTGCCCAAAACAGCTATAGAACGTACCCTTCAGCATTTTGGAAAAAAATATGCTTATTCAGTTGCTTATAATTATGCACTTTGTGTATTCCACTGAAATTATAAGTCAGAAAACATTCCAAATTTCCAGTAGGAAATATCAACTGGAATCCCTCCCTAAGACATACCTCTACATACTGCTTCTCTCAGTTACTGAAGTTGTATTGGTGCTACATCTTGGCTCTGCTGTAGGAAAAAGAAAATAAAATGAAGTGCACAAAGATTTGTTTTGTGACGGAGGAAAACTTAGTGTGAAAACTGTCTTGTGGTTTGGCCAGTGGCCATAAACTAATCTGAAGGCTTGTACACCATACTGAACCAGGACCCTTTGCTGTCTCTCCTTATATCACCAGCACCTGAAAGAAAAAAAAAAGTTATACAGTCTTCTCCGGTGCAACACAACACAACTTTTTTTATGTAGAATGGAGTTTATAAATCTTTCATAAAGATAAAAAATCTAAAACAAAATCATGTTTGTGAACTCAGGTCTTTACAAGATCAACATAGCTCAGATAGATTTGCTGAAATGACTTTATACCTATAAACCTGTTTTACTTTAAACCAGGGCTCTCCAACTCTGGTCCTTGTGAGCTACTGTCCTGCAGCTTTTGGATTTTTCTCTGATGCAACACACTGACTCAAATCACTGGGTCATTAACAGGCTTGTGCAGAGGTGTGTTGTAGTAGGAGACATCTAAAACCTGCAGGACAGTAGCTCACGAGGATCAGAGTTGGAGACCCCTGCTTTAAACAAACATATTAAATGGATTCATGGATGCTTTAAGTATTTAAGCTTCACATATAAAAGACCCAGCAGTGAAAAAATGCTTTTACCAGAGCTTCAAATGTTGCTGCCAAATATATATATTTTTTTCTAACAAAAGTTTTTTAAAGCAGTCTCCCCAGAATCATTAATTTATTAATTTTGTGTCTGTATCATAGTGCACGGTATGTTAAATAAATTAAACAATTCTTTTGACAAAGCAATTCCCTGTCAGTACAAAGATAATCTCTCACATAAGTGTAACTTAGTAGTGGTGTTGGTTCATACCAATTTCCGCACAGTATTATTATTCATGGGAGTGTGCTGTAATAGAGAATAACTGCATGATAAGGTTGGGCTGACGAGCAGAAAGTCTGAGCTCTTCCCACATTTCAGGGCTTTATGTGCATATTCCACACTTATATGTACAACATAACTCTGCCCAAATTAGCTCACCTGCCATTTTTACACACGAAAAGGGAAGTACTTTGGCTGCAGTGCTATTTTGCCAAATCACAAAGCCTCCTTGTTTAATTTGTAACCCAGTTTTTCCAAATTTACTTAATCTCTGTTGCTCTGAAAACTTTTGGTCATGGCTTTAGGCCTCAGGCAATTTTCTCTCTTTAAAGTGAGATTTTCTTTGCTGTTGTCACACACCCTTTATCAAAGCATTATTTCATCTTTAATGAACATTAATTTGATTAGATAGCAGATGGGAAGCGTCTCTATCTCTGATCTTCTTTGATATCTTGGATGTCTAGAAAGTACATTTCCTGCGTATTTCCAGTACATTTACTGAATAAAAAGGATTTCATGATTTCCTGTATAAAGAGAGATTAGTTTAAATTATATGACATGGTTAAATATACACATGTGAAAGTGAAACCAGGGTTTTGCATAAGGTAACTCAAATAGGTTACTGTTCGAAATCACCCATGCTTGGCTTTTTCCAGCTTTTGCCAATGCAAATGAGCCTTAGACTGTACATATATGTCTGATGATGACTGCTGTGCACAAATGCATGTTAAATGCATTTAGTTGTGTAAGACTGATACCCAGAAACAGCTTCTAGTGCAGCACTGCTTTAAAGATGAAAAGGTATTGCCTTGTCTATGCATTGCTAGTGATCTTTTAAGACATGCAGCCCTAGTAGCATGAAACTAGGTATGCAACATGATTAGCTCTCATTAACATGAGGTATTCCTTAACAAGGTTTTTAGCACATCCCAACCACCAGCTTTGACCCCTTTTTGCAGGTGCCGTCATTGCACCAGATCAGGCAGGTAATTAGTCTAATTATATGTGTGTGCGTGTGTGTGGAGGAGGTATTAGTGGGGTTCATTAGCCAACACCCCCTCTTATCAGGCCTTTACCCAACCCCAGCTGATCTTTACAAGACCTCCCTCTCCTTTTATTCTCTACCTCTTCTCTCTTATCTCCAGCAGTGTTACCCCCTGACCCTCTTCAGCCCACTTAGTCCCTTCAGTGGTTGAGTGGGGTTAGGGGGTGTATGGAGGTGGATGGGTGCATACATCGGGGCCGGCTGATCAAAGCCCCTGAGGATCCCCAGGGAGGACATTTTCAAAAGCAGGAGAGAATTTAAACAGTGGTCTAAGCCAGGAAATCAGAGCTGAGGTGAGAGGCGAGGGGGTTATGGTGGCTGTTTGTAATCCAGGAGAGGGGCAGCCCCATCCTTAATCCCCCTAATGAGGGAGGAGATCTTACCAAGGCTGCTTTCACCTGGAAAGGGTCCTAATGTGGTTTGCATGGTGACAACCTTTGAAAGCTATTGGTTTTTAAAAGAGAGCATAAGAAGTGTGAGATGTAAGAAATCTCTGGATTTGTAAGAGCAGCGTGAAGTGTATTGAGGATGACAGAAGCATCAGAAACAACAAAGTGGTCTCCCGAGGCTGACAATATCCTGTGTGTGCGCAACACTGTGTGATGATGCATGCGTGCCTGTCCTCTGAGCTGAGCCCTTATTTTAAATGGGTTTGTGCCCGTTGCTGGTTGGGATGTGTGAGTCCTTGTTCAATATAAATATATATTTGTGTGTCTGTGTCTGTGGTGAGCAGTATTTTTGTCCCGTTGTGTGTCCATGTGTGTTCCGTCATGTCAAAGACATGACAGGCGCGAATGTTGATTCAGTCTGGCGGTGCTAGCGTCTGAAAACGCCAGGGAACCTACTGGGAGCAAATGATATTCATTGGTCTTAAACGCTCGGGTTGGCCAGCCGGCCTTGTTGTAACTGCTGGTGTCATGTTACATTATGACCTGAAGATGACGGGGGTACGACAGAGGAGAAATGAAAGAGGAGGAGAAGGATGAGGATGTGAAGGCAGGGCAGGATGCAGAGTGGCTGAAATCATTTAAAAGAACTATCAAGTTTAATCTGATGTGCAGCTTTTGGTGAAAAGACATGTTTTGAGATTTTAACTTTTATAGACATTTTTATATTTTTCAGCTTAGATACTTAGCTTGTTTAGTTATGTTTACTTTACACAATTTATCAGAATAATTTATTATATTTAACATGTTTTATTTTTAAAGGAAAAACTTGTAGTTTGACACCTTTCAGTTTGTCTTTGATTCATAACTGATGATATAGACCCAAGTCACTGTGGAGAAGCAATGTGCCAACAGAGGGTGCTGCACAGCAGTTTAGAGAAATGTTAGTTCAACATTTGAGAATATTCCAGCTATTATTCCACAAGTTATTTAACATATGGAAGTCTTTAGTCTATTCTTAGATTGTATCTGTTGCGTGGCTTTTTTTCACGGGTGTGTCTTTCCCTTTCTGCTGCTCTCCGTCTGTGTGTTTGTGCTGATCCAGACCATGGTTTTGAGGTCAGTTTGAAGAGTTGCATCTTCTGCATTTCTTACAGTGTCTGACCTTCACTTTTATACCTAAAGATGAAATAGAGTAGATTTTCAGATTACCCATTTATTACGCTACTAACAGCAGGGTGCCCACAGTGTCAACAAAGATGCTGCCAACATCTGTCTAAAAGTGCTCAGACCAAGGACTGAGTTATTTTTGCTTAGTGAATATGAGTTTTTGTCTCCTTTACATTCACTTACAAGTACAGATACTTGATGTGATGCCACTAAAAATAATACTGAAGCTGTTTGGTAATTTTTGCACTTTTTACACTTGGGTTTTGAGTGTTAATTCCTTAATGAGATTATTTTAATAGGAATGAAGTTGGACAAAGTGTTGCTGTCATTTAAAACACATTGATTTGTGAGAGCGTTGCTGTATGTATAGGCTTTTGTTAAAAGGAAGATGGAAAAAATAAGAAAGCGTCATCAGTGAGTGTCAAAAAGAAAATGCAGCTTGGTTCAAGACTAAACAAAAAAGCATCTGTGCCAAAGAAGAAAAATCTTTATGAAGACAAAACAATAGTGCCAAGCTAAAACAAAGACAGCATTTATCAGTTTGTGTCACTGAATAGCAGAGATTTGATTGTGTACGAGGGGAGGGGAGACAGCTGTGTTGCTTTATAAAAACGAGACACTGAGATCCTTCATTGTCAGTCCATACCTTGGGCATGGATCGGTTTTGACAAAGCACCATTATTTGCTGTCACCTTGCTCGCATGGTCAGATAATAAGGATGTTTTTGCAAGCAGACAGAGAAACAGACTGAGAGAGTCACCACATAAAACTGTCATTGTAGAGGCTGCGTTCGAGTTTGTGTTGAAGGAAGGCAGAATGAATGGATTTGTCTCAACATTTTGTGTGGTGAAACAGTTTTTCTGGGGGTTGTTTGTGCCTCTGCCAATGTTGACAGGCTCAGTTTCATTCCTGGCCTTGGCGCGACACTCTGCCAAAAGCCTCTGCTGGAGTCTATTAAAACGTGGCTCTGCTGGACGTTTCACCCACGACCGTGTATGGATTCAGACAGTGGGATACGTGTTATATTCAGAAAAAGAACATTTTAATCGGCACGGCAAAAAAAGCTGAATCCGGCATTAAAATGTTTTGGGAAGTGATAATGGTGGGGGTAATTCTGCACCAAACAGCGCTGCACATTTACAGCAACAAATGGGAATATGAGAGTTTGGAGAAAAAAAAAAAAAAAAAAACCAAAAAAACCAAACAAACCACAAAACAGAAATTTTTCAATTTGCTGCTTTGCTGGAACACAACGACACATACTTACTTATCATGTTTAAGGACAGGTAAAAGTTATATTTAGTATTTCATAAAAGGCATTGAATTTGTTAAAAAGAACTTTGTTACAGCCACATCATTAAATCTAATAATCATTAAAGAATGAGAAAACTAAATGTAGTAAATAATATTTTTCTTGTCCTTAATTTTATTCTTATCCTTTAATTACTGTATTATTCTGCACATTTTCCTCATTGTTTCCTCAACTTTCCTTGACTTGATTTCATTTACCTCAGTTTCATTCTCCAGATCAGTCAGGTGTATGAGCTAGCGCTACAGCTAGCATGCATGGTTCTTTTTCACAGTCTGTACACGTCTTGCACTAGCTGTTAATCCAAGCATCTCTTCTGCGCTGCAGCTGCACCAACATCTGTGCCCTGTGTCTCTTCATCCGCCCCATTCCCTCCAATAACCTGCCATCCCTATGATGGGTATGAATAAAGGAGGGAACAATCTGGATACTCTGTTGCACAACATGCTGCTGGGACTGAACACATCAATAATACATTTACAAGCATTCACCTTCACCTTACTTTGCTTTTATATAGTTTTTGTCAATAGTGCCCAATTTATATGAACACAGACACCTTTCTTCATAGTTTTCCGTGTATGGTATATTCACCAAAGAAGCTATACTGTCTTTGTGTGACCAAAATAGATAATTTGCTTTGCTATAGTTTTAGATCTGCTTTCAATTATCTTTTTGTTTATGTTTAGTATGGCTTTCTCATCTTTATAAAGTTATGTACTTTTTTTCAAATCTCAATTTTGCCAGATTTGTTTCATTAGTCAACTGATCCTAAGCTTTGGTCTGTGTGGCTTCACACTGACGATCGACAAAATTAAGACCACTGATACCTAAACATCTTTATATACCAGCCTCAGCCTCCTCATGACAGCATCACTTTTTGCAGTAGCTGCTTCACCCCATGATGTGAGCATGTGAGGTGTTCATTCAGCCTGCAAAGTCCCCAATCTGATGAGGTCTGGTGACATTTATAATATACATATTTAGGATTAATAGGTCAAGCTTACCTTCATGACAACTGTAAGGGAGTGAATTTTCATTCTTAACTCATCCGTTTAGATGTTATTTAATCATAAAATTTGGCCTAATTTGGGGCGTGTCCTTTTGGATTAACAGGTATTCAATATCGGATAATAGGAAGAGTGTAGCACAACCATGGTTTTTAGCCAGCTAACAGCGCACCTTAGCTTTAGCCCGCCTACCTTCGTTAGCCTGTTAGCTCATGTTAGATCCAAGTTGGCTCAGTTAGCTCTTAGCAACAGGCAGCTCAGAGTTTGATGGGAGTCAGTCATCCACCCCCACACTCACAGTCCCCCTCTCAGCTTCAACTCTGCCCATTTTCGGGGAATCACAACACATGTGATGCTGCCAAGATGGTGGCGGTGGGAACCACCCAATGAACTTCAGTTCCACTCTTGAGAAACCTACGAGTGATGTCACGGAGGTTCCATCAATCTTTTATATACAGTCTATGCCACAGCCGCATGGGGCCAACAAATCCATTTTTAACATTTGGGAACTCCACGACTATTTCAGATGTTATTTGTCACATTCTGCCTTGTCAGAGCTTTTTTTGATAACAAGAGAAGACCATACTCAAAATTAAGTTGATGGCCTTTAAGATGTTTTCCTAGTGAAGGTTTGAGACAATATTACAGGTCTCAATGCATTTATTGTAATGTCAATGAAAGTGTTCACTATAAATGTGAAAATATGCACTGGTAATTTGGCAGCCAGAACCCATTTAAGGAAATGAGGTAAAATGAAATAGCCTTTATAATTTCCCACTGCGCTGCGAGCATCAGGTTTCAGTCAGGTGTTCACTGGATTTATCTACTTGTACTCACAGAGCTCCATGACAGTTACATTCTATTCTATGATGCCATCATTCATGAACTGTACCTACCATGGACCAAAATAATCCACGATACATTTCAAAGTTGCAAAAACTGCTGTTTTGTTAGCTGCCTTCTGTAAATGTATAAATTGGGATATAAATATACATGCATAACAGCTCAGATCTCTTGATAGTGCTGGTCAATGAGTGATAAATCTAGTGATTAATTGTTAAGTGTTAAAGGAAGGTCTCCTTTTCATATTATGTTTTAGTAAATCGGTCTTATGTGCAATGCAGCTTTTACCTGCCAATGTTGTCAGCAGAAAAAAGCTAAAATTAAAACCTGTGTAAACTCCAATGTCTTTAATCACATAGGATTAGCTACCATGACCTGGATTACTTAAAATCTGCAAAGATATACAATATAGAAACATGTAGTGAGCTATTATTATCAACTTTAAATATACATTTGTGCAGGCAAAACAAATCATTTTAAAAAATGTGAATCAACTGCTGAGCCTTTTTCATGAAATGAAAAAAAAAAAAAATCTAGCTGCTGTTAAATCCTGTTTGAAATTGTTTGTTTGTTGGAGGCCAAGAAAAGCACAGTCTTACCCCTGTGTTATTCTGCGCTCAGTGTAGTAATATACTGAAAATCCCTTTTACTTGCATCTTGGCACTACACAAATTGGCATGTAGGCGGGACCATGTTAATATGGTGTGAGACTGCTAATGGCTTTATGATTGGATAATTAGAGGAAGGTGGGTAATTAGGAGAGTAGTCTGTGCTTGGCTTCCCAGTTGGAGTAAGTAGGAACAGGAAGACTCCCTGCTGGCTGTTGAAGGGTGTTTATGTGTGTGAGCAGGGAAGTGTGTGTTTTTGGATGTCATTGCTACCGGCTAATAGTACAAATCCTTTCTGTGCCAGTTTAAGATTCCAGACTTTTAAACAGGGTTGTTACTGAACTGAAGAAAATACAAATATGTGGCTCCTACTGGATGTGTAGTTAATGCTGCATGATTCTAAAACCTTTGGATAAATTATTGTAAATGCTTAAGTTCTTCCCATATGATTACCCAAATCAAGAACCAGTCTTCAGCATGAAATTGTTTCATCCTGATTACAACATGAGTCAGGAAATTTTCCAGAATTCTGGCAGAATTTCATGTTGTCACCCCACTCTGTTGGTTCTTTTCGGTTCACTGGTCCATCCTACTGCTTCAAGAGCATATTTTTAATCTTTGAGAAAATGACTGTGAAGCTAACTACTTCTCCCTCCGCCCGTCCACATCTCCAGACATCATTAAAGCTCGGCAATAGCCCCGGGCTGCACATGAACCCCTTCTTCAAACTGTACACTCTATCCATAATTCAGCTATCTACCCTGAATTATTCAAGCAAATAGTGGAGAAAATAATGGAGTTCACTGAATCTTACTTACACATAAAACTATTTTAATGTTGATTTGAATTTTTGAGGCTTTCTGATGCTGTGAGGGAGGGGGCTTGTGTAGTGCATGTGGCCTCCTTTGCTGGAGTCCTGATTAGGGCGGGGCAGGGTTGGCTCATACGCTCGAGCACATATTCCGGGTGATAAATAAATCATAATAAAAAATAAATACATTTTGAAATGTATAAATATGTACATGAACTTAAAGATTTTAAATCAAACATCTGCTTTTGGTAGCTGTTTTAGTTCAGCATTTCCCCCCAAAAATCCTTCTGAAGATAAAGTTTGATTATTCACATTGTGGCAAACATATTTTACAGTTTTGTTCCCCACATAAAAGTTATGTTTTACCTTTTATAAACTACATACTCATTGCATGTGATATGTCATGACATAACATGGCTCCGTCTCGCTTTGCACTTCTAGCCTGACCACATGCTTAGAAGAGACAGGAGGTTAATGCAGCAATGCCCTCTGCTTGGTATCTTATCAGAAAAAGGCTGAATTAACATTAGTTGCTTCTTTACCATACCATAATCCTTGGTGTTAAATCATTTACTCCCTTTGGAGTGGGTAAGGCCATGCAACTTTTATCGCGGGAAAAGAATCAGAATTCCCCTGGATGGAAGGGTGGCTCATGCATAAATAAAACATACAGTACATGCAAGCACTATAACTTTGCTCAGAGGTTTTGCTGGAAGCACAGAGCACATTACCAAGAGGTTTTATACTCGATCATATAGAGGCTGTAAACATATTCTCTATAAGAGAATCTTATAGGAGGGGGGCTGAGTTAGAGGAGAAAACATCTAAAGCAAACTCAAACTTGGGACAACACACAGAAGAATGTCCTTTAGTCATGCATGCCAGCATATTTCTGCTTGCCTGTTCAGTCTGTTTTTGCATATCTTGACCATCTCTTTTTTTCCCTTTGATAACTAACATACACATGCATACACATGCAGATATGCACACAGAAACCATCTGGTATCATTTGATTTCAGTATTGACCCCCCCCCCCCGACTTTCAAGCGTTCTCATAGAAATTGTCGGACGTCACACAATGGGGCCACATTGACTAAACTGGTGGGTTACCTGCATCTTCATCTACTTAAAAGGATATTCTTATGCCACTCATTTCCAAATGTATTATGGGTAAATATACATTTGCCTTCACTTACCTGCAAACTCTTGACAGCTCATTTCAAGTATTTCCAAATGGCTACATGAACATAATTAATATTTTAGGGTCATGTTTGACCCTACAACTTCTTGGTTAGGGTGTTTAATCTGGTTCACTGAATTGAAGTGTGTGACCGGACGTGTCAGCTTTCTGAACAATTCTAACAAATGTGTTGAATGATGATACTGCCTTCCTCTCAATAAACAAACCCCATGGTTTTGTTTGTGTATCCAGGCATGACGACCGTCAATTACTACATGAGAAGTGTCAAAATGGTATCCATAAATGTGATGTTGGCGATGTAAAAAATGTATTTTAGCCATTATCATGGTCGTTTCTAACCCTAAACAAGTAGTATAACTGCCTTAACTCAGCCAGGAAGTGACAAAAGTGTTATAATGAAGTGTAATGAAAACAGTTGCTGCATCTTGGTGTCAAGGGACCCCATGGTTGCCAAACCCCCACCTCCTGGTGGACTTTGTGGCTTATTAAAGACAACACTTGCCAACAATGTTTGTTGATGTAGAAATGCTCAAGTTGTGCTTGAGAAAACATCTTTAAACATCTTACATGGGTATTTAGTTCTGAGATGTGGACTCTCCTGTTATCCTTAAGGTCTTTAGCTTAGAGGATACCCCAATGGGTCATATTTAAAGCCACAAACAAACAACCACCCTCTGTAAGAACCTTTTGACATAAGTAATGAAAGTAGAGGAATATCTTTAGCATTCTGTTTACCAAAATGGATGATAGCAATTCTGAAATGTCATAAAATAAAATGAATAAAATGACACATACTTTATTGATCCCAGAGGGAAACTGTAATGTTGTAGTAGATTTTTTAAGAAAAAAAATTGGTAAATAGAAGATAATATCTTGTTCTGTTATTTTATGTACATAAAGTTTTATGTCATACATTATTTTAAATCCATCTTATTATCCAACACATTGCCGTAAGTTTGTGAAAAACATTTTACCAACCCACTGTTCTTTGCTTAAATTAAGCAATTTTATTTTCGAAACCTGACTGGTATCTTTTTTGAATGAAATGGAAAACGAGGAAATGAAAAAAGCACATAACTAAACTCATAGTAATTATTTTATATAATGTGACATTTTGGTTCAAGAATGACGTCAAGTGTTTTTTATTTTTATCAACTTTTACTATAGCTAGAACTTGAGGCCATCAATAATAAACAGCACTTTGTACTCATCTCAGTAACCCTACAGAATGTCCGCAGGCTTAGAAGAGACAGTGCGGTCAGTATTTGTGCAATGGGATTTTAAAAAATAATTTTGAACCCTAAAACACACAATTTAATTTAAATGTTGATTACTCACTAACTTATTCATCATGACCTTGGAAAATTTAGCCTTCCATCTGTTTGTTTCCTGTCTTGTCTCATCATTTCATTCCTACTTACAGCTCAGTCAATGTTCAGGACTTTGAATGCAATTCATTCTGTCTGTAATTGTCCTATGGCATTTATTTGCCATAGGACAATTACATACATTTATATTTGTTTATATGTGGTGATGTTGACAAGAATGTTTAATACTGCAAGAGAGAGAGAGAGAGAGATGGAGAGAGATAAAGTTGTGCTCTTCATATTTGTCAATTAAAAGGTTTTTGTGCAATATTCACAAAAAACATAAATGTGCTTATTTGACCACATTCATGAAAAACACTGGTTATGATGAGATGAATGACTAGCTCACATAAATGGAAAGGGTGTGATGCTCCTAACATGTTTCTTTCTGATTGGCTCATAATTTGTTGCTCATGATTGCTGTTAAAGCAATACTACGTAAGTTTTTGACCTTAAAGCCCCGTGCTTCTGTTTTGTTTTGATGGCATGCTGACATTTATTATGCACATACCTGGAGCCGTCATTGCACTGGGGTATCAAAAGACAAGAGACAAGAGAAGAGACAAGTTTTAAGACAAATGCCATTTAGTCAGTTTATTTTATCCAAATGACAATTAGCCTTTGTTAGGGGTGCCAAAGTGGTGAAGTAGTGCAACTTTAATGCATAACAGCACTGAACAAATACACACAGATGTCATTTAATTCTGGAGAGTAAAAGACATAACAAATTTTCAATATCCTCCAAAACATAGCCGATAAGGAAAAATTTACATGCACATTTTGTAGCATGTTGGCCCCTTAAAATATTCATTTCAATTAAAAGTTTCAGTTTAAATTTCATTACATTTTTGTATTTTAACATTTTAATTAGATATTAAAAATAAACCTCTGGCTCCCAAAGCAATAGAAAAAATACACTGACTACAGAATTAGATGGAGGCGATTCTTTATTTGCAGAAAGAGATGAATTACAATGCACCTTCTATGTTTGATCTACAAGTTTTGTATGCAACAGTACTACTTGCAGCCCACCTCTGTCGACATGCTGTCTTGGCAGTCTTACATAAATGTTCGGATTTAATTTGACGTCAGTCCAAAAACCGGCCTTTTGGTCTTCAACACTCAACGAGTGAGGGAGGAACTTGCATCGCTCCAGAAGCTTTCTTAATTTATACCTTTTAACCCTTTCTCTGTTTCCATGTGTATGTCTATATAGATGTTTTGAAGGAGAGGGAAACATGGGACAGGGTCACAGGAGGAATGGAGCAGTGCATGTGGGGGGAGTGACGGATAGAATGACTAGGGTGTAAAGAGCAGCAGAGAGAGGATAGCAAGACATCACAGCAAGGTGGAGAGGAATGAGGCCCAGACGTGAGAACTAATTTGACACATTTGCCCAGAATTCCTGCGCCGTCTGCCACTATCAACACGTTTATCCTCTTTGTCTTGTTATCAGGGGATATGAGGCCTCTGAGGTCTACCATAGGTCTGACAGATCAAAAAAGGTGCGTTTCCAATAAAAGCAGTCACCCAAATGCACAATCTCTTTCTCTCTATTCATGCATCGGAGAAAAGGGATACAGTAAATGACAAGTGAAGCTGACAGTCATTTTCCTGTAATAGGAAGGGGATAAAATGTGAGTATTTCACTGTATTGAAAGCATATGTGATTTTTTTCTGACAGTTTTTGACTGCCATCTGTTTATATCACACCTAATCATTATTCCTTTTTGGTCTTATCTGTCTGAATTGGTATCATTAGCACTGTTTTAATAACTTCCAAATAAATTTAAAAGGGTATAACATGAACTTTCCTCCTTTTAAATTCTGTCTTGTTGATATTGAGGCTTTTTAAGTGAACTGCATTTATAGATTCAACTGACCAGTAATTATAAAATCACCACAGCTGAAGCAAAGGGAAGTGAATACATGATTTGTACTACAGTTGCATTTGTATATGACTGGAAGAATTCTTTTGTGTAGGTATAGCTTTAAAGTGAGAAAGGTGTTATAATTAACCCCGTGTGGCTGATGTTTGCAAAGAAGCATACTCCCTCATCCTCAAGTTAATAGGTTAATTTAGGTTGGGGAGCAGGATCACGCCTCAACCACATCTCCAGTCACCTGGCGAATTTTCTTATTCTCGCTCCACTGTCTCGTTTTCTCGTCCCCACCCTCGGTCCCCTTTCTCAACATCTTCCTTTCTGCCTTCCTATCGCATTCATTTGCTGTTCTTTCATCCAGCCTTCCATGCCTCTGCTGCACCGCTCCTTAAAGTAAAGATGTACAAAATACCTATAATACTGAAAATGTATGATTGAAGCTATAAACTTTAACTCCAAATGTCAAACTGCTGTTAATGCTTAAGGAAACATCAACAGGATCAGCAAAGTAGATGAGATTCATCCTTCTGGAACCATCAGTTTATCAAACCAAGTTTTTATTTAGATATTTTTAACCCACAAAGACATGTGCCTAAACCCAAAATCAAAATCGCTGCTGCTCTGAAATTCTAGATATTTAAGATACACTTTTGATAAAAGTTGTAGACCAACTGTCCAAAACCAGTACAGGACACCAAGGCAAGCAGGATGAAACATGTCTGCAGAAAAAAAAGCAGTATTACCGAATGAAATTTCTGAAAATATCTATTAAAACTTTAGCCATAGTCTGTGTTCTGTTGTGTTAACATTAGGTAAAACCTTAACTAAAAATACCTGCAAAAAAGATTCCAAGACTAAGCAGACAGAAAACTAGGCTGGTTTTGTCATTAGCAACCTTTGTCTCCCCTAATGAGATATTCACTGTGAAATGTTAATTACTAAACACAGTGGCTGAGTGGCTTCCAGTACTGACCCCATTCTTCCCATTCTGATTGAACTTAATAACAATTACTGTAGTCTCTGAAAAAGTGGGTTAAGAGAATATGAAGGGTGTACAGTTACAAGAAACTTAACTATTAGAACAAAGGAAAAGCCAAAGTTAAACACAGTCTTGTTTTAAGTTGGACAGCATTTATGCACAAATATTAATGCTGGTTTGTGTTTGTTAGAGGCAGACACAAATGAAGTGTGTTTGTCTGCAGTACATGTAGGTTTTAGTATATGTAAATGTTTACTACCAAGGAACAACATGCAGCTTTTTCCTCATGTTTGTATGGTTTCACTTCTGCACATATCTCCATGAATCCAGCCTGTGTTCTTCTTAATGGCAAAGACCTTCTCTGTTGGCTCAGCCATGAATAACCACAATTGTTCGACCCACTCCCTGTTTTTTCCCTTTGTGCCTCTGCCAGCTGGCATCTGGTGCCCACCGACAATAATATTCACCCCGCACCCCTGTCAGCGCGTCATCTCCCTCCACATGGTAACACATCCTGCTATACTCCAGTGGTCACATGACCTCCAGCTCCAGCACATGATGCATGATTTTGCCACACCTATGTGGATACATACACAAGTAATTTGAAAATAACATAAAAGAGGACATACACACCTGTGCTTTAAACAGCTAATTTGGACTAGTGTGTCACAGTACATATTGTTATTCAGAACTATGAAGGTTGACACCGCCGCATGCACAGACATTCATCTGTGGAGTCATTGACAAATTTTTCACATAATTCACACTCACACAAAGCCCCCCACCCCCCACCTCCTCCCCCATCATTTCAAACATCAGTCCAGCATTTTCCAAATGATCTCATCAGATTAGCCCCAGATTGCTACCTATTACAGCCCTGCTACTTATTTAGCCATTTAGCTAGGGGGAAAATTGCCCCCGCTTGATGGCTAATTTTCAGAGGTGACATTTTACCACACTGAGCCGTGGTGCTGAGGGGCCTGTTGTTGGATAGACAGGGGGTCCGGTTGTAGTCAAACCATTAGGACTAAATGAGCCCCTCTGAGTTCATTTACTGACAGGAGTCTTCACATTGTAAGAAGCGTGGACAGGGCAGACGGGAAAGTGAAGAAGCTGGATAGTGGTGCTGTTGTTGCTTGGACTAAATCTACTCAAAGCTCTGCAGCTTCAGGTTTACTACCCCTATCATTAGCATTGTTATGGCTACACTTTAAAATATTTTTTAAATAGAGCAGCAGTATTTGCGGTTGTATATTTGTCAGTATTCTCTAATTTAAACCAAACAAGAGACAGTTGAATGTATTCCAAAATTTGTTGGCTACCTTTTGTAAAACTATGATAATCAAAAATATTTTGGCAGAGTGTAAAAGAGTTACTTTAGTTTTCATTACTCTGTTCACTATGCGTTTGATTATTCTGCTTGTGTAAATAAACGTGTGAAAAATTTAAATAACGTCTGTATGAGGCAACAGGCTTTGATCTAAAAAAAGAGTATATTAAAAGATTTTGAAAGGAAACTGTATAGGATTTATTACAAGTGGCCAACAGTGGATCTGCTTGAGATGTTCAGTATCAGCACTAAAATAATTTTGTTTATATAACAAATCACACATATTCATTTAACTTACAAGACAATCACAACCAGCAACATCAGTTTCAAATACAATTTTCCATTTTTACTTTTGATTTCTCTTATAAACTCAAATGATATTCACTAAAATTCAGAGTAGGGATTTGACAAAAAGATATGTATTTAAAAAAAAACAAGAAAGGAAAAAACTGACTTACATAACGACATTTAAAAAATGACTACAGATGCACAAATTATCCCCTACATATGTACAAACTTAATTTTTCTCCCCAAATTTATCTCAGTTTGACGGCGCTTCATTTACAGCTACAGTTGGGTGATAACTTGCTTTAACTTTCTGAATTTTGTCTTTGTATAAACCATTCACAAAAGGTTTTCACAGCCTCTTCATTTTATTCCACTGTTTGATCCAGATGGTGGTCCAGGAAAGTTAAAATTTTAAAACATTTAAAGCTCAAGGAGAAATTAGAAATGTTCACTGACCAAAATTTTAAATATCTTTTGTACTAAGTGGTGAAGGCTCCGTTAGACTCTTAGTGGTATGCTTTTCTGTGTAGCCACCCACACTCTGAATATATTTATCCCCAATGTTGTAAGGTGCATTGACTAATAGCATCTACTGCACAAAATGGGATATGTTATACTGATGTGAAAGTGCATCAATAATCCCTGTTGAGTAATGAACTGACCATGATTATTGCCCTGAGACTGCTAGAAATCCGTTTGTGCCTGTAAAATATAAAACCATGACATTGTAAATATGCAGGCTGTTAAAAACTGCCAGCTGACATTGCCAAAAATAACCCTGACACACTGTCCAGGGCAGAAATATGGATTATCGCCTCATGCAATACAATTCTCTTTATATCTTTCATGATCTGTAATACTCCCTCTGCTCTCATTTATAATGAATAGAAAACCTTATGTGCAGTGCATTTTATGCTAAGCTGATGATGTCCATGGAGGGTGGCTTTATAGCTGTGTGTGTTTGAGTGTATTTGACCCTGCCTTGGAGATTATTTATCAATTGAGATCATAGACAGATTGATACTATGGTAGATTAAAGCATGAATAATATAAATCACATGAGACTACTGTTGTCTCAAAAATGTTCAAGTAAGAACTGGGGAAAGGAAATAACTTGTTTGTAGTCTTTCAAGTATTTAAACAGTGAAGCCTTTAGGATCTGCAAAAGCATATGCTTAATTTTAACTATATTTCTTGGTATAGTCAAAATATCAAATAAATACTGAGTCTTAATTCACAGCCATGCCTTTACATTTCTGTTCATAGAAGCTGGTTTTAGGTTATGGAGTAAGCCACTTAACCCCCCTTTTATTTGAGGTAGTACAGGTTTGCGTTACCATGCTAATATAAATTTAGACACAAATTACACTTTTAAATTACACCGAATAATTTCCCTCGTGGAATTATTAAATCTATCAATCTATCTATCTATCTATCTATCTATCTATCTATCTATCTATCTATCTATCTATCTATCTATCTATCTATCTATCTATCTATCTATCTATCTATCTCTCTGTCTGTCTGTCTGTCTGTCTGTCTGTCTGTCTATCCATCCATCCATCCATCCATCCATCCATCCATCCATCCATCCATCCATCCAAGTATCTGTTGAAATGTGTATGAGAAGGGAGCTCACATCACCACACACAACAAGCCAAGCTCAGACTACTACACAACAAACAAATAGAAAAATACTTGACTGAATCTGCAATTTGCCCGTGGATGGTTAATTTCTCATTATGAATCACATGTAGAACTGACCCAGGTTGTTAAAATACCACACCACCCTATTAGAAACATTGAATTAATGGCTAACTGTCGATAATAGACCAGCCAAACAAAACTGTAGTGCTTTCAGATAGACTTCTTTCAGGTTCTGGAGTCTCAAAGCCTTGGTGCCTTCTTTTATATAGGAATTTGTTTTTATTATGTAAAGCACTTTGTGCTGCTTTTTGTATAAAACATGCTTTATAAATAAAGTTTCAATTGATTTGATAAACAATTTGGAAATTTTGTCCTAAAAGTTTTTGGTTAAGTTGTCAGGCTCTGTTTATAACCTATGATTTCCACAAATAAACAAAATATTCAAACAGTTGATCACATTTTATGAGATGTTAGGATGTTTAGGTTAGTATTGGCTAGTATTGCTTGGGCGTTCTTTTTTCTTTTTTGAAACACAAGTAACACAGCGGTCTGATGTGCAGGTGAATCAGCCTTTGGCCACCAATGACATCATGGTTAGCGATTAAAAAAAAAAAAAAAATGCTCATTGGGAAATAACTTTTCAGATTCCAAACCAATTTTATTTCAGTCTGAACCACTTTGGTTTGGTTTGTATTGAAATAGGTGGGAACATATCCATATCTTGACTTGTCCCTACCACTTTCTGTCACATAAACACCCAAGAGATCAGTCCTCTCCATACTTTATATGCAACATGGTATTGCTGCTGTAGGTCCCACCTATAACCCATTTCAGCTCATATGACTGGATCTGTGCTTTCATTTGTTAACGCGATTGGCTGTCCTTCCCTGACACTCTCTCTGTTGAAGTGCTAGAGACATTAGCTAGCGCCAAATAGTGTTGCTAATGGTGGTTGTGTCTTCAGTCAGAATGTCATGAGCAAAGACAAGACAGGTGGACATGAAGAGTTAGTTTAGATTAGGGGCAGTTTATGCACCACTTTAAGTGGATGATATGTCACAGGGCCAACAGTGGTAAAAAAAGACAGAAAGTTTCAAAGACAACAATGGTGTACTTGGTTTAGGGGCCTTACATACAGTACCATCTGCTGTTATTTTTCCAGCTGTGATCTCAAAATTAACCAAACACTAACCTACTCTGTTATCATCATGTTTGTTGTTTGGTTTATACCCTGCGAGTTCTCTAATCTCAATAACAAGCGTAGTACACAAGCAAGTATGTGAACAATTACGCTCACAATGGAGTTGAATGCAAATGTAAGGTTAAAAAGCAAGAATGTTCTTAGCATAAAACATTTTAAGTTGGGTAGAAAGGTAGCTCACTAAATAACCACAGGGTCTTACATTTGATCTTAGTGTAACAAAGCAAAAAATAGTAAATATAAAAAATATAAATAGTAAAGCAAAGAACAAACGTTTCCAAGAAAGAAAAAAGAAAGCACTAATTGAAGATACTTTTAGTTACTTCCTCTAACTTACTGTTCAAGCTTAAAAATTTGGTTGGAAAACAAAAATAATTAAGCATTTAGAAAGGAATCTCTTTTCTGTGAGAGACCCACACCTGGTTTGGCTCTGCAATATATGAGCAGGTGTCTGTGCTTTCATAGTCCTCTGTCACAGGCTAGAGCTGGTGTGGTATGCTGGGGTTTGGTGGCTTCTCCTTTCCTCTGGGTGGTTCCTCTGTCCATTTGGAAATTGAGCTGTAGTTTGACTGAACCACCTTCACCTTCAGAGCAGCGATGATGGGGCTCACTGCTTCACCCTCCTCTGTTTGGGAGAGTTGTGCCTTGGCTACCAGGAAAGTTGCAACGCTGGCGTTTTTTCAGCTGCTGTTGTCTTGTCTCTGCGCCACTTTCCTGAGTGTCTTAACTTTGTCGGGGTGTAGGTTCCCGTTTCTGGTAGCCCGCCCCAAACAATGAACAAGAGCTGAGGATCTACCAACTGAGTACTAAATGTTGTGGCTTGGCGACCGTGATGGAGATTGGTTTGCTGTGGGTTTTTTTTAAGATTTTGTCTTGAATGTTTTTATTTTTTAAGCCAAGCCATGGTGTATGTGCTGGACAAGGTTATTCTTTATTTCATTTAGCTGGGGCCAGTGAATTGAACCAACACAAGGTTTTATTGTGATTTTTTTATACAGTTTACTGTCTTTTATAGGATTTGTTAAAATAAATACTTACTGTAAATAAACTATTCTCCTCATTGGAATCACATCTAGTGTACTTTTTATACCTGTGTGCCTTGCAACTGTTTACTTTTACTTTCTCTGGGGGTGATAACAATACCCTAAGTGGCGTTGTTGTACTGATATAATTGATGGTACTGGTTAAAATGCAAAATCATTCATTTTTCTGGTCGCACGTAGCACCCCAGAAGCCCTACCCTCACCACAATAGCAAAACTTCTACATCTTCCAAATATATTTTAGCATGAGCATCAAATGTTGGTGTTGTGTTCTTAAAATGTAGATCCTTAAATCCTTAATTAATTAAGCATTTTCAGGCAGATCAAATATAATAACTTTTTTTAAAAATATTTACAGGTTGTAGCGATTGAGTATACTCCCTTAAAGATCTGAGGGCTTTACAGAGGATTAAAGACAGAAAACCAGACATTTTGCATTCTGATTAGCTGCACTGAGGCATTAGCAGCAGCAAAACAGTGGCATTATGGTCCTAATGATGAACAATTTGAAGACCCCTCTGGACCCCAGCTGTATCTAGGACCAGGCGTATTGGCCCATGACGAGCTAAACCAAGCTTATTTACCCATTCCCTCTCTCCCCATTTTGTAACATTCTGCCATACGCAAACACACATGCATAATGGAGAAATAATGGAATTTTCTAATAATTTGTTTGGGCCAGGGAGTAAAGTGAAGGGATGGCGAGTCAGAGGCAGGTTTTCTAAATGACATGCCCCTGTGGCCTAACACGATTAGAATTTAAACTATGAGACTGACGACGACTTCTTCGGGGGCCGAGATGAAATATTAAGATTACTGCCGTGGCTTTTGCTCTCTTCCCAGCTTCTCGCGACATTCCCTCACTCCGACATTTGTCTGCCAATCAAAGTGATGGACAGCTAACATGGACAGAACAAAGCCAAGGTCTGCTGGGCCAGTTTGTTTTAGTCGCATTGGTGGTGACAGAGGTTGAATGACACCTCAACACCGAGACACACTGCTTTACTGAGACAGTCTCCTGCAGTTTATTTTTTGTGTTCATGAAGAAGAAGTCTGTTGACATATATTTTACTAACAGGGAAATAGAATATATTCTGTTCTGTTGTAGTTATTTACCTCCAGGTTTTATGCACATATATTCTATATCCATGTATACATATGCAACCAAGCTATTGAACTATTGGTTGTGTTTGTCCTGCTGGGAGGGTTCACCTGTCACTTGCCAGCTCATTTGTTGCCAGGTTACAAACACAACACCCCATAGATTCACTATTTGTTCATTTAAACTCTAGTAAATGTAATGAAAATTAACAAAATGAAAAACACTTTATTTATCCCAGGGGGAAATTACAATATTATTATGTTTAAAAAAAAACAAAAAAAAACAAACAAACAACAAACAAAAACAAAACAAAAAACAAACAAACAAACAAACAAACAAACAAACAAATAAACAAAAAAAAAATTAATTAGAAGTACATAGTGTTTTGTTCCAGAGGGAGATGGCTGCTGGCAGGAATGACCTTTCTGTCTTGCATTGGACTTGTTAAAGCCTCAAGCTGAACATACTTTTGTTCCTTCAATGTGCTGTCTAGAGGATGCAAATAACCAGCCATTATTTTCAGCTACTTGTGGAGCGTTCTTTTCTGGACATGCACCAACACAAAACCAGCCTTCTTGTGTTTTTTCAAAATTCAACCACTCATCTCTCTCTTGCACACTTAGCTACACTTTCTACTTTCCAACAGTTTGCTTAAATTTATTATTGCTCAATATTTTTCACTGCAGCAGTCCATGAACAATATTTTCTTTTATAGGCTTAATAAGATAGATTCAAGAGATTAATTCAATTTACTTCACACTGTGTATCATGTATCAGTTTTTTGACTAAACCACAGTCTCCAAAATACCTTTCAGAAGGTGTGTGGTCCTCCCTCACTGTATAAATCTGTAGGATTTAAGGTAGGTGAGGAAAGGGGGCCAGGTCATTATTCATTCATCCTGAAGCCTTTGTTGGTAAGCCAGAAAGTGGAGTCCTTGAATGTTTCTGACGGAGTGATGTCCTGCATAAAAATCAAAGCCTTCATGACTTCCTTTCTGTACAACAAATTCAGGGTGGTTTCTCCCAGAAATTGGCAGTTAGCTTCACAGTTGTTTTTCAGATCATCTGCAGCCAGAAAGGTTCTAACTCAGTGTTTTCTCAATCCTGGTCCTCAGAAACCACTAGATTGCATGTTTTAGTTCTTTCCATCTCCAGAACACCGGATGTAAGTTAATTGAACTGCTTGTGAAGTTCTTTGTAAGCCTGTTAATAAGCCCTTCATTTGAGTCAAGTGTGTTAAAGTATGAACATCTCTAAAACATGCAGGGCAGGGTCCCTAAGAAACACTGCTCCAGCTCATTCTTAAAGGTCCAACAAATACACTTAAACCATTTTGTAAAAGAATAGTATTTGAATACATTGCAATATAACAGCCCTCTGGATCATACAATGTACACCCTTCCAAGAGGACCAAGTGTTCAGTGCAGAAGAGGACAGTAATCTATAGTTTTAATCACTGATAACAAGAAGACTGCATAGATTAAAAAAACATGCAAAATAAAGCTAAGCTTAATATCACATTATTTTTATTCTTTCACAGTTTTTGTGTTGTAATAAAATCTGACCTGAAAGAACGTTGCTGCAGGAGTGCCATTAGAATCAATTAGACAATTGATTAAGGAATAAAAAAAATAAGAGACGAAAGAAAAAAAATGGTAACAAATGCTACGCAGCAAGATGAACTTCTTTATTCCCCCTAGTCTGTGTCTCTGACAGATGCAAAAAAAAAAACAAAACAAAAAAAAAACAAAAAAAAAGTTGATTCGGTCCCACAGAGCAGATGGTGCAATGCATACTGCAGAGACAAGAGAGACAGACATTCAACAATGCTTGAGACACTCCAGATGTTCCAGTGGGCTAATTGTCAGCTTGGTGGATAAGGCCCTTCAAGACAAACAGAGCCAAAAAGAAAAGTGAAACCCAATTTGGAGCCCTTGGTGCAGCTTCTCTTTATTTAGAAAAATAAATTGATTCAAGTCCTATCACTGTCTTTGTGGAAGGAATTTTATGTAAAAAATAGGATTTACTTAGTGTAGAAAAAACTGGAATTTAGTCTCCCTGTACTGCACAACAGATATCTACATTCAAGACTATCCCTTTCCTTAAATGTGACCTCGTTTGTGGATCCAGCAGATATGAAATACTGTATAACAATAAAAATATATATGATATCTATTAGTGATGGCAGCATGGTTGTGATCAAATTGAATACAAGATGGAGGCAGTCATGTTGTAAAAATGCCTTTAAACCTAAACCCTAAATATTGTCCATTTAGCCAACTGATTGTATATGTAAACCTGCAAATGGCTGCGTTTCATCTTCAATTGTTGTGTTTGCATATAAGAGACCTGCAAAATAGCATCTGTGGATTTAATGACCGAATTCTATAAAGAATTTATTTTAGCTCAACATACATTAGGTTTTTGGCTATATCCACCCAGGATGTAAAAAATAGTATTTTAGTAAACAATTGTGTTACTGAGGAGGCCATATGCTAATCCCAAGCAGTGTTTTGTTTCTCCCTCTGACCACTTTTACCTCCTGCAGACTTTGACTATGACATCAGTTCCAATGTGGAAAAGTTTAGGAGTGGGTGCTACTAAGATACTCTACAGGACAAAATTATGAATGGTATCTAAAGATATGGACACATGACAGATTTCAGCTGAAAGACTTGTTGCGTCACAAGATGAACACAAAGCCATACTGGCTGCCACAATAAAGTACAAGTAAGCAGTGATCTAATGTGCTTTCTGGTAAGATCATCATTATACTGTTACGTCTTAGCTGTATAAAAGGTTTAAAATATTGGACATTAAACCTTCTATGATAACAGCCTATAACAGTACCTCTCTTTGACAGCGGCTGACTCAAAGTGGTGCCCTCTGTCCATTAGTGATGTAGCACAGGTGCATCCATCTTCTCCAGCAGTCAGAACTCACTCTCATTTTAATTCCATAAACCTTTAAAATAAAAGTGTCTTCAGGTAATTCTTCCAAGTCCAGTCTGCATACTCTATTTATTCAATAGTGGTCATGTTTCAGCTACTTTTTGGTCATGTTTTAGAGTATTTCTCAGCAGTCCAGGCAGAATGCACTCTTAGAATATGGTGTCATTGGAGGAGAATATTTATCTTTTCTTATGCAAAGATTTTTCATACAACTTTTGCAGTTTATTTTAACTTTCCTCCTCAATGTATTTTTTTGTGAACCTGTTGACTTTACACACCAGATCATTTGATTGTCATGTCTAGATATTTAGGCTATTCCAACTGCTTCCATCTGAAGATTTTTTAATAGATTTCCAGAGCTAGTTGCTAAATAATTTAGAATATTTTAATAAAGTGTTAATCACTTTTGGGCACAGCCACTCAAAAATGAACATACATCACCCGAAAGTTATTGATTCCAAAAATCATTCAGATTTAAATGACTTGGAGTTGGTCAATATTACAGGAATAAAGAATAAATCAAATTGTGTCCTATAATTATGCATGAAATGTAAAACTGTAATGTCACTTTTTAACCAAATTTTATCCAGACAAAGAAAATGTGTTGGAACTTCTATTTCTTTTACTCCTCTCTCACGTTGGAGTGTGAACCACAGAAACTGTGTTTGGCACAGCAGAAGCTCATGATTATTTGAATATTTTCTCCCTTATGAATAATACAAAATATTGCTTGCTGGATGGCGATCTTTCTGTGTGTGTGTGGTTGAAAAATGGCTGCTGTATTCAGTGCAAATTATGTGTGCATACATGCACACCTGTTCTTAACAATAAAAAAGAAAACAAACAAGTCATTGTTATTTTTCACTTAGTCCTTTTACATATGCATGCTTTTTTGTGCACATTACTTGTGTGTGTGTCAGTGAGTGTGCACAGGGGTTAGAAGGTTGCCAGTTTTCGTTCCTCCAGGGTTCCAGGCTGCCAGTGAACATATGTTTGTCTCTGTGATCTTTCGGCCCACCAGCCACAGAGGCTTACAGTGTGTGTCCCATCAGACTGCACCACTGCCAGGAGAGCAAACATGTTGATGTGGACTCTGAGTTAAGATGAGAAGCTGCGACCAAAGAGAAGCTGCAGCAGCATCTTGCTGGATAGACACTACAGTATTAAACCTGATCTGCTGTTACTGTACTCCACCACCTCCATCCACCAAGTAAAGTTCTGCCTCCAAGTTGCCTATGATGTAATAGAGTTGGTTTTTGATCCAAATTCAATTATAGATGATGTGTGTGTGTTTGTGTGTGTGTGTGTGTGTATGTGTGTGGTTCGATCTCCATAGAAATCTCGGATTTATTATACTTTCTTGCTGCTTTTGCTGTTGTGGCTAAAAGTTCATATCATATAAAGTGCATTCTTATTAATTAAAAAGGTATACCTCAAAGATAATGAGTCTGTTTACATGACCATCACAATCCAATAACTGGGAGAAATCAGATAATTAGAATGATAGGAATTGATTCTACATTTTCCAGTCCATTATTGTATTTTCGGAATATGTACGTACGTACTCAAACTTCCTGAGTTTTTCTTTCATTTTATTTTCCTTTTGTGGTCCCTGCAGCCTTAGCATTAACTATGCTAATGTGGGAGCTAATAAGCCTGCGAAAGAGACTATACAGGAATGCTTCACTTGGTTTATACTCAGACCTCCTGCAGTTGTACACCATCATGTTTTTCTTCTGTGTTCCACTCACGCCGTGACTGTGTCTTGACGCTCTTCTTTTTAATGGGAGGCGTTACAAAAGTAGAGATGTAAAAAAAAAAAATTACCTTCTTCAGGCAGACACCCTCATTCTGCTACGGTACTTCAGTGCTCACGTGGGTAATGACTATGGTGTTATTGAACTTCTGTGCTCGTCATGGAATGTCCATAACAAACACCATGTTCAGGCATAAGAGTGTCCACATGTGCACTTGGCACCAGGACACTCTAGGCCGCAGTTCAATGATCAACTTTGCAGTCATATCATTGGACTTGTGGCCCCATGTCTTGGACACTCGGGTGAAGAGAGGGATGAAGCTGTCAACTGATCACCACCATATTTGCATTAGCATATTTTCAGAGGGTGGATGCCAGTCAGGCCTGGTAGACCCAAACGTGTTGTAAGGGTCTGTTGGGAACGTCTGGCAGAGTTCCTTGTCAGAACAAGTTTCAACCACCATAGTAGCAGCGCTTCAACCATGTCCCAGGTGAAGCAGGAAATATTAAGTCTGAGTGGGCTGTGTTCCATGCCTCTATTGTTGAGGGGGCCAACAGGAACTGTGGCCGTAAGGTTGTTGGTGCCTGTCTTGGTGGAAATCCTCAAACTCGTTGTTGAACACCAGCACTGAGGAATGCCATCAAGCTTAAGAAGAAGTCCTATGTGGCCTTTTGGCCTGTGGGACTCTGGAGGCAGCTGTTGGAGGAGATTCTGATCCACCATCCAGTGGCTTAAGAGGGTGAAACAGTTCTCCATCAACACTATGTACAGTGGGGATGGGGGCTGCTGACCTTGATTTGGTCTGTGGAAGGAATACTTCGAAGACCTTCTGAATCCCACCAAAATGTCTTCAAATGAGGAAGCAGAGTCAGGAGACCCTGCCGTGGTTTCTCCTGTCTCTGGGGTTAAGGTCGCTGAGGTGTTTAAAAAACTCCTTGGTGGCAGGGCCCAGGGGGTGGATGAGGTCCACCCGGAGTTCCTTAAGACTCTGGATGATGTAGGGATGCCTTGGTTGACATGCCTCTGCAGCATTGCGTGGACATTTCCCCTCGACTGGCAGACTGGGGTGGTGGTCCCCCTCTTCAGAAAGGGAGATCAAAGGGTGTGTTTCAACTTCAGTGGGATCACACTCTGGTAAGGTCTATTAAAGGGTCCTGGAGAGGAGGGTCTTTTGAATAGCTGAATAGTTGAATCTTGGATTGAGGAGAAACAGTGTGGTTTTTGTCCCAGTTGTGGAACAGGTGGACCAGCTCTACACCCTCTTCAGAGTCTTGGAGGGGGCATGAGACTTCACTCAACCAGTCTACATGTGCTTTGTGGACTTGGAGAAGGAGTTCGAACATGTCCCCCGGGGACTCCTTTGGGGGGTTGCTCCGAGAGTATGGAGTGCCGGACCCCCTGTATGACAAATAAGATTTGTTTTCTTCTTTTACATCTGCGCATGTGTTAAAACAAGAAAAAGCACTAATTAAAATATGAGTAAAATACAAAAGAAAACAAACATGGCGAGCAGCAGCAGAAAGTCGACATGGAGCCACTTCTACAGTGAGGAGACAAATTTTATTTTAAATTATATAAAACCCACAGCAAGCGCTACCTCCTTGAGGAGAAGAAATACAGACGTATTGTTCTCATATTAGGACAACTAATGATAAGACTGTTGCAGTGCTCAGCAAAACAAGAAAGGACATTTTGAGAATAACAGGAAGTTTAAGTTCTACCATTTCGTAAGTATGTATTGTGAAGGAAATCTGACAACAGACTGAAAAATGTAAACTATAATTTTATGCAATACGTAAAGGGAATGCAATACATGCCAGATCCAATTATTATTAAAATGATCTGATAACTCGAAATTAATGGATTTTTATGGTCATGTAAACAGGCGAGAAAAATGTTTAGTTCTTAGCAGGTTTAAAATTTTTGTAAATAGAACTAAAAAACGAAGTAAAAATATAGAAGTAGTGAGGGAAAAACTTCACCCTCCCCTTCTTCCACAGGAATTTCAACTGAAGCATCGCCTCAGATAGTATGTAAAATGTTAAAGTTCCTGCCAGTAAAGTTAGAAAAAACTAAACAATGCTCATTTGTAGAGGAGCCCACAGAAGAAAGCCTCTTCTCTCTACGAACATGGCAGCGCAGCTTAGGTTTGCAAAGTTTCATATAAATGAACTCAAAGACTTTGGGAACAATGCCCTTTGGAGAGATGAGTCCAAAGTAGAGATGTTTGGTCATAATGCACAGAACAATGTTTGGTAAAAAATTAAATGCATCATATCACCACAAACATCCGAAGCATGATGGCAGAGATGTGATGATTTGAACTTGTTTTAAAGACAAATTAACCATATACTTTGCAGTCATTGGCTGAGGTTACATACATTTGAAACAAGTTACGTTTTAAATTTGACAAGTAATTTGCTTGGATTACTTGCGTTGTCCCAGTATACATATATAGGAAGGGTTGTCAAGTTATTTACCTAAATATGTTCAATGCTGCGACACCCTGAATTGAAAAATGTTTGAAATTCTGCAGCTTCTAGCTTCCGGGAGATCATCATACATGAAAATTAAGCTGCAACTGGAATCACTTCAGAGTTATTGTCATACTTAAATTGTGAATATTGACCAGTGATGCTTGGGGCGGCAGTGGCTCAGGCGGTAGAGCAGGTCGTCCAATGATCGGAAGGTCGGCGGTTCGATTCCCGCTCCCGCAGTCATCTGTCGTTGTGTCCTTGGGCAAGACACTTAACCCTCCTTGCCTCCAGTGTTGGCATCGCTGGTGTATGAATGTGTGGATGAATGTTCGGTGATGGTCGAAGAGGCCGTAGGCGCAGACTGGCAGCCACGTTTCCGTCAGCTTGCCCCAGGGCAGCTGTGGCTACACACGTAGTTTACCATCACCAGGTATGAGTGAGGAGTGGATGAATAATGGATTCACACAATGTAAAGCGCTTTGGGTGCCTTGAAAAGCGCTATATAAATCTAATCCATTATTATTATTATTATTAAAATCAGGAGTGGCACTGCTTCAATGCTTCAAACAGGCTGCTTTTCAATACATTTTGAATACATTTGGCTGTCTGACAAGAAAATATCTGAATGAGAGCAGCTTTACAGGAAACTGAACTTTATTAATATAAACCCACTTTTACTGTTTCTACAAAAATATGCAAATATATGGAACTTTGGAGCTTATGTGGCACGCCCACTGGAGTCTAGTTGAGCATTTACTTGCAGGAATTCATTTAGCTCCCACTGCATTATCCATTTGTAGTAAAGTGGTTTTTAGATTCTAGATTTAGTGCAAGTATTTTTTTTTTTATTCTTTATTAAATTGGGCCAAAATTACCCCCGAGAAAATAATTGCATCACATTACTGCTTTCTCACTGCTTCTGGGTTTTGGTTGAATTTTTGTTAAATAAGTAATATGCCATCAGTTGTTAATAATCTAAGGTTGTATTTCTTTATCTGCATTTGTTATTATCTCCTGATTTATGAAACCTTAAAAAAAATCATAAAGGATGTACTTTCTTTTTTAATGACTACAGTATACTGGGTGGCATGTCTATAACTTGCTGTAATGCAGTAATAGTGAGGCTGTTAACACCTCTATGTCTTTTCCATAGTCAGCTGGGTTTTGGCATCAGTGTTGTAAACAGTATTGGGCTCTTCTTGATCTTTTCTGACTCCAATGACCATCAGTCAAGCGGTTTTATGACAGAACTGTGCTATTAAACTGTGTTATTAAACTGTTAGATGTTGTAATTTCTCTGAAGATGCAAATGTGGATAAGTGATGTAAAGTTGGCAAAAATGCCAAACATTAAGGGTAATAATTAACAATATAAATAACAATTTATAGAAAGTTTGTTTTTAATTATTCATGGCATTTGACTTTCAGCTCAGTTTTGATTTTACGGTTACAAAACTTTACTTTCTTCTTAAGCAATTTTGGCTTTAAAGGTAGCAAATGGCTGATATTTTCAAACAGTTCTGATAAACCCTCCTACAGACAGCACCAAAGCACAGGGAGATGAACTTGCTTGCAAACACAGTGAAGCATTTACCAGCTAACGAGTACAAAATCTCCCTTAGATGTTGATGAAGACCAACACAGAGTTAATAGGAGTGGGAGTATAGTGTGGTCAATACTCAGCAACTTTGCAATGAAGTGTAAAAAGGAGGTCGTAAAGCTAAATATTCGCAGTGGACAAGGCTTGTATAAAAAAAAAATACTTGACTGGCTCTGCAAGACTGAACTTGTATACTAACTCCTGCATATTTTCAAAGTATGCAGATCAAATGAGGGATGCATTCATACGTGGGAAAATGACGATACTATGTTTGATAGCCCAAAATTATATATTTAATTTATTAATATGGTTAATTTAGTAATAATAAATAATAATGGCTTTAATGGTGTCTTTGAAGCACTGAAAGTATTAGCACCTGTAACCAAAGGCTGATGACCATTTAAATGAGAAACACATACTGTAAAGATTACCTCTGAGTTCCACTAACTGTTACTCCAGTGGACCTTACATTATGGAAACAGTAAACCAGTTTTTTTATTTAAAGATTTTTAGTTATTTTGCCACAAAATGGGGCTGGATATTTGCTCCTGTGCATAAAATAAGATATAAATAAATAATAATAAAGTAAGTCAGCCAAAGTTTCAGATTTGAAATGTTCCACTAGTATAGTTCTCATGTTTCAGTTTACTAGTCTCACAGGAGCAAAAAAGAAAAAAAGTACTCCTTACTGGAACTTTTTCCAAAGAGATGCTTTCTTACTTGAGAGAAGAGTTCAGACAGAGACATCCATCCAGCTTTCAGGAGGTGTCATGTCACATTTGTGTGAACCTGCACTCAGTTAGGGGGGAAAGGCAAACAGAGGGAAAAATGTAGTGACAGAAAAAGAGTGAAGAGAGGAAGAGGTTTATTGTGGGATGGCCAGAAGAAAAGACAGAGCTGCTGCTTCTTCATCTGATTCTAATTTGGGTATAAATTGCAGGCTGATGTAAAAGCAGAGCTGCATGTTGCTGGGTAATCATGAAAGAATCCGAGGTGATCAGAGCCAGACAGGTGCACAACAGAGCCCCTCAATAGAGCTGTCGTTTTATCAGCTCTATGTGTCCTGCACATTGCAGAACATGGTGCATACGTTGTCGATCTAACAAGCTGATGTACAGCACAAGTCTCCAGTTCAAGCTGAAGCTTGGCCGCTGAGGCAGGAGCAGCTGTTACTGCCAGCCGTTTACTCTTTTCTTTCTTCTTCCCTCCTCTCTTGCACACACTCAAAAATGTTTCTCGGTCCTCATTCCTATTCTACTATCCTTCCTCCTGCTGTGTTTCTTCTGTTTTTACTTTTACACTTTGACTGCACCACCACCCCTCCAACTACTTCTGGGCGTTGTGCCATCTTTGGTCTCGAACATCACATCTGCACATGATAAGTTTAATCTCACTCAATTGCCGCTCATTAACAAATAATGATCTGCAGTCTGTTTATTTGCAGCACCAAGGCAAGAAATTTGACATCTAATTGTTTACTTCTTGTAAATAAGCGTGATGTTGGTTTCCTGCCAACATACACAGAAAAACACATTCTAACTTGTCCCTATTTGATGAAGCCAGAGGTGGATTGTGGGCTTTTGGTTAGAGGCATCGTTAAACTAGGTGACTGCAAGAGCACCCAGTAATCCCTGTGTTAGGGACGGTGCCCACAGCGACCAAATGAAAGATGAAATAGGATATCTCTGTACGCCTGCTTCCCCTGCAGGGTTAGAGATTAACACTAGTGTCATATTCGTCTTAGTCTGCCAGAGCGGGACCTTTTTGTAACACTTCCTAACAAGTCTGAACATTTCACAGACTAGTATCTCCCAAAAGAATTGGGTTATTGGATATTATTGGATATATTGGAAATAAAAAATGCTTTAATCTTTATTTGATAGAGAGTGTTTTGCATGGACAAAAGTTTTATATATATGTATATATATATATATATATATATATGTGTGTATATATATATATACATATATATGGCTGTGGAAAAAACAGGACAATAAGAAAAGCAAAAAGGAGGTAATTGGTGGCAAAAATGGCACCTCAAAAAGCTAACTGCACAGGACTAAATGGTGTTGCGTTCAAATTGTTAATCAGCTTTGCTTAGTATGAAAGCCTACAGTTCCATTTTTAAGATGCCACTTGTTTGAGTGATTTAAAAAAGAAGTATGAACATGCATAGAAGCAGGCCTGAAGAGAAGTTTTAAAGAATGAAAATGCAAGGCTGCCAGCAGCTGTGGAACCAGTAACACAGCCAGCTTTGACCAGTTCCAGTGGAAGTGGACAGAAGAGGGGGAGCTGCATGTGGCTCCTGAGTAGAAACCCAGTCTGCTGCAGTTTGGCAAACCTCCGGACCTTTACAGTAAAGTCTGTGCATGAGTGTGTGTGTGTCTGTAGAGTCTCCAGTGCTGGAGAGGCTTCAGAGAAAAGAAAAGTGTGTGTTTGTGAGGTAGTGCATCGCCACAGAAGTCTGGCATACCAAACTAGCATACATGCACACAGGGGCTTATTGGTGGGAAAACTGCTGTAACTCATGTGCGTGCAAACACACACAGAAGCACAGGCATGCACACACAGTCAGGAGTCAGCTGTCTACTCCTGCTTCTCAGCTCATTAAACCAAATCCCAGGGACTGGACTGAAGAATTTAAATGAGAACCCCCCCCCCCACACACACACACACACACTTCAAATCCTCCTCCTCTTTCTCTCTCTCCTTTGAAGTTTTGCCCCTTTCAGCTCACCGTAGCCATTGCTGCACTTGTAGTCTGTAACAGGTATAACACGCCCACTTTCTCAGTGTTCTGTGCTGCTTCATTTAATACTGTGTGCGGCCTCTACTACACCTTTGGGCATCAGATCGGCAGCTCAAGCTGACACTCAGCCCCCTTTTGCCTGTGCTCTTACCTTGGGGAGTTTAAAACCCTGAAATTGTATACGTGTAAATCCGACAAAAATCCCTCCGCCCAACACTCCTACCCAGCCCCTGTTTGTCTGTGCCTTGTAGCTCCAAGTCCCCACGGAAACTGGATAACAGCAGTGTTTAGAGGAGCTTGGGATTCATTCGGGATATCAGGGCTTGCCTGACAGGCCCAGGGACCATCCATGTTCTCTTGCAACAGTAATCAGACAGAAAAGGGGAGCAGCGGGCTGATTATGAACTTTCAATGAGGACTTGAGGTAACTGTTTTGCTATAGGGCCTGATCCTCTTATTTACCTTACTCCCACTCTTGAGTAAAAACACAAAACAGCAGTGAATGGGTATGACCATCAATGGAATTTCATGACCTTTTGAAAAATTACTGTACATCTGTATTTTCATGCATTTAATGTAAAACAATTCATTTGGAAGACAATAAATCCAAACCGTTCCAAAACATATGGCTTGTTAAGTATACTTATCTGCAAATGAAACATACAGTAATGGGTAAATACAACACTAACAATATTTCACACAAACAACTATGAGATTAAGATTCCAATTTGCTTAATTTTGTCATGGTACACAATCCTATACCATCTGAAATTTTATTTATTTTTTTTAAGCTTTGCTGTATTGGTGGGGCTAAGCACTTATTGGTTAATTGCATATTGATATTGATTGAAAAAAATATTAACATTAAAATAAATATTAATTTGATTAGACCTACAGTCCAGAACGACAAAATTAAAAAAACTTTGGTTACAAATATTTATCATAATGTAGCAGGACACGCACATGTACATTAAATCTTATAAAACTGGTTATTTTGAAAGTGAACTTTTCTACTGACACTGTTCATAATTTATAATCTTTTAACAATAATTTAACAGTGATGCTGTGACGCCTTGTGCATAATGGGTTGATGATCCCTTAGTTAAACTCTGATAGATGAAGTCAGTGATACACAGTGTGATGTAAAACAAGGAAATGTTGAGTGGACTTAAACGTGATTCATGGTTTACAGTAACGTAATATGCAGAGTCCAGTGTTAACCTTGTTGAACATAACAAGAGAGCATTAATGTAGCACATTGAGCTTAGAGTACTAGAGTGTGCAATCAAGCTCAACAGTCAGCAAAAATTACAGCTACCCAGCCCTCCTCTCTCTGGCAAAACCTGCTTGACTGACAACCCTTTCTTGAAAGTTCAACCCTTCACCAACCACATCCATCTCACCCCATGCTCTACATCACCACGACAACCAAATAAAAGAAACCATCCACCCAGTGATCATTACCCCAAAACAATATTTATGACTCCTACAGTGTGGCTTTGGATTTCTGCTTTAAACATGCAGAGCATCATCTAGTCTTGGAGAGGCTAGATCAGATAGCTTGAATCTTTTAGGAGAAAAGAAGAATCAGTTCTAGCTACGTGGTGGGTGGAGCTTTAAGGCTAATAGAATTGTAAAGAAACAATGAAAAGGGAAGTGATCAACTTTGTACTTTTTTTATGCACTTGTCTGCACCCTGCTGTAATGATTTATGTAAAGCACTTTGAATTGTCTTGTACATGAAATGTGCTATACGAAAAAAATTGCCTATACAAATAAATTTACTTTACTATTGCTTTTTTTGTATAAATTGGCAGATCTGACATGCGCATGTAGCATGACATCCGATTCCATAAACCTTAATTTATTATCCAAGGGTTTTAAAGCTGTATTTTTTATTTGCTTTTCAAATACTATCACCATAAAGATTCATTTATGCGCTACGTTGAAGGCATATACAGAGGATGGTCCAGATGCGTAACCTGATATTGCAAGTGGTGTAGTACCACTAAAAATGGTGGGGGCAGTGTTGTGCAGTATAGCTGATGTACAACCAGCAAAGGAGCAAAAGGAACAAGGAAGAAGATGCAGTGGTAATGTATTAAATGGCTGCACCGACAGCTGCTGTCTACTGCGCTGGCACTATTTATGTCTCTCTCTGTGCATTATCATGATTCTTCTCCACTGTAGTCATGTTTGCTATTGTCTGAAACTGGAACTAGAAGATAAACTCTGAACTCTGCACTGCCCTCTGATGGATGTATTGGCTAAATACGCCAGACGTCCCTATTTACATAAAAAAAAAAAAAAAAACGGAAGCGTAAATTAGTTTTTACCAGAAAAAGTATATATTTCCATTTCTTTTTATGATAAATTAATTCAGTTGCAAGTCCTTTTTATTCCTCTTCATCTCCTCTACTCATCATTGATTCCTACTGGCTTGTTTCTTTTTAACTAAAAAAATTAAGAAAAAATAGTTAACAAACAATAAGACTAACTTATGCTTATTTAAATTTATACAGTTTACATTATATAGTTACCTCAGATTTTAATGTAGTTATGCTAACAAACACATTAAGGCTATTTCACTTTTCATATGGCTTAATGGTGCTAGAAAGATGTATTTTACTGAAATCTGGCACAAAGGACACAAGCACAGCTGACATGCCCTGATATTAGAACGCCTTTGCATAGTGTAGCATAGTCAGAGAAGGTGACGCAGTGTGTGCTGCTGGTGGGTGAAGATGAGGGCGGGGCCAGGTTATTCTTAGATCCCTATTTACTGAAAGAGGGAAAAGGTGCAGACATATCCAAGCCATTTCTTGTAGCAATGTGAAGATTTTCATTGCAAGAATTTTCAAATGTAAAATTTCTAAGAGTAAAGATAACTAGTGCAGTAGTGTCCGAACAATCCCTAAATTTGATGCTGTTGCAGTCAAGAGTTGAGTTAGTCTATTGGTACTTGGTTGTGTTTTGAGATTGTGAAGTAGCTTTAATATCTAGTTATAGATCAGAACTGCTAAATTTCTAGTTATTACCCAAACTATAATACAGGTTGGAGTATGTAGCCTGAACAGCCTTATACCTGTGTCCTTTTCCTGCCATGGGAACAAGGAAATAAAAACAAAGCCTCTTAGTTCCCAATGTACTTCCTGATGGTTTTGACATCTGCAGGAGTTAGTCTGTAGCAGAGCTCAGCAGATATGAAAAAATCTTCTTTGTTAGTGAAATTTCTAGATTTCTCTTTCTTTCTGTCATGAAAGATTAACAGTTACAATTTTATTAACATTGTCTTCAATTGATTCAGTTTTATGCATGGCAGGAAAATACTGTAAAACTTATCGTTTTTGCAGTTTGATAACACTTTTTCAAGAACCCACAGAGGGACTACTTTATACTTAAGTAAAACATATACATCTCTATTTCATTTTTCCCCCACTCCCGATCTCATTTGCCATGATTTCCATGAGGCATCCCATCCCCCTCCCTCACATGTGATCTCTAACCCCAACCTTGATTCTTCCTTTTTTCACTGTTTGCCAAAATACTTTTTGGAAGAGGCCATCCCTGGCTGTTTCTCTGTGGAACTGTGCCACCCCCTCCCTTCAGCCAGGCATCATCCAGCGGCCCTCGCACTCTGTATCAGCTTTTTGTCAGGGATTTACCTCCTCAATCCCACAAATCAACAGAGGATAGATGCCTATTGTGCCTAATCAAAGCACTTCCTCCTGGGGTAATCCCTCAATTTGAGCAGGAAGAAAAGCCCAGTAAAGGGGGGAATGTTCTGGATCAATTCTATGAAGGGCCCATATTATACACTCTCATTTAGATTTCACCAAAAAGACACAGCCAGGCACTATTCTTCACCCCCCGTCCCCCTCTTCTCCTACCACCTCTGACTGCTCTTCTTTCTGTTTGTGTTTATCTTCATTTTACTCCCCTTTCTTTCTTTATTAATCTGTTTTTCCTTTGGTGTTATTGTCAGTGAGTGTCCTGGCATGCAGGCTTGTAAGCACGTGGCAGCTCTTTCAGCGTTGCTTGTTTATTCAGGGAACGGTGACAATGATTGACTTGTCGTTGGCAAAAGCTTTTTGGTACATTGGATGTTGGATGACAGGAGCATCAGCTTAGATGTTTCAGTGAGCCTGTACACAAAGGTCTCACCAGCTTGGTGGTAAAGATTTGTCAGGTTGGCTTTAGAGAGAACTTATCATTATGTCATTTTGGTCATTCATGCTCAGTTAGGTAGAAGATCTACTTTGATTACTTCCTTTTTTGTTGCATATTTATTGCTTTCTAACCCATAATAGATTAAAGATCATATAAAGGATGTTTTATAATTATTATAAACCCTAATATAAGGAAAGTGTTGTGTCTGGAAATCCTTCCATTACTTGGAAAATTCTTTTCCCTGTATCGCAATCAACAAGGTGCATCTCAAGAGGAGTCAAAAGCTGATAGAGGATTTAGAGTTAATTACATCTGTCAGTCAAGCTTGATGCTAACACTGTCATCTATTTAATTGTCTTTAGGAATATTTCTGAAATACACAGAAGATAGTTCATATATGAGAAGAAAATATATGTAGGATCATAGATAAATTTTGAAATTTGAAAGTATAAAGATGTTTGAAAACATTGGATTATACTTAGGACCAAATTATTTAAAAGTGTATCTGTGTGTAAAATCTGGTTGCTACACCAGCAGCCATCCATCTCAAAGTGTGAACAGCTAAGACAAATAAAAAAAATAGGAAAACTTATGGAAAAGCACCAAAAGTGCAACGTGACAGTTACGAAAAGTAAAAGAGAGTGCTTTGCCAGTTGTTGCATCAAATATCCTTAAATGCTTCTGCAAAATTACTCAACACAGCCCTCACAAGATGTGATGAGGAAGTTTACTATCATCTGGTAAGCCCTTTGGTAAAAACATTTGTCTTCACATTTCACAGAATTTCTAGAGAATGTGCAGAGAATTAGGTCCAGACTTTTAACACAGTTGTTTTTACATGCAGTTCTCAGCTGAAACAAGTAGTGGAAAAGATTTTTTGATGATCAATTTTGTGTTAATATGAACACCATATACAGCACTAGTTAAATGTTTGGACAAACCTTACCTTTAATTTCAAATGAGAAGATGTATCCAAATTTTTTGAAAATGTTTACATATATGGACGTCTCAGTAATTTTGACAAGTGAATAAAAAGCAACAGAACATTTCATGGTGGTAATGCATGAGTATAAACCTTCAGCAGGATTCAGGTTAAAATAGGCCAAAACTTAGACAGTAGCTGGGAAATGTTTCATTAAGAAGAACAATAAATGCAGTCCATAGTTGAGAATTAGTCCTGTCTCCTGTGTAAAACATTGCTTTTTTATGTTTCTATAAAAAAGGATGTGTTAACTTGAAGTTTTTCAGCCATGACCACTTTTTTTTTTTTTTTTTCTGTCTTTGCGCATCTCCTTTGGGTGGAGTAGGCTGGGGTAAATGATAACAACAAAATTTTTTTGACATGTAGTCAAATGTACCTGTTCCATCTTTTCCCAGACTATTTTCCTTGAGCCCTTTGTGTTTGCACCTGGAAATCTTTCTTTGCTGGTGCTGCCAAAAAGTCTTTGGTTTAGTTTAAAAGGAGTCAGTTAATAGGTATTGTGCCACCACAAAGCAAGACATTTTAACATTCAATAAACACGTTTTGCTTTACTGGTACATTTTTAATTTAATGTCAATGACACAAAGAAGGTGCAGCACACTTTTAAGTGGAACATTTTGTTGTTGTAATTGCTTAAAATAACTATGCTATATCAATGGTTAGAACTGGTCTCAGCACATCTACAGTACAGTAAAACATAGAAATGTAGCTGTTTTCATTGTCAGACATGGCAGGGCGACCTTGTTCTGCTCACAGGCTTTTGTAGTACATTGCTTTGTCTAGAAACCAACAGATGTTTCTGTTGTGTCTTTTAGATCTTTAAGTAGTTGTTGTGTTTAGTCTTATATGCAGCTGCCATTGATTTCTGTGCTGTGTTCGCCCTGCATGTCTTTAAAAAAAAAAAAGAAAAGAAGAAAGAAAGAAAACTTTCACTTAGTCTGTATGAATGCAAAAACATGACAGAAATGAATGATCCCTTCACCCCACCGCTCCCTTCTACTCCTCAGCTTCTTTTTACTTTAAGTGCTGCTTTTATGATGAACTAACTTGTTGTGTTCATCTTAAATCTTGCTTCTGTGAAGTATCTCTTTTTCTGTATATGTTTCAGTGCTTTGTAACTTAAACTCAAGCCTTTTGTACATGGGAGCTGCATCAGTAGATGTCATTGAACAAAGCAAACAGAACATGACCTTTACCAGAGTTCTGAGGTTACAGAGGAAGTCAAAATAGATGAGTGGATTAAGTGAGAGCCGACATCCCAAGAGACTCATTAGAATGAGGCAGGAATAAGGAGAAAGAGAGAAAAGGACCGATCCCAGCTGGACCGACTTCCCTTTACATCTGACATCATCACCAGGAAAAACTTCATGGACATCCATCTGGCTAACTTCAGAGCAGAAAGCACAAGAAACTGTGCTCTATATAGTGAAATCATCAGGCAAAAGTTGAACACTGAAGTTTACAGTTTTGCATCCCTGCTAATTTAAAGCTTGATTTGGTTTCAGAAAGCTGAACTGTTTTTAAGTGGAAACACTAAAATCAGCCCAGCGCTCTGATAAAGTGTTTGAACATATTCATACAAATAATATTTTATCAGTTAATGTTTTTGTTGTTGTTGTTGTTTGTTTGTCAGGAAACTGTACATAATTAAACTCCTTAACATCCTACATTCCCCAAACCTAAAAATTGTCAGTACAATGATATTTGCTCCATGCAAGTACCCTGGCTCCCATCACACGGCAGTTCTTCTTTTATGGTGCTTAAGCAGTTTCTTCCTCCCTGCTGCCCCCAGAAACCATTTTCATAGTGGAGGTGGCATTGAATATAACCTTTTCTCACTTTATGATATGTAAGTTGACAGTAGTAGTTATGAAAGTTGATCTTCTTAGTGAAACATGCTTTAGAGTTCTGAATTAAATAAGATATAGTTAAGATATAGTTTGTTGTCTATAAATTCACACTTCCACCAGACTTTACATGCAGGTAACCGAAGTCCAGATTCAGCTCACAGAACTGGTCCAGTGTGAGATGGCAGCCATGTGTGGCCCAGATTGTGATGATGTGATGGATGATGTGAGTAATTCCTGTTAAGTGGGAAATGGCACATTAACGTTTATTACTTCTAAAAGTGGTATGATTACTTGCATTTGCTTTGGTTTAACACAACCTAGTGTGCAGGAAGGTTTAATTCCCAGATTACGCTATCCTCATATATTCATGCCTTGTTAAACAGAACACACGACTGCTTTATTTCCCTTCTTGCTGGAATTTCCAGTAACTGCAGTAAAGTTTTAGTCCAACTCCTCTTCTCCCTGTAAGTTGCATGTTTTGTTTTTTTCTTTTCCTGAGCTGGCAACAGAATAATGTAAGGTCTAAAACACTGTCTACTTTCCCCTCTGTCCACCTTCTAAACAGTATTTTGTGTTAGAGTACATATGGCTCTGCTCTCTGCAAGTGTCCCAATCCTCCCTCTCCGGCCTCGGTTTCTAAAAAAAGCTAAAGTTTGATGTGGATGAGCAACTGCCTATGAAACACTTTAATCCGCAGTGCTGTAATGTATTTAATTTCACACCCTCTGATGGTGTTGCCCCTTCTTAGGATTACCCAAGGGAAGTAAGGGTAGAGGTGGGGGTGGGGTGGGGGGGTTACTGATACCATTTGTAAGCAAGAACAAGACTTAAGAAAGAAAGACTGATCTGCTCAAGTGAAAGTCTGTGTGAAAACCCCCAAAAGATACAGAAACGACTATAACGGGGTGAAGAAAGTTATATGTAGGCAGAGAAAAGAGTGAAAAGATGGAGGGAAGGGGGGAAAATGAGATGAAAAAGCATTTCTAAAACCGAGGAGAAATCTTGCCGCAGGACTGGCTTCACAGAGAAAAAGAAGAATGCCACTTTACAATTTGGAATGCTTGTATTCAAATGGGAGACTGGAGCTTCGGAGCCCAAAGAATGCAGCAATATCTGCATTGTCACCCGCCCCCCTACTTGCTTGGATGAGGGGAAAAGGCACCCTGGCAAATCCCATTGTAGAGCTTGGGAGCTTCATAAAAGTTAAGGAGCGATGGATATAGTCTTGGCCTCCTTATGAGATGAGGATCTATCTGGCCTGGCTTCGGAAGCCCTAGACGCATACGCAGGGATATTGGAGGCAATAATTCCACGGGACGGGAGCATACACAGGCTCCTTTATATCGTCCCCTAATATCCAATTTACGGGCTCAGGCCCTCCGCCAGAGCAGCCCCCGAGAACTTAGAATGCACAAACGCCAGCGTGAGATGGAATTAGGGCCAAGTTCTCTTTTCTTATGTTTGCCAAAAGTTTGAGGCTTACAGAAATATGAAACTGTTTTTTCTCCCCCTCTCTGTCCCTTCCTCCCATCCCTCTCCCTTTCCTGTCCTCTCAGCCTCTCCTCCCTCTGTTAACCCAATTCATCCATTAAATAGACAAGAACTGAAAGTAACAAATAATGTGGGCCAAGGATGGAAAATGACTTGATTGCGTGTGGTTTTGGTTAATATGTGGTAAGCTTTCCCAACACAGTGAGTAGGAAATGTTGTAAACAAGCTTTGCTGATTGGAAATTATACACAGTCATTAAATTTATTTGGTTTTCTTTGAAATCTGTCTGGCTGAGGGCATTGTGACAATGCCAGAGTCTGTAAATATGGTTTGATTATTTTGAAGAAAAATTCGAAGGGGTGAGGGGAGTCTATCATGCTTAGATGAGTAGGGATTTATTTAGGTTTTGGGTGAAAAAGTAAAAGTTAGAAAGTGTATACATGCTTAAGAGGCGTGATATTCCCCCTCTGCTGATCTCCTTATCCTCTCCTTAGCCTCCCTAAGCGGTATGTGCTTCACACGCACAAACACACACATGCACACACACACAGTGACTTTCCCTTTGCCATTGCTGGATGAATCTCCTGCGAACCTTACCAGTCTCTCTTGCCTTTGGATGTATTTACTCATAACAAGGGCTTAGGCCAATAAGAATATATTGTGATTTATACTGTGACCAGCAGGGGATTGTGTTGCCCTGATGCCTTAAATATTTTACACTTAGCTAAACATTTTGACACCTCCATGGATAAAATCCCCTATTTATACCATCCCCATCTCCGCCTCTTTGCAACTCTGCACCACGAGACAACAAAACAAAATTGTGATCAGATCTTGTCACAACTAGGAGGCAAGAAATGGTTCACAAACTGCTTACATGGCTCTTGAATTGTATCTCTAGAAGAAATAATGCATCTGTCCCATTATATGCCTGCACAAAAAGCAACAAAAATACTGTAAAAAAAAGAGAATGCATGTGATACGAAAGTTTTCTGCTTAAAAAAAAACAACCAACAAATCTCACGTTAGCTGAACTTCAAATAAGTAGGCTGGTACGCTGAACCCTGCTCTCAGTTTCATCCCATTTTTCTGTCAAACAGAACATTTCAGGCATACATTGAAAACGTTTTTTTACTCATCTGCCTTATAATCTGTAGTTTTGTAGGGTTCAACCCTCTGCCCCTTTTTTCTTTACTACATGCCACCAACAATCAATCAAACCCAGTAAAATGGTCACAGAAACATCATCTTTGACTTCAAACCTGCTAGAATGTATGCCACTATTTATTTATTTATTTTTTTTTAATTGAGACTAAAGCAACATTTTCCACTACCAATTAAACCCTCCTCAAGAAACCTTGGTCCTCAACCAAAATCTGTACTCTGACTCACAAGTAAAATATCACAAACCTGCTTTTTCCAAGTGGGAAACCTGCCCGGTTTCCCCCAGCATTCCTTCCTTGTTGGCCATTTTTGTTTGCTAACAGTGTTTACATTTGGGTTCACCTGCTGTTTTGTTTGTTTAAGGCATTAAAACACAAACCGGATGCTGAAAGGCTGGTCCACACCTCCCATCACATCTCACCTCGACTACTGTTACTCTCTACTGGCAGGACTCCTCTTCAAAACCATCCAGAAGCAACAGTATGTCCAGAATAGGGCTGCCCGTGTCCTCACCAAAACCCGGAAATCTCACCACGTCACTTCGGTCCTCCATTCCCTTCACTGGGTCCCTACCAACCAGTGGATAACTTTTAAGTTCCTTCTGCTGGTGTATAAAGCGATCAACCACGCTGGCCCAAACTACCTCCAGGACCTTCTCTCCAAGCAATCCATCTCGGTCACTCAGGTCTGGCAGCCAGAACCTTCTCACTGTCACCTGCACCAGGCTGTCATGGGTGACCATGCTGTCTTCTCCCTGGGGCCTCAGCTCTGGAATCAGCTACACGAATCAATCAGGATGTCAGCCTCCCTTGCGTCCTTCAAAAGCAGCTTAAAGACTCACTTGTTCCGTGCTGACAAATAATCTTGTAGCCGTCTGCCTCTATTATTTGTTTTCATGTTCTTAACTGTAAATTGATTGCCACTTTTAGTATTGTTATTTTAGAACCATTACGTTGTAATTTTTTATTTTATAACTCTTGGTTTCAACCTTGTTTATTTTCTATGAAGCACCTTGAGATGTCATTAGATTTTAAAGTGTGCTTTAAAAATGAAATTTATTATCATTATTATTATTATTATACAACTACAACAATTCCAAAAAAGTTGTGACATTGTGAAATGTGAATAAAAACAGAATGCAAGGATTTATAAAACTCATAAACTCATATTTTATTCCTCATCGAACATTAAAACATATCAGATGTTGAAATGAATACGTTTTACTTTTTTATGAGAAATATTAGCCAATTTTGATTTGATGGCAGTAGGTACGTTTATATGTACAGCTGAAATGAGCTGTGGTTTGTCCTGGTCATTTAATTAGACCACTGTTCTTGTCCCACTGTGCCTGCATGAGAGAGAAATAGAGTTATTGTCCGAATCATGTCCAGCATGTGGACGTCCAACCTAGTGAATTGAGTGTGAAAAAAACATTCAAAACATTTTGAGGCTTCAGACTTTCTCTGTAGGACATCATTGTACTTATGGGTAAAGTGTCAGTGCAGAGCGAAGATGTAGAAATGCTTTATGTGACTGCATGGTGGCGTACCTTAATGGTTTTCAGCTTTTCTGTCGTTTCCAGACATGTTTAATCGTCCAACAGTTTTGTTGGAAATTCATCTAAATATTCCATTGCACTTTACTGTGTAAAACCATGTACACTGTCCTTTGTGGTTTATTCTTTGTTGTTAACAGCTTCTTCTCCTGTGTACTGGGAAGGAATTGTCGAGTATATGCCAATATAGTATTGTTAATTTGATTCAGGGCAACATTATCTGAGTGAACATGTGAACATGGTTACTATGAATTAAATCACTTTATATTTGGAATTCCTGATAAATAAACAAATGAAACAACTCAATTCTGGGCATTGATTGTAACTGTACAGCGTATATGTTTTGATATAACATGTAATAATCTTTACTTGAGTGAAAGTATGGACCCAAACCCCATGAATCAAACTGGGTTTTCAATCAAAGTTGACCACAGAGGCAATAGCCTCCTCTTTTTGGGCACAGACTTGAAACCAAGAGGTAACTTAAGGCAGACCTCCATGCTACATCCAAACCTTTCTCCATCTTAATTTATCAGGTCTAACTCTCTAAATGGCATCGCATCTGGAAACCTGACTCTCATGTTATCCATCCAGCTTCCTCAAAAGGTCAAACAGAGTGTGCCCAAGTCATAAAAATCCCCCATCTCATTATTTGAGCATTTCTCTGGCTAGTGGCAGGGGTGCAGTGCGGTGGAAATAGAATGATATATATCGTAGCTGGTCAATAGTCGATCTATAATGACTGTGTTGTTGGGCTTTCACTTTAGAATAATTTATATCCTTGCTGATCAATAACTAATCTTGGGCATAGTCAGCGCTGAAATAAAGAGGAGAATGATGATGGCAGCAGGAGAGGCTCTGCTGGAATGTGTGAGAAACTGATGCGTCTCACACACACACACACACACACACATACTGTACACACAGACAGAAGTACCTACCGAGAGAGGTTTCTGCTCTTTATAACACAGCCTTAAAATGTTTGTGTTTGAAGTTTACATTTGGGAGGCAAATGATTAGTTTCTTATTTTGTTGTAATTTCTGGATTTTATTTAATAATTAAACAAAAATAGGTTTCTTGTTATTTTTTTATTTTGTTGTTTGTTTTTTGTGTTCATAATCATAAGTCTATATTTGCTTACGTGAGAAAGGCTCAAATAAGAATATGTACATGTCTGAGGATTTTTGTTAATGTTTGTGTGTGTTCCTGTGTGTGTGTTGGCCTGTGATGCAGAGGGGGCTGAACCCTCTGCCCTCAGATTAGCCCTTGGTTGATAGGATTAGGCTCTAATGACTGGGACTTGGAAGACAAAGGGAGTTTCTGCAAAGAGGCTTAGATATGGAAGAATTAGCAGCAACCTTCCATTGCTCTTTCTTTCTTTCTTTCTTTCTTTCTTTCTTTCTTTCTTTCTTTCTTTCTTTCTTTCTTTCTTTCTTTCTTTCTTTCTTTCTTTCTTTTGTCTCATTTACTTCTTCTATCCCTCTCTTTCTGTCTTTATGACCTTTCCTCTCATTGTTTCTTGCATGCACTTTGTCTCTGGATGACTTGCAACACTAATGCTTTCTTCTATTTCCTCTGGTCATTTGGCAAATGCATACACTTATGCACCTGTCATTATGTTAGGAATACAGTACCGCTTGCCACATTTGTGATGATTTGAGATGTAAATATCTAGGAGCATTTAAATTTAAATTTTGAATCTGCATTCAAATAGATTTTATGTTTCTAAATAGTCTATTAATGGTCACGGTTATCATTTGACTGAGTAAGTTATATCTGTACAGGCTTATTTCTGCATGTGGTTTTGCATCTTGCTTATAGAGAATCCGTCTGTGTCCAAAGAGGTCTTTTGACACTTGATTATTTAAACTTATCCCAGAAAAATTACCAAAATTTAAAAAAATCTCTCACTGGGTCAAATCAAGCAGCTCTTTCATACAAATCAATGCCGTCAAATCAATGGCAATACCCAAAAAACTTCTACATTGTCAGTAGATCTGGATATCTTGGATCACCAGTCTTATTAGCCTCTGTGCTAAATGGTCTGATGCACTGTGGCCCTGCTCAAGTTCTAATTGCCTCAGTCTCAGATGCACTTTTTAAAGGGTGCGGCAGCTGAATCGCAACACAACAACGGCAAAAGAGAGGGATTTAGGAGATTTTCTGCCAGCTTACGTAAGAAGAGAGGAAAACTGCTTCTTTTGGTTGCAGAAGAGAGGCTGCTTGTCTGTTTATGTGTGCAAAGATAAACCCATTGGCGGGTGAAACCATTAGAGAAGTATTGCTCAATAAGCCTTGGTATTTTAATATGGAGCAGAGCATGTGTTGTTTTCAGAGAGTCCTGAGTGTTGCAGCACCAAGGTAGTGTTACCAATGCTTGTGACGGGGAAAACAGTGAGGTGAGGTGGGATGGGGGGGATGATGAAGAGGGTCAAAATAAAGGAGGGCGGGGTGGACGTCAAGGTTTGTTTGGGAAGTCATGTATGGTGGTGTGAGTCCGAAGGCTGAGTGTTGGTTTACTGAGCCCCAGCTGGGCTCTAATCCGACTGACTTTCATAAACCTGACTGAACAGGGCTGGCACAAGCATCGGCATTAGCACGCAGGACACATTGTGAGGTTGTCCACTAGCCAATCTTCTGTCAGTCTTAATCCAGTTATTGAGCTGTTTATTCTGTATTTTTATTTCCTTGCCAAAGTCATCATCTAAAGTTTATCAGGAAAAATAAATAGAAGCCCCTATTTCTACAGTTCCCAAGGAGCATTTCACATATAAAAAAAAGGGTGGTCACTGGGGAAAATATATTCAGAATTAGCTTGAAAGAAGTTTTTGTATCTTTTTCTCCAATAAAGCTAAAAAAAACAATCCAAATCAAAATCTTGCAATATTTGGCACTACTTTTAGCTTCAGGGGCTACACATCTAATATCTTGTAAAAGGGAAATTCTGCCTTGAGTTTGAACCTTCTGTTATTTCACAGCAGTAAACAGAGTTTCTTACTTTACATGAATGTACAAATTCTCACAAAAATGTTTTGTTGTTATTTCCTCATTTATAATATTTTATGTTAAATGTGTTAAAAGTATTATGCTAGTGTTGAAGTCCTACAGTGAAACTTTAAAGAAATACCTTAACACACACACACTGTACGTATAACTCGAGTAAATTATAAAAACAATTCAGCTTGTTTTGTTTTGTTTGCTTGTTTTCTTGGCATATTGATGTGTTTACTATATTAGATCTGGTTGAAAAGAAGTTGAAAACAGATCGTGTCATACAGTTTTCACCACAAATCAACAATGAAACGCTAGACGATGCTCACTGCTGGTTTGGTACAGTTTTATGAGGATGTAAGTGACCTACTATCCTTTTAAAATAACATGAAGACAGTTAATTTTGCGCTTTTAATTACTCCACAGTAGCTGTTTCCTATCTCACTTTTGAGTAAAAGTGTCCCAAATATTCTTGGAAAAGTAAAAAAAAAAAAAAATGGACACAATAGGAAACCAAGTGATTTGTCATGACGTGTTAATAATCCGGTTTTATTTACAGCAAATGGCTCAAATCCAAGATGTGGAGGTGGAATCTGTAAAGCAGCCTCAATACACATGCACCACAAGCAGAAATCCTCAAAGCCAAATCAACTGCATTTACAGTATATAATCACAGTGACATCATGCATTTTTCCAAACTATCCCCTGAGTTTTGTTGAGTTCAATTTGCCCTGAAATACTTACATACATGCAGAGAAGCACACACACTCACATACACACATGTAGCAGTCATGCATATGAACTTCTCTCCTGTGTTGTGCACCCCCAGCTTGTTGGCTTTTATCTTACATAGGGCACTAGATGAGGACCATATGCAGCCTCAGTGCAATTATAGTGTGGTGAATTGGTGGAACAACAAAAGGGCATTTTAACGGAGCAGTAAATGCAGGTAAGAGCTTTTATTAAGTCGGATCAGGTTACACTGATGTCAGCCAAAGACTGGCTCTCTGACAGGCTGTAAGTGTGTTGATAGGTGTGTGTGTCTCCGTGTTTGCATCCAGGTATATTTCACATGCATTTCATATTAAATATGTGGATGTCAGGAAATCAAAGGAAACGTTTATCTGTGTTTATCAAAGGAGCGTTTAGCTAGGGATTTCAACAGTGCAGCTCTCTGTGTGATCATGTGACATGCACACACGTAATTTACCTGTCTAAATGCCTGAGGGAAATTGCACATGATCCATAATGGTTTGGGGGCTAGAACTCCACCAGACTCTTTCTTTTTTTGTGCTTGATAGGTGAAAGGTCAATCTCTAAAATGTTTATGCACGGCCCTGTGATGTTGACTCCCTGGGGAGGATCAGATTAACCCTCTCTGCTCCTAAATCAGCACTAGATTTACATTTCCATGAACAGAAGAAAGAACAATAAGACGTTACAGTCGAAAGACATTTGTAAGTAATTCTAAAACTCACTCTAACTAGATTTGTGCCACAAATGTGCGCTGACAGAGTCTTGGAGCCGTAGAGTAAAAGTACAGATTTGACAATGCCAATATTTATATGAAATTTGAAGTTAATGTATTCTTTATGCAAAATCGATCATGAGAGCATTTTACTCTAATAGAAACGCTGGCTGCATATTAGAAAAATATCAGTTTTGCATTCTTGTAGGTACTTGCTAAATGCAGTTAAATGCTAAAGTATGTAACTGCTTAATAACAAACATTTTTTTTTTTGCTTTAATAGAATAATTTGATAGGGGAAAAACTGCAACTGGAGCTAAAGTATAACGGGGCACAAAGTAGAACTAAACCATAAATACCTCAAAAATAAATACTTAGGTATACTTATTGGGTAATTATACTACTTTTCATTGCTGCAGATGGCTGGAGTTAATAAATGACAGGATTCCAATCTTTTCTTCCCATATTGTCTTATTATTTTTATTTGTAATACTTTGAGTTGACCCCACTTAGTTGAGCTCAACTATCTGACACTAAAAACTTTGGCAGCCACAGGTGTGTTCTGTCTGCCTGAAGACTGTTTGTCTGTCATTGTAATGAAATTTAAACATGCTAGATGTTTGGTTTTGTTCATATGTCAGTAATATTTTGGGATATGCTGTAAACGAGAGAAAGAGGAAAATAAACTCTTGAAGCACTGTAGGTTCTCGTGGTTCGGTGGTGGGGAGTCAGCCCAGGCGAAATGTAATCACTGCTAACATGTCAGTCCAGACTGATCAACTCTGTCACTGCTTTGGATGGAAAATGTATTTTTTCCCCTGTTTGCTAAGCTAAAGTGGCGAGACACAGCCTCACTGTTTCCCTCTTTGTTGAAATCCAGAAGTGTTTACAATCTGTTTGTCAGTATGTTTATTCTAAAACCAAATTAAAAACTGAATTGATTTTGTGTTAAATTCTACTGAGAGAAAAACTCAGTTTATTTTTGTATTGATTATTTAATTTGAAGGTATTTTTTTTCTTTATAAGGCGTTTCCTTAAAAATATTAAAGACATCCTTTTTTAATCCCAATACAGTTTCTCTGACTTTGTCGAGCCTTAGGAAGATTTTATCAAGTTGAATCTATATTCAGTATTTGATAATAAATATAAATGTGCATTTGTACATACCATTAACTTGCCTTTTTTATTATAATTAAATCTTTATCAATGGATTGTTATAAAATCTAAAACTGTACCTCCACGTTTTGGTTAATTGTCTGACAGCTAATGGATACTAGATGGAGCATGTGCACAGTGTAAGTGGTTGAGTACAAGTCATACAAACCCATCACATTCCTCTAAGTCTAACTCTCATAACTGCCATAAAAGACATGTTAATAGAACACAAGACAATGTAAAGATTTTAAAAGTAGATCTCTTATAACGTAGGTAATTCAAATGACAAAATATTGACTTTCCATTTCCATCTCTCAGGTGATGCAGTTTTTGGCTCTTTGCAATGAAAATATTCACATTTTTAAATCTGGTCTGCTTTAAGAGATTCAAGGATGAAACACAAAAAGTGAGAGGGAAGAGTAATTATCAGAAGTAGGAGTGTTATGATGTGTCATAAACAAAGGAGGAAAGAAAGAGCGACAGAACAAAAGGTTTAAAGATAGACGTGTCAAACATTCGCACGTGCCAAGTTATCTGTTGTCTTTGGATGGTTATGACAGGATAATTAACAAAAGCCAACTGAATGCATGTAGTTGAAATCACGCCACCTTGATTCTTTGACAGTTAGCATGTAGATATAAAGGAACTTTTGCACAGAAAAAATTAGAAAAATGTTTTCTCATTGTTTGATAAACCTTGGTGGTTGTGTTCCCCTCTTCTGTTAGTGCACTGCAAAGGCAGACTTCTGCACTTCACCATATTGCTGATATTTGTAGTTATGGCACAAATTCATGCTTTAAAAGCTTCAATTAGGATCCAGAGGGTCATACAGTATATATGAGAGCCTACACAAGATGATGTGACTGCTGACCTCTTCATGAACTTCGCTACAGATAACTTTGTTTAGGAGAGATGGCAGTAGGTTTGCCAGCGACCGCTGCAGTCAATCAGTATGTTTGGTAATCTGATTCGTTGCTGCAGGATGGACGAGTGCCCTGCTGATGAACTGCAGTGCGCATATCTGACCTGAAATGCCAAATACTTGCTCTTAGTTTTATCACATTTTCCAAACTGATTTGATGTCTAAAGTAGCAGAAAAAGCAAAAAGAAAAACAAACTTTTGTTTTAGGCACATTACCAAGGTTTTCATGCTGGCAAGCCTTGATTAAACCCATGTTTAGATGAACTACAGATGATTCAAAATGCTGATGAACACTGCACTTTTTTTATTAACTCATGTATGGAATCTATTAATGGTTTTCAGTTGATCAGTACCAGAGTTGTTTTTGCATTCTTATATATCTGTTGCTTCTGGAGTTGCAGTCACTCTCCACATCTAGTGTAGAAGCAGCTTTAAATAAGCTTCACTTCTGCAGCAAAAAGGAAGGACTCACAATCACATTGACTTTTGTGTTCCTTTCATTTTCTGTTATGCAATGGATAATTCATTCAATCTTCTAAAGCCTGAGGTCCCCCAAATTGGGCACTTTGAGAACTGTTGGTGCCAAACTGCACCAATCTGTGTCAAATGGCCAGTTTGGAGACATCCACTAAACGATCTGTACTGAAACATCCCTAATTTTGTTCTGATTCACTTTATCAGAGCTGGCCTTTGCAGAGTTAATGTCCACATGTTGTATTATGATTTGATAGATGTTTAGAGCTACAACTGCATCAACCCAAAGGGATATTCAAACACTTTAATTCTGAAAATGCTTATGTTTTAGACAAGTCTAAAACATTTTTTTATATGTGCTATGTGCCATCTTCATTTATTCTTCACTAGTAACTCATATACTACGTATTTTATTAAATCTCACAAGTGTTTCCTTTACTATTTAATTAGACCTTGTGGTTGCAGAGATTTACTCAGTTTATTGTGGGTATGCAATTTTTGAGCAGGGGCCTAAAAATAGGCACAGGGCTCACGGGGTTAATTACTTGGATTTCATGAACCATTTCTGATATGCAAGTTAATATTCCTGATTAATATTTCCTAGATTTTGGCTGTTTCTCCTGCTTTTGTTTTTCATTTTACTCATTGAATCATCTATTTTTTTTTTTATATAAAGGACATGTATTGTTTTAAATACCAGCTAAATCACTTTCTACAGTTTTTAAACAAATCAGTTAATTATCTAATAACTAATTCAAAGAAGCCACTGAACAACTCTAGCTTTTATCGCCTTTGTGTTGCACATATGAGAGTCGTGCAGTGGTTTTGTGGTATATGTGTGTGCATGTTACGGTGACCATGTATTTAGTGAGATACACATCAGTCACAAACCAAACTCAGGTTATGGAGAAGGTTTTTATTGTCAGCCACTGTGGTAAGAAACCGGCAATCATCTGGAAGAGAGCTTGACATGAGGAAAACAATATGAATCATATTGAACATGTAATTTTAGGTTTGCACACTTGACACAATACAATGTGATACTTATAGGGAAAATGTTTTTACCTCCAGACATTGGTCTGGTCATTAGGGAGGTTTTTATGTCATTTCCATAGTTTAACATGAAATTGGTTATATATTTGAGTTTAAAAGTAGGTACTTTTCATAGTTGCTGATGTTTTTCCTTTGCTTATGTGTAATATTTAACAAGCTCCATTATTTAAATGTTGATCCACAAACTTCCACAAAATTGACCAGCACAGACGAACTCTTACATTCTGATTTTTAGATCACTTCTTAGAGCTTCCTTATAGCTGATGTTGGCTGTTTCTCTGGGGTGTGCTGGTTTATTACCACTAGGCTATGCTGTGCTCCCAGGCCATTCTCCATTCCAGCCTAAACTCACACCCATCCAGGAAAAGATGAGTCTTCACACCTCCTCTGCAGCCTTCCCTCACTCCTCCCTTCCTATCGCTCTGTTTTTCGCTCCCCCTTCTGGTTTTATAGCTCAGCTCCAACACCCAGCTTTTTCCACTCGTCCTCTCCTCATCGTCATCCTTCATCTTTCTGCTTTGCCATTTTTCTCACTTTCCATCCCGCCACTCCTTCCTCTCCCTCTAAGGTGCTGATCAATTCACAGTCTCTCTGGGAGGTGTGAGAACCCCCTTTCTTCATCCTCACCCATCCACCGAAAGTCACCCGCACCCTGAATGGTGCTACTGCCCAGCACGTGTCACCCCCTTACCCTTTCCTCACCCAAATCGTTCACCCATAGATTTTTTTTTTTCTTTTGTTAAGGGGAGAGTTCATGCGATGATAATGATAATCCTTTCTGCATTTCCCTTTTTCACCCCTCCTTTAATTTTTTTTAAACTCTGTCCTTTCTGCTCCCTGCAAAAGTGTCTGCAACACCATTAGCACACCTGAAATAATAGTGCTGGTGACAAATGCTGCTGGAATGGTTTGGAGAGACACAGAGGAAAGGAGGTATAGAGGTAAGGAGGTGTGTGTGATAGAGTGATGAGATCTATTTCTATCTGTGGGGTTAACTCAGAAGCAGCAGTGGTTCAGAGTAAAAGTGGAGCTGCTGACCTGGTGACCAGTGGCACAATGTGAAAATTGACTGGCAGCATTCAGCACAGCTATTATTACAGGAACCTGCTGTGTGTGTGTGTGTGTGTGTGTGTGTGTGTGTGTGTGTATGCGTGTGTGTGTGTGTACTTGAATGCATATGTTCATAGGTCTATAAAAGAATGAATGCATCTAGTGACACACAGTTCTCGCTATATATAAAAGCAGCTGTTTATCCTGTTTATATCAATAGGTGTAATGCAGTGATGTCAGTGTTACTGTCATGTTCAAGCCGCACAGGTTCACGCTTTGTCATTAATCTACATGTTCACATTAATGCATCACCTATGTAACAACTGCTTACAGATAAACAGCAGCACCTTTCTTTCAGTTAGATTCAGGCAAATAGTGATGGCACTGAATGAATGTTTTCATATTAAATACTGTTTTTTTTATTATTATTATTGTGTACAAAGAATATTTTAGTCAGATAAGAGGTCTGATTTCTGCATCAGTTTTAATGCAAAGTTTTAACATTTTATGCTTGAATCAGTAAAGTTTAGCACCATTTTTGCATTAGTTGTGTTCTTTTGAGCAAAAATAAGCAAATATTTCCATGGTTCCACTTTATCAGCATATTTGATCCAACTTAAAAAAAGACACAAACTATCAGTGCAATCAAACACTACAAAAGGCCTACACTCCATAGTTACTTATTTTATTGGCATGTTAAATTATGAACATGAGAAAAAGACAATAAGATTTATGTCACTTAACATATTTTACCATAAACTGCAATCATCCGACACAGAGAACATAAAGTACCTACCGTAACAACAGAAAGTGCTGTGATATTTAACTGTGGATTCATATTACAGGATCCCAATTTTTGCATATTTTACAAAAAGATCTTAGTTGAAATTCTCTTGTGCATCACATGCAGTTCCCAACAGCCCCAGTAGAAGGCGCACATGATTAAGCATTCATGTGTGAGAGGCCAGAGCTGCTGAACATTTGGGCCAAACTGCAGGATCCAGCAGGAGGGACTACTCCCTGAGGAAAAAGTAACTCTTGGTAAAATAAAAGGCAGCTGATTTAATGGTTTGAAATTAATTTAGATATGCATTTAAAATATTGTCATAATGCCAGAACTAAGCCAATGCGTTTAACATCAGGTTTTTGGTACCATGTACATCTTCTAAGATATGCGTATAATTTCTTCTAAATATATAACCAAATGTTCATGAATGAATAATCACACCTACTCGCCTATAGAATGATTTACTCTGAACACCTTCTAAACTTGTTGACTTGAATGGCTGTAGGGCATAAAAATATGGAATATCTAATTTCTTAATTAAACGTTGGATTATGAGAGAATGAGACCTGATTTTGTGGGTTTTCAAACCATCTTATAACTCAGAACCAGTAGAAATTCACTTGGACAAATCCGAGCACCTCTCTGACTTAATTTTTTTTTTTTTTTTTTTTTTTTTCCCCAAAGCTGAGAGCGCATGGGACTTAAATACACCCTGATGAATCCGACTGGAGGTCTTGACAGGCGATAACATATTAGTAGTTTCATATAATTTGATAAACTGTGAAAACGTTGCAGCAGGTCTGCATGTGTGCTGCATTAGTGACACAAACCAGAGAGACCCAGTGGCCTTCTTTGCAGATCTCAACATGTTTGGGCGCAGATCTGCGGGACTGCAAAAAGTTTGACCTCAGTTTGACTTCTCAGTCTGCCAGTTGTTCCCTAAACAGAGATACAAGCGATCACATAAAGTCCGGCAGTTCTCAAATATCTGACCTGGTTCACAGCTTAAAAAAAAAAAAAAAAATAAAAAATCCTGCTAATAAAACTAGCATAATTTCTTCTAAAATGAGAACTTATGTAAATTCAGTGGGGATTTAATATAACATGCAACCTAGTGAACATTCTTCCCATTTATGTTTAGTATTTTGATAGTGACAATTGTTGTCTTGAACAAACTGATCTAAATGCTGCAACATGCCTCGGTGTCTACACAATACAAGTCAAGATGCAATGGGCGGCTAATAACGCTTTCTCTTACTTGGGCAAACACGCTGTCAATTTACATTCAGCCGTTTGAAAGTAATATGAATGATTTTATTGAAACGACTCAGAGTATTACCGTCATCACAAAGCGGATTAAGAAGAAATGACGGTATTTGCCCCCATGGTCTCTTTCAGGATACCAAAATGCGCTGACCCCTTACGAAAGAGCTGCTACAGGAGAGAAAGTGGTGCTCCACTTTGCTTTTATGGATGCTAATTGAAGGAGCTTAATTGCTTTATAATGCCATAGTAGTTACCTTACAGCGGAGCGAGCGTTGATGTAAACTCCTTTCATGTTAATGCAGGTTTATTTCTTCTCAATTACTTCCTAAAATTTAGTTTATCTTGTTCTTGTGGGCTCCATCATCCTTACTGGGTTTCAGTAAACCAAAAAATGTTGGCAAGCAGATTCAAACAGCAGCTTCCTCTTTCATTTCCAATAACTTTCCTTAAAGAAAACATGTTTAATTAATTCCTGTGCATTTTAATCATTGACATCGCTATAATAATAAAATAATAATTCAAATAATTAGAAAATGAGAGTTTCTTACTTACCAATAAACTACAAAAATAACAAACTGTACGATAAGTCAGTCCTGTTTATTTTGTGATCCTCTATTTCTGTGCGTAAAAGTCCGTGCCTCGTGGCTTCTCTGCAGTCCGCGTGACGGAGCATCGCCGGTCGGACTGCGGGAGCCTTTAACAGTCATTTCATGCCTGTAAAAATGTCCCATCGGATCCCACCGCTCGGGATTTAGTACCTCAGGAATCACCGACGAATGTGTGAAACCACATTATCAAGTTATGACACCGTCTGTGGCACCGGGGGCATATGATCGATGGCTGGACGCGCAGCACGGGAGAGAGAAAAAAAAAACTTCAAACAGGTTGTTGCCGACCAGCAACACCTTATGAGCATAAAGATAATAAGGCACTTTTACACACTCTCTAATCACGTGTAACGGGACTGAGGGATAAATGAAGCTTGCTGAGTGATCATGAGGAAAACAACTAAACATTTTGGGGTATTTATGGATATCCTGAAAATCTCATAATGTTTTACTACATTTTTATATCGCATAAATATTCATGCAGATGTAGTTAAACTTTATTCTTAAATGGTAAAAAGATAAACAAAATTAAACTAGATTGTTGTATCTTTATAAGAATCATATCTAACGACAAAGAGCCGTAACTATTTAATCAGTAAAATAAAGAGAAATATTACTTTTCTTGGAATTCTCATGAATTAAAGTTCCCCATCATTTACTAAAGCTCATTAATATTTCTCCAAACTTTTTACGATCTTTACAGAGCAAACAGAGGCGATAACTAAACGGATCATAAAAAAGACTAAAAGTTTCATCTGGCTGACTGTGAACAACAAAAAGTTCTCAACTGAGTTCTGACTGATTTAGAGAAACTTTGTCAAACACTGGGCAAATTTTGAAGCGAGTTCATAAACTAAAAGCTGTGAAAATGAGTGTATGTGTGCTTATGCGCGTGTGCATGCATGGGACAGGAACCCAACGAGAGTGGGTGAGATGTCTTGGTCAGTTTTTTTGTGGTTTCGTGGAAACAAAAAACACACACTCACTCACACGCACACTGTAGAAGCCGACAGAAGCGTAAAATGTGTTTTCTCTCCAGAGAAGATGTTTTGTTTTTCGCCTGCCCGCGAATGTGGCCTAAAGCCGATCAATCAACTCCGGATCGATCACATAGGGAGCCAATAGGGGGCTCCCATCACTGTTCCTCCCTGCCATTGGACAGCCCGGGCAGAGTGGAGCGACCCATTCAGCACAGCTGTGGGGGAGAGGGACAGGCACCATTAACGGTTATTTACACAAGATGCTTTCACAAAAAGCTCCTACGATATTTCAATGTTTGGTTTTAAAATGTTGCTTTCTAAAAACAAACTTACTCTCAGGATACAGACTTGACATCATACTTTAGAAAATAATAATAATAATATTAACAAAAATAACTTAAAGCTAAATAAAGAATTTTTAAAATAACTTGCGAGCTTTTGCATTGAGTTTTGCACTTTTCCAATAATTTTATTAATTGTGTATTTCTATTCTTAAATCTGACAGTCATTGCAAATAAGATGCAATTAATGTAAATGCTCAGATACTGATAGTTATTGAGGCCCACAGCCTGCAGGAGCCTACACTCTGGATTTTTTGCAGACAGGTTGATGGCAACCCTAGAAGTTTAACCTTACTATAAAACTATTCCAATGCTAAATAAACTGGTTTTTAAACTCATTTAAGCTTGTTTTTAATGTTTGAAACTAAGTGAATCTTTCTAAATTAATACACCCTGTCTTTTACAATCCAGATAATCACTACTCTTAATTACATACCTGATAATAACTCACATGAGAGTTGATAGCTTATTCAATTAGCCGTCTAAACGCTGTTTACAAGTAGAAAAGCGGATGCTGGCCACATCAATCCCGAAATGAGTGCCTCAGTGTTCCTCGCTGAAGAAAAAAGAGAGTGTGTGCGGATGAGACACGAATCTGGAGGCATAGGTGCATATTCTGTTTTTATCCCAGTGTAGCTCCAGCTCGCAGTGCGGCTGGCTTTGGCTCACAGGGTCCTCCCACCCCTCCACTCCGCGCGACTTGCTGCAGCCCGGTGCGTTGTGTAAGACGCGACCTGTTATGGCCACCACTACTTCCGGGTTTCAGCAGTCTGGTCCAGATCCTCCGCTCCTCTTCTGCTCAACACACACATCCATTGTACACAAACGGGCAGGCGGCTCATGCATACACACGCACTCACACACATACAGACACGTTCACACACATACACATACACACACATTCACGCACAGCATCGATCGTGGCTCCTTTAAGAAAGCCTAAGCCAGAATTATCACCCCACCTCCTCTTGATCTCCTCTAGACGCTTTTGCATAAGAAAATCAAGCCGGGAGCCGAGAGTGATCAAAGAAAACGAGAGGAGAGCTGCTTCATTTTTTAACTGTGATTGTGACCATTAACATTTAGGTGGTGCCGATCCCGTGGAGACGCGCGTCGGACCATCATTCATCCGGTACTTTTGACAAGCCCTCGCTTTTCTGACTGACAGGCGGAGTGGCAAAAAGCCATGAGAGTCGCCAGTTTTGTTTGAGGGGCTGTTTTATTTTCATCCTGGTTTTGGAAAAGGAGCCCGGTGCTGCTGCCGCGAGGATAGCCGAGGACATATTCGCCGCGCCTGGGCTAAACTTGCACTGAAGAGCGGGAGCTGGTTTCAGCGTTCCGTGGAAAAGAAAAGAAAGAAAGAAAGAAAGAAAGAAAGAAAGAAAGAAAGAAAGAAAGAAAAAGAGGCATACGGGATTTTGGCTGAAACATCTTCTCGTTTGTTTGGATTTTCTCTCTTTATTTCGTGTCCACCCTGGCCTCAGAGGGGATTTACCTAAACTGAAAGGACGACCTGGGAGTGAGGAGGGTTATGGCGCAACGGGTACGTAGGGCAATCCTCCCTAAAAAGTTTCTCTAAGTCCACTGCGCTTGAATGCAATACTGCACTGTAACGTGGCTTAATGACACACATATCCAACACGGACACGCATTCGCGGCGAAAGTTTCTGTCGTCTTTCTTGACACATGGAGACACAATTTGATGTTTGGCGTCGTTTGGCACGGTGTTACGCACGGCCGCACTCGTTTACTTCACAAAACTGGCCCACTGTGAGACACTGAAAGCGTGATCATATCTCACTTCGGCTATGTTTTTTAGATTAGTTATGACAGGCCAGTTACTGGAAGCAAAATGGGGGAGGGCAGAGAGGCAAAACAAATCCCCACATTTCACTGTTGACTGTTTGGTCACGATTTTGTGCACATAATTTGTGCACAGAATAAAAGTTTTCTATTTGCAAATAGTTCCTCATGTTCAGCTGTAACATAGCGCTAAAAGATGTAAATGAGCATACTGCCATTGAGGCAGTTTTTAGTGATGAGGTGATGACAAACACTTTGATTCATAAAGCTACTGCAGGACTGCCTCAGAACAGCGGCTGGGTCTTCACACTAACAGTTTTAAGACGGGATGGTCGAGGCAGTGGGAACATTTAGCTGCTTAGTTTGGCACTGGAGCTGCACCACGCTGGGGTTTGCACCTCTTTGCCTTTAGGGTCGAAACGCTCAGCTTTAAGTGATAATGCATTTTAGTCTCTCCCCGACACTTGTTTGTCACGTCTTGAGAGCACTATCAATAATTCAAGCATATTTGCAGTCAACTAAAGAGACAAACCTCAATTTAAGGTTCAAATTTCCAACTTTGTTGAATCAACATTTCTGAGATTATTAAGTAAACTAAAAAAAAAAAAAAACAGCTAAAGAACTTATAGACGACGATGCATTATTGAGCTGAAACAGACTCTTGAAAAAGTTTCAATTTTTAGCTGAACGTCGTCCGTAAAACGCAACACGCGTTTACTTAGATCGTAGTGTGATGGTGGGTAATAATGTGCAACACAGTCATGAGCCTTTAAAATTAGAAAGCACAATAACTGACAAGTTTAAGACCTATGTTGTGCACAGTGAAAACACACACTAGGCTGATGTATTTAAAACCAACTGGATGCTAAATTATATATGTATATATTAAAAGAAAAACCTTATAAACGTGTGTTGCTACCGTTTTTGTACTTTTTGACATTTTAAACGCACTGAAAATTTTATGTATTTTTAATGATCACTGTGAAGAAAACAGAAAACTAAAGAATGTTTTTTGTTTTTCAAACAACGTCCTAATTCAATCCTTAAAAGTTTCCTTGACAAGTTGTATAATATCAGATCACAAAGATAAATGTATTTTTCTCGGTTTTCATGTAAAATAATAGTGTTTTGAAATGGAGGTGTAAAAGGGATTTAGTGCATCTGTTTTCAGAAAAAAACCCTTTAATTAAGGAAATTATCTGGCTTTGTAAATGAATAAAACAACTTTACTCGGTTGGCAGAATTAGATTTTTTTTTATTTTACGGAACTTAAAGTGTAATCTCTCATGCCAACTTATTTTGTGTCTCTGGGACTTGTAGTTTCCCAGCAAAGTTTTGTGTAGAGTCCTACATATTGTTGTGCATGCCTGTTAACGGTGGACTCGCGTGTTTTGTTGTGTGCAGTACGAAGACTTGCCCCACTACGGGATGGACGGTGTGGGCATCCCGACCACCATGTACGGAGATCCGCACGGCGCCCGGTCCATGCAGGCGGTGCACCTCAACCACGGTCCCCAGCTGCACTCTCACCAGTACCCGCACACTGCCCACACCAACACCATGCCTCCCAGTATGGGCTCCTCCGTTAACGACGCTCTCAAGAGAGATAAAGACGCTATTTACGGGTAGGTGCAGTCTTTTCGTCGGTGAAAGGGGGAAGTCACTCCCGGATGTATCCAGGCCTGGACGGTGCGGCCGGGAAGAATTGTGGATCCAAAATTAGTCAGGAAATACACCGACTGGTTGCCCGGGACGGCACCGTGTCTGGAACTCAGAAAGTGCTGCAAAGGCGCTGAGAGGAGAGAAAGGCTGCTCGAGTTTTTCTTGCTCTTTCATTTTTTTAAGTCATTGTGTATTTTTACTTTTAAAAAGTGCATACTTGTTACAGCTTGTTTTCTCTGATTAAATTAGTTAAATACAAGCGTAGAAAAATTAAATTGTACTCTAAGTTTTTTTTTATTTTATATACAACCTTACACATATCAACTTAAAATTGATTCTTGACAAATGAAGAGGTAATTAAAGTATCCAATTTAATTACCTCTTTATTTGTTTTAATTCCTCTCTTTTATAATTACTCTTCTTATTTATTCAAAGGTTCATATTTTTATTATGAGATAAAATAATTACCTTCTCTGATTGAAACATTTTTACTAATTTTCCAGCCTAATAAAATACACCATAATTAAAGAAAATCCCATAAATGTGTATTGCTTAGTCATTTTTGGGAGTTAATTAAAAAAAATAGGAATTGTGTTTTCAGGGTGATTGAACTTGAAGCAGTCACCGTTTTAACCATCTTATCCCACCACTGGACTTTAGGAGGCGTGTTGTCCTCAGCGCTTGACCACCCTACATATATTTACTCCAAGGACTTAATAAATAATAAACAAATGTGCGCATATTTTGCCGCAGGCGTATATCCTATATTCTCCAAATGCACATACACACCTGTGATCCAAATGGAGACCCTGTGCAAAACATAGTTTAACAGACTCTAAAGCTTTCGTGCTATTAAGCGCGTGTAGATTTAATCAGATAAGTCTGCGCGTTGTTTGCAGCCTTTTCTCCGAGCCGCACGCGGGGCTGCAGCAGCAGCAGTCCCCACGGGCCAGTTGTTCCAAGAGTAGCATGGCTGGCTAAATCTAGCTTGGAGTAGTCTTGACCCCGGCTGCTGTTTTCTCTGGTGACATTTGCTATTGTGTGTGTTCCCAGGCACCCCCTGTTCCCCTTGCTTGCACTGATTTTTGAGAAATGTGAATTAGCGACTTGCACCCCCAGAGAGCCCGGGGTGGCAGGAGGAGACGTCTGTTCATCGGAATCTTTCAATGAAGACATAGCAGTGTTTGCAAAACAGGTCAGGAAAGTTTGACTCTTGGAAGCTGCTGCATGTTCGGGCTGGTTGAGCTCCTTTACCTGCATGTCCAAAGTGTAGAGCTCTGACTTTTGTGCCCAAAGTTAACAAATAAGCGCACATTAACTAATAAAAAAAGTAATTTTAAAATATGTTTTTGTAATTTAATTTAGTTTTCTCCTACGCAGAAAGAAGTATTAAAGTACAACTGTGTATTAATTAGTTTTTTACATTCCTTCTTAATTATAACTGTATCATTAACCATATTCATTCCCTATCTGAAAATCTTTTGCTTTTAGATTCGGGCAGAAAAACCTTTATTTTCATCGAATCCAGAGTTGGATAATCTGGTAAGAAAACATCATATTATTTAGCAAATCTGTACTTTTAACCACTGTTTTTGAAAAGCTTCTAGCAGCTGTTGTTTGGATGTTTATTGGCGGGCTGATCCTATGTGTCAGAGAGCCACGTGGTGCTGAAAACTTAAAGCAGGATTGCACATCATGTTGCTCCGTTTGAGCTGTTTGATATCATGACTGTGCCCCCGGTTGCATGTGCACATGAAGAGCCGCTGTTAGACAGCTGTCACGCACCTTTGAACTCTGCCTGGAAAATTATTTGTATTCATTCTTTTCACTTCGTACAGCTTGGTACTCTAATCGGGATGTTAGATCAACATTTTAGTCACGACTACACGGTGGCTAATAGATCTTTGATTCTGAGGCTTATTGCAGGCTCAGCTTGTACTGTACGCCTGCTCTCCATATAGCAATAACGTCCAACTTTAATATCAGCTTCACATAAAACCATTTCTATGAACATTTTCCTCATTTTCAGTTACTTGTATTAAGAAAAACGCACCTGTTTAATATCAAGAGATGTGAACATCTAATTTTTTATTGTTATTTAAATTTTTCAGATGATTCAAGCCATTCAAGTTTTACGATTCCATCTTCTGGAGCTGGAGAAGGTAATATTCTCTTGCCATTTCTGTCCAGGGTGCTACTTCAGACCTATGGGCTGTATTTGCATAAATGTATTTTTGCTAGTCGGTTATAATTAGCGTCAAAATCAATCATGGGGCCATTTCTCTTCCGCGTTTAATCACTACGCAAGCTGTTACAACTGGAACGGATATCTCTGTACCCAAAATCTCCCCCCAAATGTTTTAATGAAGTTTAATTCTGGCAGCAATTGCATGCAAGGTGAAAATATATAGGCGAACTTTTGGGATTTTTTAGAAAGTATTTCTTTGTGGAGGGCAAAAGGCCCCAGGCGGCCATCTGTGGATAGATCGAGTAGTGGGTGTAAAACTCTTGATTTGTCTCTATCAGATGGACTACAGTGGCCTGTGATGTCAACTTTAACCCAGACTATGACTCCCAGCAATAAAAATCAAACTTATTAAAAGTTTTTACTTTGAAAGCCTGCGCACGCGGCGCTTTTCTCTACAATGAAAGCTATTTTGTGCAGATGGAAAATAAAATCAGTAAATAAAGTTAACCATTGGCTATTTTTTCCATTCATTATGCAGCTGATATGCCTTTTCTTTCTTCAGCAGCAGAGGATGCGCCACATTGGCAGTGATAATGTAATAAGTAGACGAAATTAAACAGTTTACCTTAAATGTCAGTCAAGCGGGTCATTCTCCGCTAATGGCCACTACCCGGGGCACCGATGATGAATTTTGCACGGGTGTTGAGTGTGTTGTAGCCTCTGAGCCCTCTTGTCACTGTCAATTTTCAACGATATCTCTATTCTGAGTGGAGAAAAAGAAAAAAGAAAAAAGAAAACAAAAACAAAATAAAGTTACAATTTCCAGTGTGATTACTGTCAGAGCGGGATAACATGGGGCTGGGGTGCACCAGAGCTATTTGAGTCCAACGTCATCTTAAAGTCTTTTTAAATTTTTATGTGCATAAAAGGTGCATAAAAGGTGAATGGAGCCACAAATAGAAATTCATGTTTTAATTTTTTTTAATTACATAGTTAGTGTTATAAGTGATCATTAGCTTATAAGTTCTTGTAAAACATTTCAATATTTCAGGTGCCTGTTGTCATGGTTGTTGTATATGCCACTACTGTTTAATATCCATTTTAAATGTGCGCATGACGCTTCTTCCTCATCTCTCTGCAGGTACACGAGCTGTGTGATAATTTCTGTCACCGGTACATCAGCTGCTTGAAAGGCAAGATGCCCATCGACTTGGTCATAGACGACAGAGAGGGCGGGTCCAAATCAGACAGCGAGGAAATCACAAGATCGGTGGCCTTAGATCAGGTAGGCTTCATTTCTCCCCCAGTCTCTCTCCCCCTCTCTCTCTGTGTGTGTGAGAGTGTTCGTGTTCTCCCTATTGGCTATTCAGCTATTCTGGGTCACTACTCCGCTCTGCTGTTATTTGCATATTAAAATCGTTTTACATTCCATCCATCGGAATGAAGAAAAAAAAAAATCTGAATAATCTTGCTATTATTGGTCCATTAAGACTTGAACCCGGAACCGACCTGGGAAGATTACCTCGAAAAGGCATCGCCATAAACGTGACCTGTTTCATGTCGATTTTAATTTAGAGCCTCTTTTGGTTTTTTTCCCTTCTCTTTCTCTTTTTGAACTCATAAACGGAAACGTTATGAGCTCCTCTGCGCTGTGTGAAGCCCCCTCAGACTGCTGCACACTGTAGTTTAGATGCTTTGGTTTCTCCACTGTAGGGTTCACGGTTCATTAAGTGTCTTGTCAGTATTTTTCCTTAGACATGAGTGCACATTGCTTATTGAGACCCCTCCTCACCTCCTTTATTTCGCTCCGAGCGCAGAGATTCAGCACAAATAAGATGGTTTATTTTCGAAAAGCTACAGAAGCAGCGGGTATTAAAGGTAGATTAGGGAGTGTTTCCTTTTGTGCAGATATCAGAGATAACCACAGCCTTCATTATGTGCTCCACTGACTGTTGGCACTCCGGGGACATCGTATGAGCACAGGCATGACCCTAATGGTCCGTACACTGCCGTTAAATAATGATAATGGCACAAGATGATTTGAATTATGCTAATCCGTATTTTTCGGCCATCAATAGCTCGTCATCTGAGAGGCACACGGGGTCTCTGGCTATGACACTATGCGTTTCAATAAGTTAAACTATCCCAGAGTTTTAAGTAAGGACTGAGGAGTATACCAAGAATAGTGGTGGGGGGGAATCAAGTATCCAAATTAAAGGGATTAGCTGGATAGTCCAACATAAAAAGTAATGAAGCGATTAGGCTAAATAATTTAAATCCGCGGACTTCCATATGGTTGAGTGGTTGGTCTGAGCAGAGAGCGAAGCAGCCACGGGCTTTTATGTCCTGGGCTGAATGGCAAGACTGGGAGCGGACTGGGAAGATCCCCTCCCCGCCGCGCATGCACTCCTCCATCCTCAACCCTTATGTCTTATGGAAATGAGAAAGATCACGCGGAAGATAATACTTCATTTAACAGAATTCAATAACACAGACGCCACTTGTGCATTTAAGTGTCTCTTTGAACAGTTCCTTTGTATTCTACAGGTTTCAGTTTATAAACTTTAAAAACTTTTTGTTTTTATTTTCTTTTTTTTTAAAAGAAGTCAATAAATTGAATGAAGCTATATATATATATATATATATATATATATATATCTTTAATTGACTATAAGGAATGGAATACATGGCCTATTTTAATATAAGGATGAGCCTTGAAGGTATATATATATATATATATATATATATATATATATATATATATATATACAAAATTCAGACAAGGTTATGTTTACTCTGAAAGAATAATATAAATGACCTGAAGACGCAGATTATATAAAAACGTAGGGAAAACTTTTTGACAGAAGAGTAAGGTTGAGGGATGGGACTGATTTTGTTGTAGGATAAGACTGTCTACAGCAGCAGGCTGTGTGTAAATGAGCATATCCAAACAGGCAGAGGGTGCATGCCTCTCACTGCTGAATACTTACATTGTCAATCTAATGGCTCTGCGCTTCATGAATTACTAGTATATATATATATATATATATATATATATATATATATATATATATATATATATATATATATATACACACACATTTTGTGGCTATTTCTGTGTGTCATCTTATCTGGAATTGTTAGGCAGTGACACCCTTAATGAATTTGCATTGTATATGCATTATCTCTTTCCATATGTATTTTTAATGTATGCCCTCGGGCATAAAGTTGAAGTGGACTAGAAAAAAAATGCTGAGAATTTGCACAAAAGAACAATGTTAACAAGATGGAGAAAGTGGGCTCATTTATTCATAAACCAATTTATTCCACTGAGGCGACTGTAACAGGAAAAAAAAATGTCAGTGGAAAAAAAAATACTTTGAATTTATTAAACTCAACAATCCAACAATGCTGACTTTCTTGCTGCATTATGCATCCTTCCCTTGCATCATAACAGTAATTTTTAGCATATTATGTACATGTCTTTACTCTTATATATATATATATATATATATATATATATATATATATATATATATATATATATATATATATATATATTTGTTTTTATTTATTTTTTGTTATTTTAAAGCTTGTATGCAGGCAAGTGAAGGGACACTGGGCGCCCCTTTGAAAAGAAAAGCAGAACATAGCTGAGAGGTGAAAAAGTCAGAGGCTCTGTTCTGCCTTGTGAATGCAGCTCAGCTAGTTTGGGCTTACTCGCTGATGTTTGTGTGTCTTTCAGTGTGCAAGCATATGCATATATGTGTGTGTCTGTTTGTGTGTATGCCTCTGTGTGTGCAAGTGTTCAGACTGGCTTGATAAATGCAGCACCCCCCTCAGGTGTTATGTGAGTGGAGTGACTGGTTAGCACCAGTTGGACTTTCTTAACTCTTACCCTGCTGGTCTCTGGAGAGCTTCCCTCCATATCTGACGTCCTCACTTGAGCTGCAAATTTCTATTTGCCTCATTAAATCTGCTTTTAGCTCATCTGTATACAAACATGTGAGACAAAAAAGTTCACTTGCAGAGGCCTTGTGTTCACATATGGTTTGATGTTGTGGGGGAAAATGGCTGCAGTTGCTCTGCTGATTGGCACACATGTTCACCTTAGTCTTTAGAATCGAGGAGGTATTTCCATGCTGCTGTTCATCATTTGCACAGTTGCCTTTAATTGCACAGAGAGCATGGGGAGGGGTGCAGCAATTTGCTAATGAACTCTGAGGGCCCAGGCTCTGCTGTCGAGCTGAACACTACTAATAGTGCTGAGGACTCACTCCAAGTCTCAAGAGCTCCTCTACTTGATTGAGCCATGCAGGCTGAAGTGGGGCTGGAAATAATTGAAACTTCCTTAAAAATATTCACTGCCTGACTTTTTTTGTGGATGTAAGAACCTTAAATGATTATAAATGCCCAGCTGTTGATCTGTTGTGTTAATTTAGTGCAGGGGTATTTTTATATTAAAGAGGTTTTGTGGCACTGCTGCTGAAATCATGTAAAAAGAATGTGAAATGGCTGGCAATCTTGAAAAGCATCTATACATTTGGGGTCTGTTGCTGTTTTTCTTACATTCTGCTCAATCTTTCCTAAACAAACCCGGCTTGTGAGCTAAGTGTTGTGGTCACCGTGTAAGAATTCACTCTTGATAACGCTATCGCAGTATCTTTTCCCAACAAACAGCACTGTTATGCAATACAAATGCGGGTTTCCAGGTCAGTGAGATCCAGCAGTGTTGGTTTAGGTAACTCTGGTGGTCAAAGAGTGACCCCTGTCACCCCCTCAACTCCAAACTCAATGGAAACCATGACTGCCGGGGTCAGCCACTATTTTCCTAATCAGTACACTGCTATCGCTAATCTATCCGCCTCTCGTTGAGGTATGGATCGAGTTTCACCCGACTTAACAGGCACACTCACTAGCTCTCCTACAGTGGCACACTGCTGTTCTTAATACAAACTTTTGAATCATTGTAGTAATTGTTGGTAATAGCAGCTTTTGTAGTTGAATAGAGGAGAAGTTTGACCCTCCACTCACTCCCTCCCTTCTCTTCTCCCCATCCTCCCTCTCCTCCCCTGAACTCCCTTTTTTGTCCATTGGGGAGTGAATGCTGGGCGGCTGTTGAGGATTCAACAAGTGATACAAAGAGGCGACCACGTGACTTGTGTGTTTCTTAGCCTCTTCATTATTGTGGTGGAATAGCAAGTAGGGGTGATTATGATTATGCAACTCAAAGCCGGTGTGACTTCAAAGAATCAGAATGTTGGGAGCCTCTACATATGTTCAGACATCCACCATGCATTTATATACGTGTGTGTTTGTGTCTTTTTCTTTCTCTGTTTGGTTGATTTATTGTTTCTTTTTAATCTTGCAATATTGCTGGAAAGTATTGCTTAGTGGAGCCACAAGATCCCAATTGCAAATAAAGTTCTTGGCTTGTGTCTCTGTTACTGATGATGAGCAGCCATGTCTGTCCCTGAGGCCTGCTGTGGTTTCTTTGGCTAAGTAAACAATAACCTGGCTTAACACATGTGTACATAGCTAATGGAAAGTTCCTCTCTCCCTTAACCCCCTGCAAGCCTGTGACAATGGCCACCATCACAAGCAGCCGTTTCCAAGGAATCCACTGAAAACATCCCAGAAAGGCAGCTGAAGCTAAGCTAGGCTAACGAAGAAACCGCAGCAAAACATGTCATTAAGACATCACGCCTGCCTTTTCATTCACAACTTAAAAAAAAGAAAAACATAAATATGCTTTGTTTGGGGTTAGATAGTGTGGAGGGGAGAGCACTTGAGTTAATGTTTTTGTTTGGATTTCTGCTCTCGTAGGGTAAACAGGGAGTGTATAGCTAGCACTGGAGTAGAAAAGGCCACAGTGAAAGAAAATCAGTTTGTCAGTTTCCACGAGTGCCATCTAAATTGACTTTGAAAGCTTTAGTAATTATCTTAAACGTGTGATTATCTTTGCTTGTCTCTGTGAGGTTAACCCACCAGTTTTAAAAAGCCGATTGAAGAGTACCTGACGGCTATTCAATGTAGCATACTTTACTCACTCAAGAGACCAAATCCAGTTTTCTCCCTCACCCCCTTCAGCAATTATAAGGTTATTTCTCCTTTCTTTGTCTATTGTTAAGAGTTAGGGAGGGAGGAAGGGGAGTTCAGAACAGAATGGGAGGTAGTAAGGAGTCTGTTCCTTTTTGTGTTTTTTTTTTTTTTTTTTTTTCCACCACGCATACCATTATCAGCCCTTCTTTTCATTTTGGAAGCACTAATATTGCAGCAAGGGGAGGAGTAGGGTGGAGAAAGCAGAGAAGGCAAAGGTAGTTGGGCAAGCACTTGCCTGGCCGGTTATCACAGAGGCAGATCCTGCTTTATCTAGTCACAGTGGAAATCAAAGTAAACAAGAGCTGGCCTTTCAGCCCCTTTCACTTACAGCTTTCCCGCCAGCATTCAGTCGAGTGGGAGAATGTGTCCGGAGTTATTGCAGGCCATCTTGCTGCTGCAACACATGGCATTCTCACAGATTTCAACTTAAGGAAACAGCGCTGTAGCAAAAGGTCAAAAATGGTGTTAAAGAAAACAACCACAGAGAACAGATGCATCAAAGAATTATGGGGGATGAAGTAACCCAACTGTCATCTTTGATTCAGATGTACCACCACTGAGGAGTGTATACGTGGGGGGTTATTTTGATATTTATGTCTGTGCCATTAAGTATGCACATACAATTATTTCCGCACACTCGCTGGCACAGAGTAAAAAGTAAATATCCATATCATCACAAAAGATATTTCAGAGTGAAGAAAGAGGGGAAAGCAGGAGGGGGGTAAAGCACAACAACCTTAACCATTTTCTTTATTATTGCAAATGAATTGGCAAGGCAACATTTCTTGCATGAGCGCTTGTATGATATGGGGCCTGGCACAGCGAGAAAGGGAAGCCCCTCTTGCATCTTAGATGCGGCACAATGAGAATGCATTGGATTGGAATGCCTCACCGATCATAGCGGAATCAGAATTTCCAGCAAGGAAAATCTTTTCATGCCGAATTAGGGCGGTGTAGGGAAGAAAAATGGTGATGAAAAAGAAAAGAAGGGAAAGAAAAAAAGGTATGTGTAGCTAAAAAGGTTTCCCTCGGCTTGGCGCGGCAGATTTAAGAACTTTAAAGCTAGGCAGAATAGAATGAGGAAAATTGAATTTATTGAACAATTAAGCATCAAATTAATCTATGTCTTGCTCAGGAGACCGCAAGCAGGAGAGAGAGTTAAGGAGATGGTGACAGTGAGTGAGAGACCATGGTGGCTCATTAAGGGGAGAGAATAAATCAAGTGTGCAGCTTTGGGTGCAGAGGGACTCCTCTTTCTCTCCATTTCCTCATGCTTTCTGTTTATTCATCTATTCATTCCATGAATAGACAAATGGCACATTTTTTGAAGGTGTCCTTGTTTATTTGTGTTCAAGTGTTGTTGGTTCAGGGTGTGTGTATTTTCATTGTCATTGTGTGTCTTGTGGTCAAGGTGTGTGCTTTTGTTTAGATGGCAGGTATGCGATGTGTTTGCACAAGGTAGAGAAAAAGTACTTCTCTGTGTGGAAGTGTGTACAAGTTAAGTAAAGAAAAACATAATAATAAATGAAAATAAAGAAAAAAACGATTTTTGAGTGCACATGTGTGTGCGAGCACGCATGCTGTGTGACCTGTGCCGTTGTGTGATCTCAGCCGTGTGTGTATTAATTGCGTGTTAGATCAGTGCCGGGCCTGTTCCATCCAAGGGCAGCCTGTGATTATAAATAAACTCCCCATCCCTGCGGAGATGCCACCAGGCCCTGTCTCAGCCCCGCCCCGTTTCCCATGGGGCCTCTATGGCCACCTCCCAGCAGGCAAAGCGCTCTTTTGTTCAATTACAGCTAATGCAGTAGTTTGCCATTTCCCCTTCTACTTTCTAATTATATTTTCAAATGGAATTTGTTAGAGAATTACAACAAAAAGAACATGAAAAAAAAAAATTTCTGTGAGCTGGGGCTCTTGGGTTTTTAATACTTGCTGTTCAGCATCCCTGGGGTACTGCATGATTCTTTTTCACAGAGCTTTGAATAAATAAGTTCTGCTCATTTTTAAAAGCTGCACTTTTGTAGAAACTGGCAAAAGCCAGTGTTAACTGTTTGCATTCTGAGCATGTGGTCTGGATTACCTCACTTCTGATGTTCCCTGGAGTCACTCGGCCATGCACGGGTGTTTCATTTTTTTTTTTTTTTTTTTTTAATGTGTGTATTCTACGGTCAGCAAAAAGGATTTCTAAGAGATTGAAGAAAGGATTGTCTTGCTATTTTATCCCTGTTAAAATCAACGTTTATCTACCCAATCAACATCCCTGTCATGCCTTTGTGCAGTGACTTTCCTTTTTATTGCAAAGCCTCAAAGCCTAATTTGAAAAACGATTATATCCTTCATGTAAGCAGTGGATTATAATTTCATAGCCCAGGAACATCAAACGAGTTCTAATACAGCCCAAATGTGTTGAATTTGCTGACTTGTATTTTCTTTTTTGTTATTCTATTCCATCTAGGTTTTGTTTTAAACAAACCCTATGTCATGAATTAATGTCTCCCTTCTTTTTTTCATGAAGCTAAACTCAACTCCAAACCTCTTTTCACAGCAGCAGCAATAGTAGTATCCCAATTGAAACCAGTTGTTCCCTCCCTCGCGTCCCCCTCCTCCCCCTCCTCTCTTCCTCTGTGTGGGTTTCTATCACTCATTTCGTCGCAAAGGCCTAAAAGCGTGATGCAAGCACCACATTGCCCCCCTTGATATTTGCTTCATTTGATTTCCGAGAGCAAAGATAGGCTGTCTCAAGCGGTGGAGGAGGCTCGATAAATGTTTGCATGCGCGTGTTTTGTTTGTTTGTTGTAGTGAGCTGTGTGTGATAAGACATTAGGTTCCATTTCGTTTTGTTCTGAAGTCTCTTTTCTCCCCTGTCCTGAACGCTAATGCTGATTCTGAGAGGCACTGGGAGATAGGAAGTAACATCTGGTTTAGTTTCACCAGTATGTAGCAGCTTTGTACTGTAAGAGGCAGGGGGGAGATTTGTATGTGTAGTTTCTTTGCTTATGTGCATGTGTGTAAGCATCAAACCCGAATGAGGGATGTTTCTGTTTCTCTGTGTCTGTTTGTTGCCAGCCTCATCTACCTGTCTGATGACACTATTCGTGTGCGTTTTAAGTTTTCACTCCTGTTTGGGCCATTTGCTCTCTACTGTCCTGTGTGCAGCTGACACTCATCTGGCCTTATACACATTCAGCTCACTATATATAAACTCAGGTCTCCTGAGCCCCTCTTGTCTTGTCAGCTGCTAAAAGGGTAAAACTAGTCTCAGTTGCAGTAAAGCTTAAACTTTTTTATTTGTTCTCAGTTAGCCTCAGTTTGGTTGGCCATGGAATATTTTGTTTCATGTAGTTGTTTTAGAAAAGACTGTGGGAAAACTTCAGCTTATTTGATTATGTCTTTGTCTTGTCTCCAAAATGAAATTTAATTCTACATTAGTGGGACTGGCCATCCATGTTCTCTGTTTAATTTTTGGATAAAACAGAGGATTTATATTGATGTGGCAATACTTGAGTTATATACCTCCCGCTCTCTCCCTCTGTTTGGATGACATCACCCCCTGGCGCTCACCACCGCCTATCTTAAGTTGTAGCTGTTTTGTATTTTCATCTGCTTGCGGTTTCAGCCAAATGGAGGCAGCCGTGGATCGCATGCTTCAGAAAGCTGGGAACTAATACAACATGTTTGCTCGCTTTTCGTCTGGGCCTTTCTCTTTATCAAGCCCTAATATTCTGCATTTGATAAAACTGTTGCTGAGACTCACACACACTTGACAACTGGCCAGAGAGCTGGCGATGATGGCTGAATTTTGAAATGAATTTTCTGTGTTTTCAAAAGCTATTAGCTGACTAGGTTTACTAACTTCTCTGCTTTGTTTCTCTTCTTGTCAGACATCCTGGAACAGAGATCATGATGACACGGCGTCCACGCGTTCTGGAGGCACACCGGGACCATCCAGCGGCGGACACACATCGCACAGTGGTGATAATAGCAGCGAACAAGGTAAGAGTTGATTTTATGGAATAGAATAAGAAGGTTGACTTTTTTTTATCATCTAAATTATATCATATATCCAAAGTGCATGATAGAAAACTTTCCTATGTGATATTTACAGTAGGCATTTCAAGTGGAGTTTAGTTTTAACATTAGATCACACCTGCTGTTAATAACTCACAGAGAGGCCAGAGGTCACAGGAGCAATTCTTGGACCTGGTAGGGATTCTTCATTTTCCTACGCGACAGAGTGAACATGCTGTGCAGCATAACTGGGTCTTTCTCCTGGTTTAATTCTTCCTGCTGCCAGCAGGAAAACGTTTAGCTTCACACACCTGTTCAAGGAAAATCCGGCACATAAAACCTGTTCAGATCCTCAGTGGATTCTGTTTAAAACAGGACAACCTTTTAAAAAACAAAATTCTGTTAAATGAGTGTTTTTAACATTAATGATGTATGTTTGATCAAAAGTGATGGCTGTCGAGCTTCCAATCCTTCCGTTTATTCTGCAATAAATAAAATAATCAGAATTATATTGTTGACTGAATATGCAAACTCCTGCTGAGCCTTGATGTCTGCACATTGTAAGATTATGTGAGTATTAAAGGGAGACTCAGTTGGAGGGAGGCAGCAGTGGGAGAGCGTGGTGGTAGGGTTGGTGCTGCAAACAAACTGTAGGCAAAAAGCAACTTTATGTATTATTGAAGGCGATATCAAGGCGAGCAGTTTGCAGGGTTGCCAGTGCCAGAAGGCAGAGCCTGGGTGGGAGCAGAGAGCACCGCCATGCCTTCCACTCCAACGAGCAGCCACTTAAATAGTCAACACACTCTGTCTGTCTTTGTCTCCATCTCCAACTCGCTCTGTTTTTTTTTTTTTTTTTTTTTTTTTTTTTTAACACACTCTCTGACCAATTGTTTGTCCTGCGTTATTACCCCTCAGTAATGCTCAACTGTGAGAGTTTAGACTTAAGTTTAGATGAAAATGAAAGATGAAAGAACACAGAAATTACGGTGAAACAGGGCAAAGAAAGACAAAGAAAAATATTGTGTGAGAGTGAGTGTGTGCACTCCTCTAACTTTGATGAGTAATGGTCTGGGGGCAGCCAGGCAAAATCTGATTGGTTGTTTTAATGAGCGTGCTCTGTGCCGAGTTTGGGCTCCTGCTTCTGTGACCCTTGCCCCCTATTGACCAAACTGACACTTCATTTTTCAGATCTTTCCAATTATAGACTCGCTTCTTATGTTTGCCCCCCTCCAATGACTCTCTCATCATCTCTCTGTCTCCTCAAATCTGTTTCTCCAACTCACTCTGCTTATTGTAGGGTTTTGTTTGTTGGTTGAGTTCATTAAAGGTTAAAAAGTCCAGTAGCGTCTGTATGAATGTACATGGGCATTGGTGTGTGTCAGAGTATTGAATTTGTTGCTATGATTGCTCCAAGTGTCACAAGTTGGGAGCTGAACACAATGCATGTACGTGTTTGTGAGGATATATGCAGGTGTGGAAACTTGTAATTACTTAAAAGTAAGGGTAGAAAGATTAGTTAAAATGTTTTCCTTAAAAGTAAACAATGCAAATAACTATTTCATTCAATTAGCCATTTAAGTGACAAGTGGGAGTGATCGTCATGATCACGAAAATCAGAAAAATTACAGAACTATTCCACAAATACTTGAGATTAATGATTTTGTTTTTTGTTTTTTTTTTCTTTTAGTTTTACACCACTATGGTATTCTAGTCATAATGGTAGGTTGATAATTCAGGTGCCATTTATTTGCACTGAGAACTTGAAAGAAAAAACCGCACCTGCAAATAATAATTCCACTCTGTCTTTCCAAACTTGGCAAAATGAAAGGGGCAACCGTAGATGTATTTATATATTTTTTGTATTAGTTCTGTTGATCACCTCATTTTAGAAGAAAATAAAGAGTATTTTTACAGTTTTACAGCATAACAACAACAAAAGACTTGCTATGTTTTCTATAATCAGCCTTTTTTCCATATTTAAGGGAGGGTGGGTGCAGTGACGTAATCAGTTGGTTGCAATTTGAAGCTTCACCACTAGATGTCACTAAATCTCGGACACTGTACAGTTAAAACCAACATGTGCCTATAGTGGTTATGACATGCTTGACAATTAGATTTATGATTTTAAAGCTGCTCATCAAAATGTATTTGCTCAAATACAAGAATTTCGATACCTTGAGAGAGGGTTAGGAACTGTGTTGAGAGACACTCAAAATAAACTATTGCTGTTGCAAATTCTTCACTTTCATGTGATTAAATCATAGCAGAAGTGGAGAAATTAACATTTATAAAAAGGTGAGAAATTTGAAATATCTGCTTTTAAGAGAAATAATATTTCAAACTTATCGCATTTAGCTAAAATTAGGTTATTATGTAATAATTTTGGCATGCCTACATGAAGGTTCAATGCACATTTGGCTGTGAAGAAAATTCATTTGGATGTTTAAACTAAACAACAGGTAGCATCAAACAGCTTCTGCCTTTTTTTTGCAGCCTGCAGCTACCATGATATGTGTATGTGCCCACATAAACAAAACACACACATACACACACAACCAGCATCAGGACACAGTGACAACAGTAAATACCGTAGGACATCTTGGACTGGTTTCAGGTTTATATGGGTTAAGAGCTATCACTGCCACGTCATATTGGCTCTGTCAAATTCTGTGTCATTCACTTGGTAATCCCAGTAAGCTGGTTATTTATCTGTTTGGCACTTTGCTCACTCTCTCCCTGACTGCTTCAGCCTGTTGTCTCTCTCTCCCCTCTCTCTTTCTCTTTCATCTTTACATCCTCCCTCTTTTTTTTGCAGTTTTCCCTTGTCTCCCACCTACTCTCCAATCTCTCTTTCATTTTACTGTCAGCCGGTTTCTCTCTCCTCATGTATCCCTGTGCTTTTCTCTCCCTCCTCCCCCTTTTTCTTCTTCCATGCCTCCTACTCACTCTCAAACACCGGCTTTGTTTATCCCTCTTCTTTCCCTTTCTCTCACCTTTCTTTGTTTCTTTTGCACCTTCATTCTTCCCCATTGTTCTGTCTTCCATTTTAACCGTTCTTAAACTGTATTTTACAGTTTTTCTTCATGTAGTCTCCTTTTTACATTTCTTCTCCCTTACTTTTTCCTTCTTTCCACTTTTTCATGCTTTACTTCAGTATTCTCATCTCATCTTTTCCTTGATGATTTAATCTTTTCTTTCCTCTTAAATTTCCCTACTTCCTTTTCTGTCCATCTTGTTCATAATCCTCTCTCACATTTTATATTTCCACATTATCTCTGTTTCATAACTGTCTTTGGATAGCTTTTACAAGTTCTCCAGACAAGATACGCTCAGTATCAGTGTAACTGAAATGAGATTGATGAGTGTTTTTACCAAGTTTGAATATCCTCTTTTATGAGGCGTTTTACTTTCATTCTGTGTTTGGTTTGATTCAGACACCAAAAAAAATTATTTAGGTTCAAGCAATAAATCATTTGGCGAGAGTTAGGAAAAGATCCTGGTTGAGGTTAACCGTAAGAATTTACTTTTCAGCATTTGCCTCATGTTTCTATGTTGCCTCAGTGAATTCTTTGGAAAATTTGCAAGCACATTTGGCAAGTCTGCCAGAGACATCTTATCTTTAAAACAGAATTATAAGTCATAATAACAGCTTGCCCATGGTGGTGTAGTTCATGGGAGGACAATCTTGGCTGCTTCTTCACTGACCTTTCTATCTGTGCCTCTTTTTTCCCCTTTACCTGCAGAGCCACACAGCTAATGACCATCTTACAGCCCTTGACTCATTCTTTCCCTTTTCCTCTCATCCATCCTTCAACCGATCTCTTTTACTCCTTCCCTTAGACTTTCTCTTCGTTCTCTTCCTTCGACCTTTCTGTGATTCTTTCTCTCTTGTTTCCTTATCAATTACCCCATGTTCATCTCTCCTCCAGCCTGCTTCCCCCCAGCAGCAAAGCGAAGCAGCTCAGAGGAAGGATGCTGCATAGCCTTTAAAAAGTGAACTCTCCTCTCTTTCCTTTTTTTTCCCAGCCTTTTTTCTGAGGCTATTCCTGAGACAAACACATGCTCCGTTCTGTCCTCTTTTTTTTAATGGGTCACTGCCCACTGGTATAAAGATTTCTGTTTCCACCCGGAAATGTACTCACACTCAAATCCAGGAGCTGGAGGACTCATGAGAAGATCCATACATTATGTAAGATCAGTAGTCAACATTTTTGTGTTAATAAAAGGGACAAACATTCATCTAATTACAAAGTATTTGACAATTAGATAATTTATTTTTTAACAAGATGGTCAAGGATAACTCTTAATCTAGCAGATGTTTTGCAGAGTTTCGTCTGTGTCGCAGAAACGATTTGAAAAAGTATGGCTTTTATTTTTGCATGTGGTTGCAATTCTCACATGCTGCATCCTTAGTTATGGTGTTTATGCTTTGACCACAATGCCGATGGTATTTTTTAGCACTAAATTCCATTGACAGTGACAAAAAATAGAGGGAGGATCACATTTGCTTCACACATGTCATTAAAATCGGTCCTGGGTGTCTCCTTTCTCCCTAAAGAGCAGACAAAGAAGAAAGCCTCTTATATTTTTTTCTCCTCCCTCTTTCTGGGAGATCTTTGTAAACATCCAGCAAGCATCGACAAGAAAAGTCAGAGAGCAACCCTGTAGTTAATTAGTCCCACTCTATTAGCCCAGCTGTGTGTTAGCTAGTTCCTACCAACAGGCCCCTTTGTTTAATACCCACAAGCCCTCTGGAGAAGCCCCTCTGCAGTCTTGGATCGTACTTTTCTGTGAAAAGTAATGCTCGAAGGGCAAAGGAAAAGCTAACAGATCATATATGCCTGCAATGGAAGGGAGTCCCTCATGCACATGAGCGAGCCGTCTCCTTTTCTCGCAGTATAAAGTACTTCTCTTTGCCTGTGTGAATTTGTAAGGACACCCTTTGGCTTCTCCGAGGGCCTGCCGTGCGAAGGAAACACAATAACATTCAGGCAGTGAATCGGTCAGCTGCTGCTTTGTGGATGCAGGCTGAGCGGAGGAGCAGAGCAGACTGTTTGCTCTGTTTTTGAAAGCTACAGGGTTTCTTTCTCTGCTAGTCAGAACCATCCAGGGAATGAGGCGATGACTGGCGATATTAGATATGTATCACCAATTACCCAGACCGTTTGTAAAGAGTACAGTGTGCTGCGCCAAGACAAATGGCTCCCCGTAAGGCTATGTTTTAGTGTCTGCCTGCCTTGCTGGTGTCTGAGTAGTGGCCTGAGATTTCTGCTTTTTGTGTGTAATCCAACTCTAAATTCTGCAGGTTAGTTGATGCAATTTGGAGAATTAAATTCATACCAATATTTGCATTGTCAAGCATGTACTCTATGACCGTGTTCACTGACCAATATGGTAGTTTATTTCTTGTTTTAAGTGTTTAAGTATATTAAGTGAGGTCAGCCTTATATTTGTTGTGTACATTGTGTACTGTGAGTGTAACAAAACTAATAACAGAAGAATACTGTTAAACAGATGATACTGTGAAAACAAGAGAAGGAAACATAAGCTAATTTTGCTGCCAATCCCAGCTGGGATGAACATGATTCAGGATGTGGCTCCAAATGTGGCTCCACCATTTGGATCGTCAACTTTATTTATGTATTGTGGATTTCATTATCATATCCTAGTGCAACTTTAATCAATTTATTGTTAATCACTGTGCATAATCTTCACTGGCTGTGAATCCTCATTGATCAAGCTGGAATATTCCTGTTGCTGTCATCCCTTCATTCATGCATACACTGTCCAACCTCTGTTCCCTCCAACAAGGTCAGGCCACAGAGTGGCTATTGCTGTCAGTCATCTCATTGGGCAGTTTTCAGAGCCAGGGTGGGCAATCGTGTACATGAGCAGGAGTACCAGGCAATCAGCAGCTAGCTCCTGCTCATCCAATCATTGGGCTTCACGTGGCTCCCTCAGTCACTGATTAATTGGTCGGATTGTCCAGTAGACTGGAAGAGAGAACTGTATGTGTTTGTTTGGTGTTTTCCCCTTCTTGACTTGATTTTCTCCTTCAGTAGCTCATGGATGCTGTTTTCCTTTTCCTTTTCAATTTTAACTATAACAGTTAGATGCATAAAAACACTTAGAACTTAGATTAGAAGTGTAAAGCTATGCTTGCATTCAGTTACAACTGAAAATAGTTGTTTTTGTTAATTTTATGCTAAAATAGTTTCTCTCTTGGCCCAAATATTAAAATGCATAAGTCTTCAAATAGACACATGGACCTTTTAAAAGATAGCATTTAAGTTAGTGTGTGTATTGTCTAGACATTGTCTAGACATAATCGAGCTAGATCCATGGTCCGGTAATTGTCTTACTGGTGTCCAGCGTTACCGGTAATCTGTTTAAATGTAAGGCTTTGTGGGTAGATAAAAGGTATGTGGCTCCCTTGATTATTCTGCAATGAGTATGAAAGGAGGTGGAAGTACAGTAGCTGGCAGACACAAACGGGATTCTCATTTTGATTTCCTCAGGGTGTGAACAGAGGGAAGAGGATGAAAGTGGAATTAAAAGACAAAAAGAAACAGTCAAACCTAAAAGTGAGATGTAAAGGAAAGGATCTCAAACTGAATACTGTGGAAGTGTTTTGATGCTGGAACAGTCTCTGCATATATGTGAGAAGAGGCAGGCAGAGCAGTTACTGCTGATTACTGTGCTAAGTGCTGCTGAGCGTTGTTTGGAAGTCTATTGAGGTGCATTCACCACTGCAAACAAATAACATCAGCTGTGGCCGGGACACTGTACATTCACTCTGGGTGTGGATCATAGTCTAATATCTGCAGCATCACAAGATCACAGACCTTCACACATGTCATTCATGAAAATTAATATATTGCAGACTATAAAGGTAAATTGGCTCTAAAACACTTTTAGATAAGATCCTTTAGAATCTCAGTATTAGCGGTAGCAGCGTTTACTCAGCCTCAACTGGATTTACTGCATGTCAAACATTATTACCTGTGCTTACCTGGGAAAAAGACATGTTGGCTTCTCAGTGTCCAGCTGTGACCTTCCTCTTTCAGATTCATTGAGAGCTAAAAAACCTTTCTCTTTCATAGCAGCTGATGTGTCGCCGTCATAGTGACTCATCTTGCAGAAAATGGCCCTTCATGACTTTTTATTGCCTCGTGGGCAGAAAGGCAAACTCAAGTGGCCTGAGTTTGCCCCTCTTAAAAGGAGGAAATTGTATCAGTTTCCCACAGTGAGGAGTCAGTTTGCTTTTAGGATAAAGGCTGGTGTCACACAGCCACTGAGGTCCTAAGGAAGAAAGGGTCTGAAATAAAAAGTAAACAAAGTGATCTCTCCTACTTCCTTCTATGAAATGAGCTTCTGCTTTGTAAATCAGCTTCTCTAACTTGGTTTTATTGGTGTAAGTGAACATCTCATGTGTGAGAAGGTAAACAATCATAAAACTATTTGATAAGTTGTCAGAACTTATTTAACTTTTATACTTTGGGATTTGTGTACTCTGTTTTCCTGATTGTATTTCATTGTGTGAGTCTTATATTTGTTCATATTGTCTCAATCTTTTCCCCCTTCACTTGTCTCTTTCACTTTCCTCTTTGTCTTTACTCTTATGGTATACTGGATTTTGACTTTCTGTAATAACATTCAGTAAAATTACTGCCACATTTTGACGGTGAATGAAATGTTTCCTCTTCTCTCCCTTACTTTAAATCTCCCTGCGTTCGTTCAGTCTGTCTCAATCTGTCTGTTGGTTACATGTGGGCATGTTTGCATGACCAAAGAAATGCAAAGTCTAGCCTAGGCATTACAATATTTCTTGTGTGCACAATTTACATGAAATACATATTCATTCCTGAGATGCATCCACATGAAATAGCTTCCTTCTTGCACTCCCTGCCTCCTGGATGCTCTCACTTAGCTTCTGTGCTTGCTTAGTATGTGTTCTGTTCAGAAACTCTTTCAAATAAATATTGCTTATGTCTTTTAAAGTTGCCTGTGTTGCCTTTTTTCTTCTTTATTTCATCCAAAAATGCACTTGGATCAGATACACTGAGAAAAAAAAGAAAAGAGGTTCTACTTCATTTGCTCCACAGAGGGAGTGTAAGCGGGAGGGAAATGTATCTTTAACTCCCATGTTATAATTGTGGCACACTAATGATGTAGACATATTCTCACTGTCTGTTTACAGGAAGCACTCTTCTTTAATTTGTGACTGGTGTGAATGCCAAATGCTTATATCTAATTACTAGTGTTTGCTAAAAGATTCTATTTACACACCCTCTGTTCCTTGTAGATGTCTCTTGTGTGTTCGGATGGAGAGATTATGACAAGAAAACTTGAATGTGTAGAGGTCGTGAACGCTATTCCTCCTAAACTTTTAGATGCAACTTTTTCCTTTCTGCAGGAGATGAAAATTTAAGCAAGAGAAAGTCTTTTACTCTGACACAGTTCCTCTAAATTTAAATTGTTTAGAATCTTCATTCAAGTTTATGTCTGCAAAAAGCACCACAACTGGCTCAGTTCTAGTGTATTTATGTCATAAAAGAAGATGCCACTTTGTCAAATTACTGGATATCTCATTTCAGAAATAAATTCTGTTGCTTTGACTTACAAATCTAAACAAGGTGAAATGTGATGTTTCACGTTTCATGCAAACAAATAGGAAAAACAGTATATTCATTTTCTTATGCAATTATATTTGAGTATGCATGTGTGTCTATGTGAATGAAGTGCAAAATAGTGGAATTGTCAGCTGTTTTTGCTTTGTTTCTTATTTTATCTTTTTTTTCCAGTTTAGCTCCAGATTGTCTGGAATCACATGCTGATCTGTTCACGCAGTTTTAAGCACACACAGCGGAGATCTCACAGAGGAAAATGCCTTGACTCTTAATTCTAGCAGTACAGGTTCATAGTGAATCTGACAGTAAAATCACAGCAACTTGTCACTGATGTGTCACAACACATTACGTCTGGCCCATAAAACGACCTTAAACTCTCCGTCCTCCTTCTGTCTTTGCACTCCTCTCAGTGCTGATTGTGTCTCCGTCCTCCTCTTCTCCTCCTCCTCACTTGAAAAGGAGCTGAGCTCAGGACCCAGGAGGCCACTGATCAGATAGATCTTAACTTTTCAGGGAAATCCGTGATAGCAGACTGCAGGACTGGAGAATATAGGCAATCACATCTACCTGAAGATTACAGAAGTAAACAAGATTATTTTTTTTTCTTTTTTTCATAAGCAATTTCCTTTTGTTGATGAAGGAGACGTAACAATTAACACTTACAGTATGTATTCTACTCATTTTAGACAGACCAGTGGGATTCATCTCAATGTAAAAAAAAAGAGGAAAGTGAGAAAAACAATGGAGGGGAGAGCAAAGAGACTGGGTATTAGCACAATGTTTGGTAGAGAAGCATTGTTTGGCCCCTTGGCACACACAAGAAGACACAAACAAGCAATCACATGCATGCAAACACACACGTTTATTTAGGCTTTTGATAAAGAGATTAGCTTCATCATCCTCTGCTCTTAAGCTAGCCAAGGGGGTCCATGTTTAGGAAATCCTGGCTTTCCTGACATATGGGCTTACTGAGGGAACCTGACTAAAACAAAGCCTATATTATAATATTAAAACTCATATTTCAGAGTTTGATCATTTTAAATTAGGATATTTTTTTTATTTAGGATAGAAGAAAATGTTAGAAGAGAGTCTAAAGAAGAATTAGAAAAAAAGAGTTGGTACAAAATGTAAGAAAGAGAGGAAGACAGAGGATGGAAAGGGTGGAGTAGTGCCAACAGTTTTTTGTTCTTTTTTCTTTTCTTTTTTTTTTGTTCCCTTTATTATTAGCACTATAGCAGTGGTTGGAGTCCAGCTTAAAGCTACAAACAGCGAAGTACTAATTTTAGCCTCCAAAGAGGATAAGGATAAATAGCTTGCTGCCAGTTTGCCATATGGTCCCCTGCCGATTATATTGTGTCAGGAATATTTTCACCCCACCTCCACCCTTATACACACAAACACACAGACATATCAGTTGTTTTAGTATTTATGAAGTACAGTGAATACAAAGGGAAGCAACTTGTTTGTATTTTATATTCAGTTAACCTTTTGGTAAGAATGAAAGGATACTGAAACTATGATGTTCAGGACGATCAGGAGTCATTTTTTTATGCATTACCACAGCTTCCAGCTGCATTTTAACATTTGGCCTCTTCTGTAATCTTATGCAACTTGGTTTTTATTCTCGCTTGTAAATATGAACCCTGTAGAAGAATAAAAATGAGCCTCTCTCGACCAGCACACATGCATATGTTCACATGTAAATGCAACACACACTCTCACAGCTACTCTCCATTATTCTCTCACTCTCTCCCTCAAATTGAAATAATTCAATTTATGAACACAGTTCCAGACCTCCCTGGCTAAGACCATTATGCATGGAGGCCCCCCTCCTTTCCCAACAAAAGAAAGGGAAAATTTACCAGCCAGCTCTCCAAACTACACCCACACAAAGCCAATTTCATGCAAAGAAAAATACCAGCAACAGCACCATTTTTGGTCACAACCTGCATCCCTGTGGATATGTTTTATTGATATGGGTTGCTGGGAACTTTTTTTTTAAAACCAGCACTACTTTATTATATAATAATAATAATAATAATAATTATTATTATTATTATTATTATTACTGGACCCCTGTCTGTTCAGTAAACAAACTATACTTTATTTCAGTTTAGGCTTTTGTGTTGATAAGTAGCATAAAGATGTGAAATAACATGGCTGAGATGTCATGTTGTGAGCCCAGGTAACTATTCGGTAAGTTGAAGGTAGAGTTGTTTAATGTGAGTCTTCTGGCCAAAGCTTGACCCAAGGCTGACCCAGACCAAACATGCTCTCCCCAGAGGACCCCTCCCATTGGTCCCTTTGACATGGATACCTGCTATAGGGATTCAGCTAAGAGATAAAGACCTTGCCAAGCTTTTCTAAGAGTTAAAGGAGGGAAAAGGAGGAAAGAGAGGCCTAGATAACAAATACCTGTAGATAAACACAGAAGCAGCAGGCTGGGCTGGGGGGCAACATGGGCGTTTACTTTATGTGTTTGCAGAACAACACAAAGCTTGCCACTTGTGGCGCACACACTTGCGAAGACACATTTGGATGTAACCTGATCGTCCCCTCTCGCTACAAGCCAGTGAAACTCAAAGAGATGAGCAAGGACTGGGGGCAGATTCTCACTTGTGATAACCTTTGCAGTAAAGGCCTGAATGACAGTGTTAACCACACACACAAACTGCATATATGTATATTGTACACACCAACTCCCATGAGCAATGCCAGGTCTTTGTTCCATTGAGATTCTCTTAAGCAGCAGAGAGGTCATACTCTTACAGGAAGTCACCCCCAGAGAGGGCTGCCTCTTTCAGGAAGTGACTTGGTGGGACTGTGTGGCGAGAACTCCGGCATCCACGGGGGGCATATCATTCCTGTCCACATGGGCTCATGCTCCACAGGACATGGGTTGCTGTAAACCCACTCACTTCCTTTTCCTCTGCTTCTGTCCTAAAAGTCTTATCAGAGCTGCGTATGGGCCGGCTGATAGGACTACAAATCCCCCACATCCCCACACCACATCCTGTGCCTATCAATCTGTGACAAGGAGGGGGAATTGAGATGCGGTGTTCCATCGAGTGGGTAATCTTTTATACTCCAGCTTGTGAACCATAAGTATGAATATTGTTGAGGGAGTTTTTGTGAGGGCGTCCTATGGTGATATAAATGCATGTTTACCCATGAAAAATTAGTTAAACCCCTAAAATTTACATGCAACCACTCAACAATTAAACGTATTTTAACAGAGTGGGTAGTAGCTCAGATAATGACTTATCTTGTTTTTCTAACCATCCCCTCACTAACCTGAGCTTGTGGGTGCAGATCCTGTTACACTTGCTCATAATACTGAATCTTCTGTTATTCCAAAAAACAGAAGAAGAAGAAAAAACTCACTGGAAGCTAATGTGCTATTTTTAGCTCATACCACCACATGGTTAGCGTGCCTGTTTAATCTTACTACATGCTTCAGTTTAGCTGGTGCTGATATGTTAGCACGAGTGGGAAAATCCATGTGTGTTAAAATTTTTTATCAGAGGTTGTGTCATTCATACATTTACAATATGGAAAATTGTAGACACAGACAAGTGCTGTGCACTGTAGCTTCAACAAACAAAGTGGGAATCTTTAGTTTGGTAAATTGCAGTACACTCCTAAACATGAAGGCATGATTACAGCTGGGGCAGACTGGTTGTTGTCACTGAAATAATACATTTAAACTTAATTTTAGTTCATTAAACTAGTGGTGTTGATAGATTGCGTGAAGATATGCAAGTTAGTGCTGCCAGCAAAGTTTTAAAATTCCGTTTACTGGAAGGGGCCATTTTCAGGGATGTATTTTTAGTAAAATTGGATTGGCTAAAAATAATAATTTAATGCCTCAGCTTAGCTCTTAGTAGTTTGAGTTTATGGAGAGGATCTTTTGATGGCTCATGCATTTCACGAGTTTATCCTGTGGAAAATACATCAACAGAATTTTGGTCAGAGCAAAGTTAAATAGGATGTTTTCCTTTCAGATTAGCTTAAGGTCCCCCCCCTTTGTCCTACATCTATATTGAAGGACTTTGGGACGCCCTTCAGCACATCAGCTGACTTTTGGAAAGGACTGCGGTGTCATTGTGCTGTTAAGTGCTCTTAGCTTTTGTTATAGTCCTTGTCCTCTCTACCATCCCCTCCCCCCTTCCCATCTTCTTCCATAGTCCATTTGACTCCCTCCCTCTTGATCTGTTTGCTTTGTGCCGAGTTTGACTGAAGCTCGGTGAGTCAAAGATATCATAAGCTATCTGAGAGGCAGTGAAACAATTGAGAGCAAGAATTAAGTGTGAGAAAGCAGCTAAAGAGACAAAATTTCAGGGATCTCACCATTTTTGTGTCTTGAGTGTTTGAGGCAAAGAAGCTGTGTGCCCCTCTCACAAGTGCTCCCATTTGAACTAAGTATGGCCTTCTATCTTCAGGTTAGAAGAAAGAACACGGCAACACAAAGGCAAGAGGGGAAAAATCAATAGTTACACAGCAAAAGTGCTCAACATGAAAGGGTGAATTCATCAGCTTGCACTTTTATTCTGGCTTGTACTGTGTATCTCTTTCTTTCTTTTTTAGCTGATGAAGAAGTGGAAATACAAGGCAGTTGATGTGTGTATGTGCGTGTGTGTGTGTGTTTGTTTCTGCGCATGGAGGCACATACTGCAGTTTAATGTCGTGTCGCCGCCCTGTGCTTGAGGCAGTTTCCAGCGTGTCAGGCAGCCTGTGGTGATGACCCTTTTCAGGAAAATGGCACAGAGAGAGCAGTCACATTTACACTGACATTTTTGCCATCACCTATGGCTATGTCAACAGGCCTGATCCCCCCACCCCCAGAGCAAACAGTAGATGGACCTCAGCCATAAGACACAGACGGACAAGAACACTAACAGAGAAAATGAGCAATAACACAGATACAATATTTAACATTTTGTAAGATTTGGACTATAATTTTCAAACACTGAGGGCTCAATTTGGCATCTTCATAGTATTTTCTGCTTGTGCAAAACTGAAAGATATTTACTTTGCAACCATATTACACAAAGACAAGCAAAATGTTTAAGAATTTTAAGACACTTTTCTTTTAGTTTTGTTTTTTTGCAGACTGACTGAAGTATCAATTTCATCAATGAAATCAGGAAACTGTGTAATATATGTCTGTCTCTACACGTACTAGCACACATGATAATATAAAACACATAGGATAGGATACATTAATGTCTGCTTATATTCAATATGAACCCAAACCTAAATCGTGTGGAATAAATCTTACACACCTGAGGTTTTGACAAACTTAGTTATTCTTTAACTCTGCTCTGTTTTTGGTTGTTGTTAAACACTTTCCTTTCATCTCACTTCCTGATCACTTCCTTGAATCAGATCTGCACATTAAATAATTGCTCTAAACTTGGCTCGGATTCTCACAACAAGAAGTCTCCAGTGTGCTTTAATAACAAATAACCCTTCTTAATGGCTCATGAGTTACTATCATTAATGAATGTGTCAGTGTTGCTCCACAAAACTGTCATCATTCAAAGTAACTGGCTTTGTTCTTGCAAATCACGTTATTTACTGTAATTACTTCAATGGAATTATCTGTGATTACAGGAAGCAATTACTTTGCTCTATTTTGATTTTTTACCTGGCAAGCCCCATTTTTCCATTTGTAATAATGATGGTTTTCTCTTTCTCTTGCCAAGACTATTAATTTAATATGCTGTAGCAAGTGTATGCTCTACAAAGATCGATCTCGTTTTAGAAAGAATGATCCCGACAAAGTGGCAAAAGGTTTAAGCATACATCTAAAAACAGGAGCGACTCGGCAGAAAGAGAAGTCTAGACTAGCCATATTGTTTTTTTGTTTTTTTTTCGACAGCGCATGTCATTATCTGCAGAGTAGTAGTTGTGGGGATTTCTTTCCATCTCTCCTCCTCCTTGGGAATAAAAGGGAGTCAAAATGGCATTGGTCACAGAGGGTGTTTTGTATTGAAGTATAAGTGTGTGTGTGTGTGCATGCATGTATGTGTGTGTTGGTTTAGAATACTTTGCAAGTAATTATTGGAAAGTTGCCTCATGGAAGAGCTCAGGAAACCGGTGCATGTGAGTAATGTGTGTCTGTTTTGATGCACCAAAGGGGGTGATGCCTATTGAAAATGTGGCCCTATTTGGACGTTGCATGGCAAGGAATTCCTGCATGTTCAGAATATTTGAAGGTGGGAGGGGCCTCCAGAGCCATGCAAAGGGAACCCCCCACAGGCTGCAACCCCTTTTTGCATCCCCCTCCGCAAGTCTAGAGCTTATGAATGGCCTGAATACAATAAACGCCACTTTTTTCTTTGCCCCCCCCCCCTTGCTAGTCCGTCTTTACCCCTCTGAGGATTTCTGGGAATGTTATGTATGTGTGCTTCTGGGAGTGTGTGTATGTGTGTGTGTGTGTGTGTGTGTGTGTGTGTGTGTTTCAGTGTGAGTGCCAGAGAGGAAAAGAGTGAGAAGGAGAGCACTTTGGTGAATGTACACCAGCAAGTGTGTGTGCACTTGTATGTATGAATTTCTCGCCTGCCCATATGAGATATGTGTGTCCCATGTGGAACACGATTTCAGACTCCTGAGGCCTGGGCCTTTCCTGGGCAGCCAATCCAGGGTCATGTGAGCTTTCTGGGGTGTGAAACTCTAGGAGTGGCCTATGAAAGATCAGCTCCAGGTCACTTGCACTCACAGTGAAAGACACACTCACTCTATCTTGCAACAAATAGCCTTTAGACTAAATGCACTGTTACAAACTCAAAAGACCTGTCTCCACTCCTTCTCGTCTCAGGCCATCCACAGCCTATAAAGCCTTGCAAAAACATCTCACAGTATCCTTGAAAACGTTTAACCATCTGTGAGTGACTCCTCACACAGGATCCAACTCATGACATCTGGCACGAAGCTAATATTCATAACCTTTATTTCTCATCGCAGCAGTGTTTCTGAGAAAAAAAAAAAATATTAGAAAGCTAAATGTCATAATTCTCCTGCATTGCGCCAGAAGCGACGTGGCTGACAAGATTGCTATTTGCAGATGAATGACTGCTGAATCCATGTCTGTTAATTTGCCAGGCAGCAGAAAAAAGGCTGACACCTCAGAATGGCACGTGTGCCCATGCACAGAGGGCAGGTAGTACCAGGGTTGCTTTTATGCCATGAGATCGTTCATAATCAGATCATAACAGATTAGCCTAGATACTGCTTGATAATGTCAGAGTATGCCTTGAGAATGAGAGATACATAGAAGTGATAAAGAGACAAGAGGGAAATGATGAAACAGAGGAAAGGCAGCTTAATTTACACTCACCAGATGAAGAGGTAGATTGACATTTTCAGTCTTTATATTTGAGTGTTATATACATACAATTTTAGTCATATATCTGGAAAATATGCTTAGCTGCTGTTTGATTTACACAAAACAAGTTCATGCTTTCACTGATGAGAGACAACAATGTTTGACAGTTACACCCTCAATACTGTGCAGATGTTCTCTATTCAAACCCAACAGTGCAGTAAAAGGAAAGAGACAAGAAATGAAGTAGGAAGGAGGGACTGTGAGAATGAAACATGAAATAGCAAAATAACTCCAATAAAAGCCACCGAAGCTGAATGAGCACATAAATAAGCATCAGTTTGGCTAATGCTAACAAACCTATCGGTAATGCATGAAGAAAATTAACCCAGTTTTTATATGGCTATCTTTTTGCACATAGTCTGTATGTGTGAGTTTGTGTGCAAGTGTGTATTTTTGTATACAGCGTGAGAGGGGACTGATAAAATATTCCTTCCCTTGGTTGGCCCCGGGGCATTTCAACTGCCCCTGGCTCCTTCCAGTCAGTGGCCTGCTCCTAATTGCCACACACACACACACACACACACACACACACACACACACACACACACACACACACACACACACACACACACACACATGTATACACACAGACTCTGTGGCTGAAAAAGCAAATGCATGAGGAAAGGCAGAGAGATGCACCCACATACAGACGAATGCACATCTATGCATGCATACATTCTTCACACACAAACATGCACTCCCACCCCCACCGCACATGCATTGATCCCCCCCCACCCCTCACCCTCCCAGACCCTCCTCTAACTAGTTGCAAAGACGTTGTCATGGCTGATCAGTGAGCCAGGCCCATGGTTGTGCCTATGGCTTTTCCTTGTGGGGGGACTGGAGCTTGCTAGCTTAGCTCCCCAATGTTGTATGCATGCAGCCCAGGGTTACAGCCTGCTGAGGTCCTTAATAAGGCTGGCAGCCTGTGAATGGAGAGTGACTGACTGGTTTATTGGCTGAGGGGCTTAATGGTTGCCTGGCTAACTTTCTGACTGACTCACTGAATGACTGATTGAAGGACTGACAAGTCTGCTTTATAGCAGACTTACCAACTTGATCACTGGCTGACTGATTTGGTGGTTTTATAGTCTGACATCTTACTGAATGGAAGAATAACAGAGTATACAGTGGCCTGATTGACCACTTTAAAAGCTAATAGGCTGAGTGACGGACTATTAATATCACTGAGGTAATTTTTTTATATTAAAAAATACATATAAAGCCATTTTGCCCATTCAAGAATATTTATACCAACACCACAGAAAAGTGTGTTTACATTTGAACTTCTGAGCATGCCCAATAGGTTTGTGTCATCAACTTTGAAACTCACCACTGTGTGCATATCAAGACAAGAAACCCATGATTTTCTAGCTTCTACTCTCAAAGACGTGTATTCTCCAGCATTCAGCAAAAACTGTGCATTCAGACACACTGTTCCACCTCTTTACAGTATCTTCTACAGTCTATATGGTGTATTCAGTATGGGCTACAGGCATCAAGCAAAAAATGATGCAATACTGTGCATATGACCGAAATATGTGTTGCAAGCTAAGCTGTTTCAAAATTATTTCTTTTGACTGCAGTGCAAACCTGGAGAACATGTTGTGCCTTTTTAAAACTGTCTTGTAATTTTTATAACAAGATGTGGATAATCAAATCACACTCAACACTGTATGTGTCTGTTAGTATTTTGTCAGTTTAAACCATTTTGGAGTAAAGCTTTCTAGTTCTGCTCTTGGTGTTAGAGATGTCCTGAAATGAGGAAAGTATTATCTGCATTACATCAACTGACTGTTTCTTGTGTATTTTTTTTAACTGATTAACTCCAATGCATGACAGCATCTCTTGCCCTTCCTACCCATTATTTTCTCCCCCTTCACTGCCTCCATCAGTGGCTTGAATTTGAGTTTGTTTGTTCTGAAAATTTTGCTTTCCTTCCCTCTTCCTCTTGTGCACTTTTTCCTTCGATCTCTCTCTAGCTTTCTTTCCCTGGCTTTGGCGCTCTATTTTTCTGACAGGCTGTGGTAACACCATTGACATTTCCCCAACATGGCAGCTTCAGCACCTCTCTTACTCCAGTCTTCCTCACTGCCACTCTTCCTATTTTCTCTCCTCCTACACTTCCCCCACTTGTTGGGGTTAAAGAAAAGCAGAAATTAGCCCCAGACCTTGTAGAGGTGATTGGTATCAAATTGCACTGAAAGTGGAAATGCCAATAAAATTGATAGCCTTCTCCAGCCCTCAAACCCCCCCCCCCCCCCCCCCCCCCCCCCATCTCCCCTTCTAGGTAAAGTAAGAGTTTAAAGGTTAGTCTTAGTAGTACAAACGGAAGAGGAAAGAAAGGAATATTAGGATGGTTTCCTGATCTGGTTTAGTTTATGGGTGATGAAAATGATTGCAAGAGAATTCTGATCGTGAGCATACTTTTTTGTTCTTTTTACTTGTCTGCTTTCTCCATCCCTCTTTCTGTATGCCCCCCCTCCCCCCCTTTTTTTTTTCCTCTTGGTGTTTCTCATGATATCTCACCTTTTTCCTCAGCTTGCATACTCTCTCACTTCGAACTGGTGCTCCAGCCGTTCGCTTCTGTTTTCCCAACTCGCATGGGACAAGCCCCTAGGTTTGTTATTGTAGGCTTTGCTGAACATGAGCCGGTCTTTACAACGGATTGAAAGCATTTGCTTCCAATGAAAATCTGGTCTTAGATTACAGGGCCTCGGCTCTGCTCACCCCTCTTTTTCCAGCAGGCAGAGAAGAAGCAAGACAGGAGGGGTTGATGTATTTTAGCCCAGGAACAGTAGGAAGAAAAAACTCAACTCACTTGTTAGGGTTAGGATGTGTTTGTCCCAAGCTAATGATGTAACTGAAACTTGCAATGTGAGTACATTTTGAGGACAGAGAGGCTTAGAAGCTGGGTGGAAGGTACTTTGTGTGAGGGTAGCACTGAAATGACTAGTTAAACAGCTAATAGATCAGTCATTCTACAAATGTAATTTTTTAACATCTACAACATTTCCCCTGTTCTTACTGTCAGATGATAGGATTTTCTACTCTCTTAATTTTTGGATTTTAGACTAAACGCGACTTCTTTGGCCCTAAAAAAATGCACAGGGTCTTTTTTTTTTTGCCTTACTAATACTGTAATTTTGAATAATCTGAAGAATCCATAAACAAATAAAACATATTGTTAGCCTCATAGCATAGTTGCCTAAGTCTAAATTGTGATATCTGCCTAACTGAACTTTCCTAATATTGCTGATTGACTGTGCATCATTGCCTATAAAACCTTAAAATATGACTTAGGTAATTTTTCTATGAGGCCAAAGATAGATGAAAATCATCCATACATAACATCTGCATTTAATGCCCCTATCTATTGACTTTTAGTAAACTAGAAAATGCTGCTGTCTTTGTCAGAAATACTCATTATGTTGCTTTACCTTTGGGTGGTGTTACTGTAGCGCAACCCTGCCACCTGCTTCATCTCCAGATGTACATTATCAATGTGTAGTAGATTGGCGTTTGCATCAGCAGTGCAAAATCCATTCAAAGTCGGCTCTTGTTTTGTCCCTCCCCCCACCCTCAACAGCGTCACCTCCACTTCCACATGAGGTTCATTAAAAAGCCTTCAATATGTGTGCATATGTATCTCCTTCTGCCACAGCAGCCAGGGAGAAAGAGCGAGAGCTGGTCGAGAGTTTCGTATGGATTGCTGAGAGGCTCTCTCTTAATGGTGTATATAATTCAGGTGCCCTCCAGGCATGCTTTCAGGAATTCTTTTGCCTGAGGTAATGGGGAGCAAAGGGCTGGGTTTTAGGCCCTTGATTATTCCATTGATGTGGCAGGCTGGAAAAAAGTCATCTCCAACCGGATTAGCGCCAACATCCCCATTAATTATCGATGAATCTCAGCTTAGGGTTTAGTTAGGTGCTGGGTGTCACCCTCTGTAAGTTAGCGGAGGGCAGGCCTGCTCCAATGCAGTTATCTACTCCTGCTACAGTGAATAGACCTGGATGCTTTAGAAGTGCTTTGTGTGTAATCAATAAATAACTGGATTCAATTCGGTGCACTGCTTTGGCGGTTTTTTATTTTCCCTTTTACTTCCCCTCACTTCCAGTTGAGAGAGGCGATGCAGGACAAAAGTCAGTTATTCTCTATTGAAATATCCAGCGGTGAGGGTGCCACTTGTTTACTTCGCCTCATGTTTCTTTTATGATTATCATCTTCATTGACAGTGGATCACATTTTTGAATAATGATAATAACAATTAAGCTTTTCATCGCCACAGATGGGAAGAGCCTCTTTTTCTCTGCTGGAGCCATATAGAATGCGTACAGTAATTGGGTGGTTTTGAATATGTGCAATGTGTGTATGTGTGTGTATGGGTTGTTGTTGAGCCTGAATGCAATGAAAAGGCCCATGGAGTGCCTCCCTTTCACTTTTTCTCTCAGTGCTCAAATACTCTGAGCTGTCTCTGTGTTCCCCTTAGGTAAGGTTAACTGGCCTTAATAGAGCCTTATCGAAGCCCTACAGGTTGCTGTAAGCAGCCGTGACGCCATTGTTATGAAAAGCAGCTAGCTTTGTTAGTGCTGTTTGTGCCTCTGACTTCCTTTTTTCCACTTATTTTCCTTTATTTTCTGCCTTCCCCCTCCTTGCAACCTTGCCTTTTGTAGTGCCGTGTTACTCTTTCCACCTCAGGTAAAATGGCAGAATGCGCTGGGGCGACGCTTCAATAACTATTTTCCCCTCAGGATAATAAAGACTAAATCTCTCTGTCATTTTCAATTCTGCGCGGGTTTGGATGGGAGAGTGGGGAAATGCGACCTTACAAGTCCTTTGTGTTCCCCTCTTCTCCTTTCTCACAGAAGGATGTGAGCGCTTACTGCGTTTGCTGTGAAGTAGGGGTTGAGGAGGGAGGGGGGGGGGGAATGAAAGGCAGGGTTATTTATAAATGTATTAAAAATGAATGCATTTATGAGGTGCTGTTTTCCAGCCATTCTCTACTTGCCATTGTTGTGTCTCTATACCCATTCATCTGTGCATACAAAGCCTTCCAGAATTCCTTGGAAATCATATTTATTCCCTTTGAATACAGAGGCGCAGCAAATTCGGGAAGTAAACAAAGTGCGTGTCTGATCTCCACTGTCTCTTCCTGTTTCTTGTCATGTGACAGGTGATGGCCTGGACAACAGTGTGGCTTCACCGAGCACAGGGGATGACGATGACCCAGATAAAGAAAAGAAGCATAACAAGAAAAGAGGGATTTTTCCTAAGGTGGCCACCAACATCATGAGAGCGTGGCTCTTCCAGCATCTAACGGTGAGTTCAATGAAGTAATGCTCTCAGTTTTAGCCAGGTTTCTCCATCTCTGTTCCTCTCATATTCATTACAAACACATTTGCAGACTGTCAAAAGGACACATACACACACCATCAGACACTGACAAGCTTATTGACGCTCACGTACACACACACATACACACCAGAGCCCCCACCTCCCTCCTCCACAGTGTATCCCGGTTTGTACTTTGAGCACTTCAAAGACAGAGACCTGCGTAATCTTTTACTGATCTCTCCTCATCTTGTGAAAGTGGGTGAGTGTGAAGCTAAGGAGAGACTCCCCTGGCCATATCTGCAGATACATAGATGAACCTTATTAAAAAATAAATCTGTCATTATCTAACGGATGCCTGGAATACTGCACAGGCCTGTGGTTTGGCTTTATTCTTCCTCAGTTATAGCAGAAAATACAATCACCAGTTGACAGCATCACGTATTATTTGGTGGAAAATAGTGTGGGAAAAATGTATTCTGACAAAGGTTGATACCAAAGTTCAAATGGAGCTAACTTAACACAGCTTATCTTTGTTTAAAATAGAATCAGTTCATCAGTCTTACTAAACACTGCTAGACACTGAAAGACTCATCAAACTCAAAAAGGGCAGAAGCTGGATAAAAGTCAACTATATTTAGTGAAATAATATTACACAGTGGTTTAAAGGGACTCGTTAGATCAACGCAACTTCTTTATTATTATTCGGATGTGGCGTTTGTATCAGTGACTCCATTAAGGAGACACATGTGCCGTGCTTCAGCTTGGTGTTGATTCACCTTACTGATTCTCTTCATGTCATTGAGAGAATGACACACGCACTCACACTCTGTCTGTGTCGCTCCGTTTTAAATTACAGAGTCTTTTATGTTCTGTGCAGCATTAAATATTGCATTATTTAAATCATAACCGTTTTCAAGGATGTTGAAATTTGTTGTGTTTACTTTTGTTTTAATGAGATCACCTAAGTCTAAGAAACAACTGTATTTTTCATTTGAATCATTGATGGCTATAGATTTCTCCACTTTTTGTCACGATCATGGGCTGTGTGGGGGTGATCTTTTTCTGGTTGTAGTTTTTTGTTTGTGGTTCTGGTTTTTTGTCATTTGTTTCTGTTAAGATCATGTTTGGGTTTTTGTTTTGTCCTTGTGTGCTCTGTGGTTTCTGTTTCTGCCTCATAAGAACACCTGGTCTGATTGCTCATCCACTTCACCTGTTCCCCATTACTCCTTCCGTGTATATATGTCCCTGGTTTTCAGTCACTCCTTGTCAGATCCTCTTATTTGGTCATGTGTGGTTTTTGTTGTCTAGATTTTCCCTGTTTTGTGTGGTTTCTTGTCTCGAGTCTTGGACAATAAACCGTTCATCTGCACCAATTCTGCCTCCTGCTCTGACTGCCTGCAATTGGGTCCTCACCTCCACCGTAGACCGTGACAGTACAAAAAACCAGAACCACAAACAAAAAACTACAACTAGAAAAAGAAGATCACCCCCACACAGCCCATGATCGTGACACTTCTTTTTCAAAGATATTATGTCAAATAAACACAAAATGACATTTCAGGCTGAATTTCTGGCTAATTTGACAACAAATTATTAAAAATGATCAAACATTATTATTATTCTGAAGAAGGTTGGGTTAATATATAAATGAAACACTGACCTAGCTTTAACTTACATGAAATAAAACTGCATCTGAGATGGAGTTTAAAGTTCAGAATGATGTAATAGAAAAAGAGCTAGTAATTATTATTTACTTTTCTACTTCTTAACTGGGTTTATTAAAATTTCCTCTTGGAGCTATGCTAAGGAAATATGTTTGAAAACTACTTTACCAAGCCCCACGTCACTCACATTCTGCCTATGTTAGGAATTTGTGGAGAACATGATGCAGTTTGATTGAGTGGGTGTTGCACAAGCCAACAGGGAGGATGCAGAGGAAAGTAATTTATTTGTTGGAATATGGATATTGCATGGGCTAAACTTTTTATTTATTTATATGTAGCCAGTCTTTGATGTTGATGGCATGCATTGTGCAGTGTCTTCCTCGGTTCCCAGTGGTTAATGGCAAAGAGCAGGAACGTTCTCATTGCATACACAGACACGTGGCTCGTCTGCAAACATATACAGAATATTTTGTATTTATACACGGATCCTTACAAGACTTCTTACACTTTTCATCTTTCTGCTCTTCCCTCCCCTTTTTTCCCTTACCAGCTCCTTCATAAACGATCAACTCTCCATCCCCCTGCACACACACACACACACACACACAAACACATCATCATTACATATACACACTAGCACTGAGTCCAACTTCCTGACCTCAACCCTTACACCCCTAAAACCTTCGGGCCACAGAGGAAAGGTGTTTGAAACATACACACATCCTCTCTGTGGGAACACACCTCACCACACACAAGCCATGTGAAACACACACACACATGCAGAGCAACACACCTCCAGTGTCATACTATACCACAATATGTGCTTATTGGAGGCTTCTGCACTGTTAGATTTAAAACATTTGGAATAATTTAAGTGTGTCCTTGGAAGAAAGAGTGAGAAGACGAAGGTGAGGATGTAAAGAGAGAAGGGGTATTAGGTAAAAGAAAAAAAAAACGTGCACATGTGCAGGCAAACAATGGTGCATATGGCTAAACCGTTTGAAAACAGAAAGGAGCTGCATCTCCTTGAGTGCAAACTGTCCTTTTTTCACTGAGACGGAAGGTTGTTTGGAAAATAACTTCCAATATGTTTATCCTCCTCAGTGAAGCAAAACATAAATGAGAGGAGCAACATCTTTGTTTATAGGAAATGTGGTCTTAATTTTGAGATTTTGAGAAATATTTGGTGTTAACAGTACCAGTGGTGTCACATAGATGCCAAGCTGTGGTCTCATTTGTTAACACTAATCATTCTTCAGTGTCACCATCAATTGAATCACTATATATCAGTGTTTATGTATGCAACTTCTAGCATCTCTGATGAAAAAAATATTTAAAGTCCTGTATCTGTTTCACTGGTTGTATACCTCTCCATCACTGCCAGTATCAGCATAGACAGCTGATCCAGGCTCATCCACATATTTCATCAGCTGCTCTTTCTTTGTTTCACAGCAAGGATGGAGGATGTGAGTCTGGCCTCTTAGAGATAGACACAATGCCAATTAGGCACACAGGGATTCATGCATACACACCCACACACATGTAAATGCATCATCTTCATGGTAGAGTGCTATGGCACCACACAGACCTGAATGAGTGAGTTAGAATTTGACTTCTCCTCAATATAATAAATATGAAGTTATTTGATAGATAGAATGGGAAAGAATGTGGCAAAATAGATTAAAATCACAGAAGTTTGGAAACCCAATCGTATATTTTCTAGTAGTCGCCCTCGCAGTTGGACCCTCAGGAGTTTCCATCATGCTGTAGAGGGAGGGGAAGGTGGGTGGCAAACTGGGGCTACAAGTGCACCATCAGGGTAAGTGGTAGGTGGCATTTATACAGCTGTTCTTTTCGCACTCTGTTGAAGTCGTTTCTGCATCTCTGCTCACTTATCTGTCAAGGGTGCAAATTTCCCATCTTATTCTTGCATGAAAAGGTACAAACTTTTAAGCAATTAAAACTTTTCTAAGTCCTCAGATTGCTTGTTTTATGATTAGAGCAGTCAAAGCTGTGGAATTTGGGGTATATCCAATGTGACAAGAAGCAAACATGCTTGTGACTGACAGATAGAGCACTGACATTGAATTTGGGATTATGACAACAGTTGCAGCTCACTGAGTTTTCTCCAACACACCCAATGAGCTCATATGTTGTTGACAACACTTGTGGGGCAAGTTCACTGCAAGTGTTTGGCAGCACAGACTTGGAACGACTACAAAACATTAACATTTACCGCCTGTCACCAATGGCCGAACCAAGCAGTTCTCTGCCAGTTTGACATACAGCTGTAAACTTGGTACAGAACCAAGATAAAGGGGAAGGGGAAGGCTTTTCCACTTGTGTCCTTATCACATGTTGATGTTTGTTTTTATTTGACCTCTCTAAGTATACCGCTTTTACTGACAAGCTAAATGGTGCATCTGATAAGAGAAAACTGTCTTTCTCCAACTCATTTCTGCACAGGGTCCACATAAACAATATGTAGATAATAGGCTGATGTGCACTAATGACTAAAAAATGTGTTTAATACAATTACTTAAGTAGCTGAAGCCATTCTAAACAGATTGCATCAGATATCTTATTCCTTAGAGCTAAAGAAACAAATTGAACTAGCCACTGCTGTCCGTCTCTGCTTCCACAATATCTTCCCATTGTGTAGTTGCAATGCACCCACCCCAGCTAACCTGCACCCACCCCACCACACAAATGGTATTGTTGTTTAATTTAACAAGAAATGAGTAGTAAATGAAAGCTTAGGCCTCAAATCCCCAACGCGCCCTGTGCTCTGCTCTCCTCTCCCCTATGAAAAGGCAATTTGTGAAATTATGTGATAGAGTAATTAGATGGAATTCACCCCCACCTCCCTGCTTCACACAACACCCAAATTCCCATTTAGATTGTTGCCTTTCTAGACTGATGTAGGTGTATGTGTGTAGCAGTCAGAGAAGGGCAGTGGGTTTGGCATTTGAAGTGTTACTGCTGGTATATTCACAGACTGGGACGCACACTCTCATACACATTATCACTAACACGCTCTCATTCTGGCTCTCCTCCCCTCCTATTTGTACACAGATGCAGTGTAACGAGGGGCAGCCGTGATCGCAGCTCATAAAAGAAGCCAACCCGCAAACCCTCAATGAGCTGCTCTCCCCCTCCTCTTTTCTTCCCTTAAAATGTGTAAAATGCAGAGAGAGAGAGAGTATAAAAAATCCAACTGGAAGGCATAATCTGCCGCTAATACAATTAGAGTATAATTTAACCGCTTGCATACGCAGATGTAGCCGAGCTGGGGGAGCACTGTTTCCCTATTGAAAATTATTTTTTCTTTTTTTTAACACAGCAGTTTGCAGAGTTTGAGCAGAAACAGGTGTGAAAAGTGATATAATTCATTTCTGCACTGGCAGAGGAGGCCAGAAGCCTTGTTGTTGTGGGCCCTGGTAGGTGGAGGAATCTAGACCGGGTGTGTGTGGAGGGAGAAGCTTAAGAGGATCGGATGGATGGATGAATGGATAGATGGATGGATGGATGGATGGATGGATGGATGGATGGATGGATGGGTGTGTGGGTGGGTATGTGGATGAGTGTGTGGGTGGGTGGTTGGTTGGTTGGGTGGATGGGTGGGTGGATGGATGGATGGATGGATGAATGGATACACAATTCCTATATATGTCAGTGGCTAACTTTGGGATTGATTAGAATAAAAAGCAACATGTATTGTGCTCTAAACTGAAGACTTATCAGTTCCTCAACCTCTCAGTTAAGAGTAAACAATCTAGATACTAAAAGCCTCTTCTAAACAACAGAGGGTAGAGGAAAAACCTTTGAGGTCAGAGTTCGCCATTGCCTCAGACGCCATTATTCTTCAGCTGTTTATTGCTGGAGCCTGGATATGTCAGCACCCTGGTCACCCATGGCAACCCTGACCCACCATGGCAACCCATTCCTGGAACAGTGTTATTCCTTTGGTTGTGTCCTCATACTTATAGTAAATAATTGTTATAAAAAAGAACCAGAGAATACTGTTTTACAAATGGTATAATACTTGAACTGAATCATGAATATAGAAATACAAAAAGTATTTTTTATATACTTATGACAGAGTTATCCGGTGACTGTTGTCTTATCTATCCGCAGGACAAATTAAGTTTCTCTTGAAAAATTATTTTAATTGAACGTCCAAGTCACCAGGACGCCTTGTTAATAACTTTGAAGAGACTTCATGAAGCAAACTTAAAAGGAGACTATCATCTGACTCTTTATGTGTTTTCATTCATTTATTCATAAACAACAATAAAGGCATGATGTCTGTCTTGATACTGTAAAGTAATACATGGACTGGTGTCTCAGATTAGGTCTTAATTCAATCTAAGTGGCAGTCAGAATCTTTGGCGCCACTGCATGAGGATTTCAAAGAGGTCCTAAGAGACGACAGACAGATGGACAGATCTGCCAAAGGCCTGGCGTGACACTGTGACGAGACACAGCGGCAGGAGAAAACAAGAGAACAATTTAGACTTATTCTCAGCATTTTTATTCGGTTTTAGATACTTTATCTCTGGGAATGGAACTGGCTCTGGGCTGTGTGTTTGTGTGCTTCTGTGTGTGTGTGTGTGTGTGTGAGAGAGAGATAGCTTTAGTGAGTGAATGTGTAAGAGGAAGTGTGTGTGTGTGTGTGTGTGAGGGTATTTGGAAGCAATGACTTGTCCGTACCAATCACAGGAGTGGTTGGTGTCAAAGAGGCGGCAGCTGAGTCAACCTGCCCACCCCCACCACACACACACAAACACACACATATGCACACACATACTGTGCCCCAACCCCCACATTACCCCACACCTTGTAATGAAAACATCATCAATTATCCCTCTTGACAGGCCACAGGGACCAAAAGCAGACAGCTCTCTTTGGGGGCTTCTCTTTGTGGACTGACCCTCACAGAAAAACAGACTTGCTACTCACACACTTTAAAACCACATACATGAGTTTCTTTCAGCTTTTTTAATTTTTATTTTTATTTTTTTTTCACAAAAATCCAATGACCTGCCTTTGCCAACAGGGTACATAGTGGGTCTTGGGTGTTGGAGATGGTGAGACCAGTCCATCTGGTGAAGGTGTGGGGGGCTGGAGGTGTAAGTGCATGCATGTGTGTGTTATATGGGGTACTCACTGGGTGTGTTGAGGGAGAGGAGGGGTTTGGTATGGGGGTGGTGGTATGGCTAGGGCAGAGGGAGGGCATTAGCCTGACAGAGCCTCCTGAAAGGCCATCTGTGTCGTGATTGATGGATGGAATGATGGATGGTTGAGCAGACAAGCAGATGGATGGAGCGATACAGTAGATAGTCAAACAAATCACACATGGTTGGTTTCCTGAAATGTGGGAATTTCATTGTCACTTAAGACATTAGTGTCTTAATTATTATTATTTTTTATTTAGTATATTTAGTTGTACATTTTCTTTCATAACTGCATTTGTTTTATTTTTGAGATTGGTAGAAACTCATTTTCATATTTAACATTTGAATTGGGTGGATTTTTTAAAAGATTTGTTAGTCACAGAAGGAAAAAAAAGGGGGGGGGATACAGCTTCTGTTTAGTACATTAACCACAACATACCAAAGGAGAAAACAATCCATCCAGGTACATTGAGGTTATGTGTCAGATATGTTTTCCTTTTACATTTATTGTCATATGAGGATAAAGTCTCTTTATATTTCTGGCAAGGCTTGACTTCGATCTTTTCTCCGCTTTCTCCTTTCTGCTTCTTGCATCGTTTTAACCCACTATTTAAAAGCCCTCAAGGGCAGTTAACTTTTAATTCACGTCACCTTTGAACTTTTCCAAAACGTCTGCCATAGATCCAGACCAAGTGTGAGCATGTGTGTGTATGTGTGTTGTTCTGGCTTTAGTCAAAGGGTGGGCTAGTGTGTTTCCTCGAGAACGTGAGAACTTTACAGACCTTCAAGGTCGGTCAGTAGCACTGGAGGAGATCAAGAGATCTAATGGCTTTCAAGTGTTACACAAAGTGGTCAATTCATTTTTAAACTGTAGAAGATTCTTAATGTTTTAGACTTTTACAAATAACTTGAGGAAAGAAAGTATTCAAAATTCTGTTCAGCAACATTTAAGGTGTTCTTCTCTGTAAGTGTTTGCTGTACAAACATCAAGTTGAGGCAAAATTTTACTTGAACTGTTTGTACCTCATCACCATTGTTTCTTCCATCTCGTCTTGTGCCCTTTGCCACCCCTCTTCCGTTGCTTTCCCTCCCCCTGAAGTCTCATATACTTTCATAGTTGGGAAACTATGAAACAGTTCAGTGTGTGGTTTCATTGTTTTACGTCGAAATGATTGATGGCTTCATGGTGAAGCTGTGTTTCACACTAGTTCTATTTTTCATTATCAGCTGTATGTGAGCACTGTGTGTATGTGTTTCTACGTCTATGTGTATGTGCACTAAGATGGCTACATGCCCAATGACTCAGATATGTGAAACCTTTCTTGGTTTGGTACACACTAATCAGTTTACAATGATCTGCAATTCCAGAGAGGGGGCTTACTCTCAGCTCTTAGGCACACACTAGATTCAAATTCAAACATGCTGCACACACACTTTTAAAAGGTCCACATCAATGACGTCATTGGCTGGGTGGGGTGTGGAGTTCCCCACCATTGCTGTAGAATTTATTGGAGAGTGAGTGGCAAGTTGACGTGGGATAGAATTAGGGAAAATATTGTCATGGGTCTGTGGTTAACTTGATAAAATGCATCTATGTAAATCTCAACAAGCGATAAGCCACGCTAACTTCTTGTTCTCACGACAAGCAAACAGATAACCGCCAAACTAGCCTCTTTATTGTTTAAAGCACCTCAAATTAAGTTTTTTCAGAATGTTTACCACGCCCTCAAGGAACTGAGTTTAGCATGGGCTCTGAGTGTGTAGCATGATTGTGTTCAAACAGTGATATATTAACTTTGCTAAGTGTGAAATCACATTAGCTTTAGCTGTTAGCATTATCCATTAGGCTGTGTTTGGCGATCCAGAGGATTGGTAGATATTTTCTGGCCAGAGTCAGCAGCTCGATACCTTTTACTTACAGCAACTGATGCAGCTTGCCCTAGATACATTTAGTGTGTGTGTGTGTGTGTGTGTGTGTGTGTGTGTGTGTGTGTGTGTGTGTGTGTGTGGTTGCATATGCAGTTGTGCTATTATTTGAAATTTGTCAGCCTCATGTCTCTTTTGTTAATGCAGAGTGTGTGCACATGCCTTTGTGTCTCTTTCCATGTGTGTACTCGATAGATGCCCAGGCTCTGCCGATGTGGTAATCAGTTTGCACGTTGGCTGAACTAATTTATCAATTCAGTTCCTCCCACTTGTATTCTCTCCCATGCGTGAACCCTCTCTCTTCCCCTTCTCTCTATCTCCTTCTCAGACAAAATCATATGTGTTTCCTATCTTTTATGCATGCCTTCTGCCTCTCTGACTTCTCTCTCCGGCTCCTCCTTTCTTCCATAACTCCCTCTCATTTTCATTTTTCTATAATGTACAGCTGTGTTGCCTTACATTTTTATGGCCTTGAACTATGATATCATAGCCATATTGGTGCACTTGTGCCGTTTCAAAGGCACTGTGAAGAGAGCTATGATTTATAGCTCTCTTCATCATTTATATCTTCATTATTTTACTTGTCCTATAACCTTGTGATTGAAGGGTTCTGCATAAAACACTATAAAGCTCAGGATGCATTATAGGCAGAAGATGCACGTCAAGTTGGGTGTGTTTACACTTGACCAGCTGACCCAAGGTGCCCTTGTGGTGGGGGACAGTCAAACACACAAACACAGGCATCTATGTGGACTTTTGTGTTTTCTATGGTGCGTATAGTTGTGTGTCCAGTGGAGTGAGGGAAATCATAGCTAGTGAACCAGGTGGTGAATGCAGACAGGCAATAACTCATGGTGGAAAAGTCGGACGGAGCTGAGGGCTGGGAGAGTATGTCTGAAAACCGTACCAGTGCACATATATTCTCGTTTTTCTCACTTTTCACGCTCATGTCCTTCTTTTTGTTCTTCTTGAAACATTTTTACAACTCACCTCTTTGCTGGCTTCCAACACATGTTCCTCTATGTGTGTTGCATATTTTATTCTGGATGTTTGCTGGCATTCTTCTCTCATTACTCCTTTCACTTCTCAGAGATGCTGCCTAGTGTTAGCAAAAGCAGGGGGAAGTGAACAGGGCTAAGGGTGCTGCTCACTTGTTTGTTACGACAGATTAAGTCATTGATTTGTAAAAGCGGTGCACTGATGGAGAAGGCCCTCTGCTGTTGCTGAAGATGAGGAGGGGGTGGGAGAAGGGGGGGTGAAGCAGAGGAGGGAAATGGAGGGAAACATTTGGTTGAGGAGAGAGAGGAGACTGAAAAGATCAGAGCTAATTGTGAAGAGGAGAGTTAAATGGAGGTGGGAGAAAACAGGAAGGAAAAAGGAGGCAGCCCAAAAAATAGTTAAGAGAGATGTTAAAAATAGAGCAGAGGGATGGAGGGGGCAGAGATGGGTGAGAAAGAAAGCAAAATATAGGGATGCAGAGAGGAAGGAGTGTGGGGTGTAGGTTTGCTCTGAATGACAGAGATGCTTGCAAAAGGCAGAGAAAGGAGGTACAGTGTGAAAACTTCATCTTTCAATAACGGTGGCTGCATCATCCTGTCTTATACTTGCTGCTTCAAAGAGCATAAGGGAGTAATTGTGAAATACCTTTACCTACTTTCAGCATTCCCCCAACTCCAGTTCTTTTCACCCCTCTAGGGGCCATCGGTGAGTTTCTAATTAAAACGTTGGGGGCAAAAGGGTAATTATGATAATAGCATAATAATATCGCCAGGGTTATTAGAATGTTCTCTGGTCCCCAAATTGCTTCCTCTGAGAGATCAAATTTCAGTGGCATTATGTAAAGTCAAATTTCCTTGAAAGTCAGGTGAAATGAAATGTATTCCCTTATGGTCTACTTGCAATCTGAGAATCTGATTCCCTCTTGTATGCCACGGACAGGAGTCTATAAAAAGCTTTTTAGTTTCCCACTGCAATGACATACCCAACTCTCTCTTCACCCACTTCCTAGCACAATTCAATCTGAATGGTTCATGTAACCAGGATATCTGTTTGTTTGCACTGTCATTTTGTTGCTTCGAACTCACCTGTAAAAGCATGTGGTTCCTCTGCAGACCTGTATAACGAGTTCCATGTATTGTAACTGGTTATAACAAGAGAACATTTGTTTTCAGGCTTAAAGATCACTGCTAAAATACTAGCTCTAAGCACTGTAGCTCTGAGCTTGCTGAGTGCTCTAAGGGGCATCCCACTGTTTTCTCTCAGCTTTCTGTGGTACCTGACTGGGATGAGGCTTTGTGGATTCCTCTTACTCCCATTTACACACCCCCTCATTCCCAGGCAGCCCTGAGGCAGCCCACCTCCAGCTGTGGCTGCTGTTCTCTGCACCGCTTGGTGCAAGTACCTATTGCTTTGGAGTGCCTCCCCTTGCTCAAATAGGCAGTAATTACGGGCTTAAAGAGGTTTAGTGGTCCAGCAAACTACATAATCACCCCTTGAATTAGCCCCAGCTCATCAGCCTCAGTCCAACGAGCAGCACTCACCAATAGCACTAGCTAGCACTCTGCACCCCCTTCCCTTTATTGCACAGGGGGAAGCACAGCGGCAGGTGTTGTGCAACATCCGGCCCCCCTTAATAAATTTAGCCTCCCCTGAGCTGGAATAGGGAGGCCTAATGAAGTGCGCCTTCACTCTTCGTGTAGGCAACCAGAAAGTGCACACACACCTCACATACAGCAGACAATAGAAGATGCTTTCCTTCAGTATCAACAGACCTCACCCTTTACATTCTGCATTAAACACAATATGGCACTTTGCTAAGACCTGAGACTTGGTCATGTCGATACTTGCTGAAAGCTTCAGTATACACATAGGTTTGAGACCCACCCAGCTGTAAAACTTGCTGATCATTGTTCACACCCTGTGGCACCGCAGCAACAACTAAGTCATGGCTGGTGCTCCATGTTATTCTATGTGCCATTACAGCGTGATGAATGATACTAATCATCAATTATCATATTGGAGAAGCTGGTAACATAGTACATTGTCTAATCCACTTTGTACCAGAGCTTTAATGACATACTTTTCACCCTTTGCCTCACCAGCTAACTAGATTTATCTCATTCCCACAGGCAAGAGTGCTGTGAGATTTCCCTAAATCAACAAAAGCTGTTTTTTTGAGAAGGAAAATGCTCATTAATGAATGAAAAACCCAAGAACATCTGTTTTTCCTCTTTTTTTCTTTATCTCCAGAAGAGATGGAGAGATTTGATGACAAAAAACAGTTTGAAAAGGGGGTTAGATCACAATTTCTGGTGCATATATCGAGGTTTTCCTCGAAAAAGAAGGGTAGTGAATTATTCATGCAGGCTTTGAGCTGGTTTACCATGGACCAACACCATAAAAGAGCCTGTTCCTGCCTTTTTTTTTTTCTTTTTGTTGCATTAAGAAGGGAACATTTATTTTTGCACAGACTTTACAGAGGACAGTCAGAAACTCTTCCTGTTGGTTCGTTTTGAGTCTCTCAAAAGATCTTTTTTTGCGCTGTTTTGTTATTTTGCATCAGAGCAGTCTGAATCAGAGGAAATTAGGTTAGGGGTGCTTTGTTTTTTTCTGTTGTTGTTTTGTTCACTCTCACTCCCTTTTCTTTTTTTTTCTTTAATCCCCCCTTTCTCTCAGAGCCAGTTTTGTTGCTGGTCTCTGCTCCCTAATGAAGTCAAAGGGATGTCAGTCGATGCCACCTACACAGAAAGGAATTTAAAATGGCGTTGCTCTCATAGCGCAGCATGAACACACAAGTGTGAAACTTCACTGAATAAGCAGAAAAATTGGAAAATTTGATGTTTGTTGAATGAGATACTACAGACTTGTGGCTTGGAACGCTTGTTTTAAAGTCTGCCCCGTGCTAAGGGTTTAGGAAATTTATTGTTAGCATAACAATGTGGTTGTCTTCCCAAGTATTTATGGTGATCTCATACATGTCGGACAGGAGCAGGCTGCATTTCCAATAAACAGTGTTTTTTCAAATGTGAAAATGTATGTATGTGTATGTAAAAGACAGTTTGGGATGATGCAGCCAAAAGGTCCCCGGATTAGCTGTCAGGCATTCCTGATGGGCAGCTTGGTTTCCATGGAGACTTGACCTGGGAACAGTGAAGGGGAATAGATCTTGCCATGTCAAAGCGGTTCACTTAAACCGGCACATGCATAATGTTGCAGGTGTTTAACCTGCTTGATGCTTCATGTTATTTGGGTTGACAGAGTCAGGACGAGAGTCGACAAATATAACCAGAAACAGAGTCTTTTTCAAAACAGAGGTGGGCACTAATGTAAAGTTGTTAACTGTGAATCATTGCATTTTCTCACATCTTTGTGCCTTTTGGCTACCCCTAACCATCTGCTAGTAAAGTAAGCTATCTCAAAACACCACTGACCCATGTCTGTTATCCACAGATTGTGCAGTGTCATGGCCTCTTTTTGAGGGACATCAGATGGCCTTGACAACATATGATTTTCTTCCCTCATATTCTTCCCTCCACCCTGTTTCATGGTTGTAGTTTTATGAAGCTAATGTGGCATGTCAAGCCTTTTTTAATGGGAGGTACAGAGGCATGGGAAGCGCAGCTTTAAATAGAAATGTATGCAACGATAACACCTAATGGCTAAGACGGGAATGCACAAGGTTGTAATTACACACATTGAGATGAAGTAGTTGGATTTCATTTAAAATGTGGGATGCAGGTTTTAAATATGAAATTATTTACACAAAGATATAATTTAGAAGCTCCCCCTCCTTAAAGAGAGATCATATTCATAGCTTTGCTAATGCTTATGGCAGCCAATGTCAAATTACAAGTTAAGAGATGGTTAATAGGAAAGAAAGCAGTTTTTGCTGACAGTGTAAGATGAAAAGGAGGAAGAAAGCAAATTAATAAAGACAATTTTGAAATAGCCCTCTTTCATAGTGAAGTGGACCAAAAAAAAAATAAAAAAAGAAGAAGAAAAAAAAAGATTTTCAAGATTGTACAGCTCAAATAAAGAATCGGGACCATGGTTTCTCAAACATAAATGCAAATGCAGGTCAGAAAATAAAAATGATAAAAGTACTGTTTATGTGGCTCTTGAGCCTGGTAACCCTGTAGAGATAGTCTTTGCAAAGAGGAATTTTTCTACTCTTACATCATCTTTATCAATTTAATACAGCTATATTAATTTGACTTTTTGTTTGAGGATTTCCATCCAGGGTCCTTGCAAAATAAGGTAAATTCAATTTTGGATTGAATTTACCTTCACTCCGATCTTAATATTCACATTCACACCATCTTAACATTATGGTGCTTTGGAATGATTTTATGATGGTTATTTTATTTTCTTTTAAAGAATAACATATTTCTAAGTAAATAATGAGATTACTGCTGTTTTTGTGGCATGTTTACGCTGACATGCTTCTACTGTCACGCGTATAATATTTTTTTCTTGGGTTAGGCTTAGGACAGGGGGAGTGATGTAGGGTTTCAAAGAATATTTATGCTCTTATCTCTGCTAAACCCTGGGGCTCCAGATTTCCATTTCCATATCTCCTCCCCTGCCTCCTCATTCCTTCTCCATCTCTGTCCCTCTACTATCTATCCCTCTCTAGTTCTTGTCTGAGAAGGTCCGAGAGGAAGATGGTCAGACAGGGAGGAGATGTTACAGCAGCTCTGTTACTCACCCACACACATCTGTGCGCACACACTAATACAAACAAACTGTATGACTACAAACAGCTGAACCTTTATGTATGCCTGACATGCTCTGCAGCTCAAATGAGACCAAGCAAACACACAAAAAGACTCATGACTGTGCACACATTTAGCTTGCATATTTGACTCTTAGAGAGATAATGTGCAACAGATGCACACACACACATACTTGTATTGATAAGACACACAGAAGAGAAAGAAGCAAACACACACTCCTCCTGGCATCCACATGCTCAAAGTCCTGTAGAGAGCTGCGAGGAGGGTGGACATTCTCATGAAAGGAGTTGTATATTTGGAGAAGACATATCATTAAGATAGGCTCGGGGAAGAGGGAAGGGAGGAAAGGATGCGCAGAAACTTTCCATCTGCTCTTTTAAAGAACATGTTATTGCTTTTCTCACTAAAGGCCTTTTCTCTCTCTCCAAACCCGCTGAACCACAGCCAAAGGCCGTTAAGACACCAGAATCACTCAGAGACAATATTAAAACTGGGCGACTTGTTGCTGAGCAAGAAACTAAATCACTGTGTTTTGACAGATAGGAGCTAATTTGGAGGTTTAGAAAAAGGAGGACAAAAACATTTTTGATGTTCCCAGCCAACTCTCTCATAGCTCTGCATTTTTTTTCCTTTCAAATATGAGAACTGGTGACAAAACTGATTTACTAAGTTAAAACACAGCTGCAAGTAGATGTCCTGCATCTGTATTATAATAATATAAAAAAATAATTATAATTAAAAACCACTTTACACTCATCAGTGTTATGTTGTTAAATAAATATTATTTAGTTAGTTTTATGGACTTTTAAACTTTTAGATCAACACAGTTGTACATGAAAGAAATGGGTCCATTAGTCTACAGTGCTACGTGAGGGTCAAAAATTGAGAAATTACCACGCTATGGGCTACAAAATGGAAACATTTGGAACATGCATATGTTTTGCATTTTGTGAAACGAGATCCTCATAATATTAGGAAAACAAAAATATTTAAATATACTCTCAGGTGTATTATTGAGGAATGCTTTCCATTTCTGCACCTGTGCATACTAATTAGCTGGAGGACAAAGTAAATATTTTTCTAATTGGATAGAAACCTCATTAATTCACCTGTACTTGCCATATTTCAAGTCAGAATGTCTTTGTGATATTTTGGCTGTTTTTACAATAATGTGCAGCCGAATGTGAAACCATCAGAAATGGTGATATTCAATAACTAAATATCACAAAACACCTAAAAGAAGGTGGGAGAGGCAAATCTTATTCAAGACATAGAGATATATCCTTCCAGTTGAAAGATTGTTGGTGTGATCCCAAACTTTTCCAGTCTACATGTCAAAATATCCTTGGTTAAAATACTGAAATTGACATTTCTCTCCTCCATATTCCTCACTTGCAAACTGTTTTGGCTTCAAGCAGCTGCTCAGTAAATGCAATATAGGAGATGGTGAATGTTGATGATACATCACAGATTATGATGTAAGAAAACCAAGTTTAAGTCACATCTGATTACACTTTGTCCAACAACATTTCACCCTATGACTTTTCATCAGTTGCAGTTGGACAAATAAAAGCATGGATAGAGCTTTGAATTAAAGGGGAAAAAAGAGAAAAAAAAACAAGAGTTAGGCTTAAAAATGTATAAATACATGGTAATAGGTTTGCATCCTGTCACCTGAACGCTCCCCTAACATGCAGTTTCTGTATTTTAATGGTGACCCTTATTCATCATGAACATGTGAGTAATCATACCTATAACACATTGTCTTCCAAGACTGATTAAGTAGTTTATTTGGATTACATATTGTAAGTAATATGACTTTTTTTTTGTTTTTTTTTACTCAACATCACTGAAATCACACTCATGCAGCAAAGTACATTTACGCCCCCAACAAAAAGATTGTCTATGTTTGACTACTTTTGTATATCTGTCTGTGTGCGCCTGGAAGCTTGTGTAGAAACAAGATGTATTTGTGCTGTACTGTGGCCCCTGGCATGTCTGAAACCCCCCCAATATCACGAGGCAGACACTCCTGCTTCCACAGATCCATGACATGTAGAATAGACTCATTCATCTTTTCATATTAAGTCATATTTCTTTGTAGAGATGGGAGAGTTTAAAGACAATTTCCTTTTTCACATGATTAGTAAAGATTAATATGTCAGCAGATAATTTATGTGGTTTACATGTGTAAACCAGAAACTCAGTGAAAGACTGCTTTCTTGACCTTTTCTACCATTTCTCTGTCTTGTGCTCTTGAAAAAAGTGATCTGCAACTTGATTTAATGGCTCCTTTGTTCATCTTCCACATCTCCACAAAATTTTATGTACTGAATCTTGTTACTTTTTTATGTAATCCTGCTGACGGACAGACAGGGAAACAGACAACTCCTTCTGAAAACAAACTTCTGCCTGGCAGATGCGTCACTACATCAGATGACACAAGGCCCTAAAGAATAATGTTTTCTCACTTTCAGCACACAAACAGACGGGCAAGTGGCACCCTATATTTTCTGCAGTTATATCAGTTCTGACATTATCTCATCGGTCTACAATATCCGAGATACCCGTACACACACGCACTTGAGACTGCACATGAATGTACGGACAGTTCACATGCATATGTCCATAAAGACGCACCCACAGAAAGGAGCACAAAAATGGTTGTTGAAAGAAGTGGACACAAATTTGGCCAGAGGCGACAATGCAATTATATCTTAGCCCATGAAATTAGCCTCCTTGTGTTTCCATTCCCCGCAACCAATCACATGGACAAGGGAATGTTGGGAAAAAAATTCTGCCTCCTCTCACGCTCTCTCTGCTGGGTTGTCCCAGCATTAAACACAATCCTGTTCATTATGCGCTGAAAAAACTGTAATGAAAAAATGAAAAAGCTGGCGCCGCACTGATTTTGCTTGTCTGATTAACTATCAAGGGTGTCGTCTTGTTAGACATATTGCAGTGGCCACATGTGTGGCGGCTATTGTTGGTCAAATATAAATCAGACAAGACAAGGCTTAACCTAAAATATGTATTTTCTTTTACATATATTTGTTTGAATATCAAAAAATCTATATATTTCTTTTTTTTTTTCTAAATACTACCAACCTCTTGATTATAAATGTCATCCTCTTTAGTTATTACATCTTCGCTCTTATGTAAATGTGTACACAACAATTTGAAGTTTATGTAGATCTCCATTTAGTGCTATCACTTCAACAATACATTGTCTCCCTTACTCCCCTTCTTCCTCCCTCCTCTTCTTCTTTTTTATATGGTGTCCAGCACAGTTCATGTCTTGTCTTGGTCATGAACAGCACTTTGTCCTGTATGAACAAGGCTCAGTGCATCTGTTATACCAACCACTCTAATATAAATCAACACATTGCCCAAGTTCTCATTTATCCAATTTATTCATTCTATATATTTAACCAAGTGCCTCAGCAAGTGGTTTTTAGTGAAAGAAAATGGGGTTTAAGTCAGTTTAGTTTGTCACTCCAATGACTTAACTCTTATTTATAATGCATGTATGTGTCATTTTTTTAATCCTTAAATAAATAAAAATTTAATATAAAAAATAAAAAATGAAAAAGTGACAGTTAAAATCAAAGTGACGAGGCTATATTTAAAACACTGAGAGCTAAATCAATATGAGATCATGGAAAATTATTTAAATTTGCCAGTCACACAGAGACATGAAAACTTTATCTATTGTTTAACCCTCGCTCTGGCAGATAGTTTGATATTTTAAAGTTTAAAGACTCAAAAACTAGATTAAACAACTCACTGAGGCTGTATTGTGCAGCTTTTTGGGAAATCCCCCTTCATATATTAAGCTGGCTGAAGAACTTTAAGTTGTGCAGTGAAACTGTGGAAATAATTTTACTGAAAAAGATCAACTTAGCCTCATCAGTGTACACGTTTCAATAAGAGTAAAAGCAACCATTGGGAATAAAGATGAGAGATTTTTCATTTGCTTGTCTGTATTCCATCGGGTTAATGCTACATATTCCCCACTCACTGATTACATATGCAGCGGGGTGAAAGGGGGGCCACAGACGCGAATATATTTGTGTAAGAGGCTGCCTAATTACCAGAGCTGGTTCTCCACTTCACTTAACTTTCTAATTGGCTTGCCTTTTTGGCTGCCATTAATTACAAGATTTCATATTCCATTAATGAATTGAGGAGGGGGGTGTATATTAATGTGCACACACTCACACATACTTACAGTATACATCCAGATATACTCACAAGCTTACTGACACCTACGCACCGACAATCATGTGCACACATCTCATTACAGCGTGAGGTTTTGTGTGTGTGACTGTATGGGCAACCTATGCCCTGCAACATCTCTTCCTCCGGTAAAGGCACATCAAGCCTTTTTCTCAGAAACAAGAAGCTTCATTAAACAATTTGTGGGAAGTCTTTTTTTAAATACATGTTGCCTTTCTCTTTTACAGCATCCCTACCCTTCAGAAGAACAGAAAAAACAGCTGGCACAAGACACGGGCCTCACCATCCTACAAGTGAACAACTGGTAAGTCATTTCAGAGTTTACATGCAGTCGATTTCAGGAGTTGGATTCCCCCAGGCTATCTCACTTCTTAATGATTGGAATTAATGCCTCCACTCTACTACCATTTTCATCTTTCTCACCCAGACACACACAACACTTACCAAATCTGTCTCAACTAGATCAATACATCTGAGAAGATGTGGCCTGGAGTGATTTTTCAAAACCAACTGCTTTACTCAGCCAAACATGAGCATCCATGTTAATTAACTAGTATTTGAAAATATCCAATAAACCATCCAACATGCACAACTTATGCAAAAATGATTACATGAAAAGTGGTAGCTTTGAGACTGATCACAGGGTTTCAGTTTGACTTACTTATTTTGGGGCTTTGCAGTTTTCTGAAGCATTACTGTGATTAAAATATGTTTTCATCTTTGGCTATACATCATGTTTCTTATTTCTTAGGGAAAAAAAAAAAACAAACAAAAAAAACAAAACATTTGCCCAAAGTTTATGCTATTCTAACTGGAGATGGTCAGCCATTGAGTTTTTTTTCTCATTGGAAGTAATCTGTTCACAAATGATGTCTGAAAAGTAAGCATAAACTGCTGATTATTTTTAGATCATTATTCTGTGGAAAATCTTTCACTAGGTTTCTGTGACCATGTATTATGAGTATTTAGTGCTTCTTCACAACACATTTAGCATTTGAAGTTATCCTCGTTAACAAGGAGCCTTGCTTAGAAGTGTGGAGTATGATTGCTAACCTGCCTTTGCAAATTACTGCTCTGTAAGTGCCAACAAGGCAGTTAATTGGGCACAAGTGTGACGGGCCGGGGCCATAAAATAAGGTTGCTAACTATCCATTTTAACCTTAGGTAACACTGTAAAAGGTAGAAAGGGGCCCTATGTCCTTGTGCGGCTTGTCTTATCAGAGAGATGGCTATCAGCACATGCTTAGTGTTATTAGCCATGTCTAATTAAAGGGGCTGAAGTCTGGGTAACTGAGGCAAGGCCCAGGCAGTGGGTGTTTGATCTACGCAGCCTTTAAAATAATCCTTGAAAGTATCGGTGAGTTCTTAGGTATGAGCATGAAAGTGTTGAGTGCAGAAAAGGCAAGGAGGTGTAGAGGAAGAGAGAGCTCTAAAGAGCCAGAGTGAAAAATAGATGAAGAAAAAGAGAGGAAGATAACGGCAGAGGGAGAGAAAGAGATGAGACTTGATAACTCCCCATTACCAGCAGTATAATGATGTTAACATTATTCTCAGCCATTGTTCAATCTGAGACCTCAGAGACAGACGGCTGTTAGATTAAGGTATGATGTATCAGTCTGTGGAGAATTCATATTATACCAGGCTAAAGCAGTGCACACATACACAGACACACACACAGACAAACACACTCAAACACTGCTTCCTGACCAGAGGGAATCCTGTAGAGGTTATCACATCACGTGACCCCTCTCTCTGAAATCCATGAGGGATCAATTCTTACAGCTGTGATAAAGCCAAACTGTGTCCGAGGGTGTGTGTTTGTGTGTGATGGAGCAAGTCAGACAGACAGTCACATGAACTGTAGCTTGGTCATTTAAGGCTGACTGTTTGTTATTTTTATTGGTAGGGGTATGGCAGCAAACCCTGAAGGTGTGTATGTGCGTGTTTGTGCAAGACCGCCACACACTGTGTAAATCGTAGGTGGCTAATCTTGGTTTGTGGAAGATGTTGTATGTGTTTGAGAGAGAGAGAGAGAGAGAGAGAGAGAGAAGAACCGGGGGTGGTTAATCTAAGGGGTATTAGTTGTTAAACCCTGCATGGTGGGATCCCACTGCCCCCTCACATCTCCTTGTATACAAGTGTGTGTGAGAGAATACGTGTGTGTGTGTGTGTGTGTGTGTGTGTGTGTGTGTGTGTGTGTTTGTGTGTGTGCACACTTGTCCACAGGCACATTTCCATGCATGGTTTGGCTGTTTGAGCAAGTGAGCTGTACGCTGTAGCATGGAAGGGTGATAGAGTAGGAAAACAATACAGGGAAAATGGGGCAACAGAGAGGTAAAGACAAAGAGAAAACGATGCGAAGTAGAAAAATAGATGTGGGGGAGAAAAAAATATGAAAAGATGATAAAGAGAAGTATAAGACAATCACAGAGAGCGGGAGAGAAAGATAGAAAGAGGTTATGTTAGGGGAACTGCCATTTCGCAGGCATGTTGTTGTGCTGGATGGGAAGCCCCGCCATTGGGTGTCTCCATAGCAACCCCTAGTGATGTTACCTCCTGACCCACTGATTTGGTGAAGTCAATTTCACTAGATGTGATTCTGTTTGTCAGTGGCTGTTGGAAAAAAAAAAAAAAAAAAAAACTCACAAACACACTTATGGACACATTTGTGCATGTCCCAACACACACACACACACACACACACACACACACACACCACACACACACACACACACACACACACACACACACACACACACACACACACACACACACACACACACACACATACTATATACAGATATTTAATCGTATGTGTGCACCATATCAGGTCTGTAACTGTGAATAAAACCAAAGAGGACTTCAGAGAGCATGAAAAACTTCACAGGAGTGTGTTCACACACACAGTAAGGCTGTCAAAAGGATGCAGATGAACTGTGGGTCATCCATGTTTGTTGTCCCAGGAGGGGAGGACTTAAAGCTGAAAAGTATGTACAACTGACAAATAAAACACAGCTCAGTCCTGTCACATGTTCCAGTACAGAACATTAGGAACACACAAAGTCCCTTCCACAAACACAATCCCTTTATTATCATGTGCTTTATCTCACATCATCATGCATTATCTGCTGGACACCCATACACTCTTCCTTGCTCTTTTTCTCACGCGCTATAGATGTGTTAACACACATGTCTGTGTGCATTATTGATGAGCGAGCACGTGGTGGGGCTCAGCAGATTAAATAAAAATGCTAAAGGCCGGCAAGGGGCGCAGATCACTCATGAATTATTGGCAGAAATACGCTCCACTAGGGAATCTCAATTTGAATGGAGAAAGCATGTGTGTGCTGTTTGTGTTTGTTTGAGCACGTGTGTTCATACAACAGAATCGTGTATAGAGAATGTAAACACGCACCTAAATGCATCTTACCACCTAATAGTAGCCTCTACAGTATACACACCCACAAACAAAGTCAAACCTTTTCTGGCAGGAACAGCACACAGAGTGTATGTGTTGTACAAGCTAACACACACTATGTTATGAATATGCTCATGTGTCACATACAAATATGCCAAATTTGTATTCCTTAAATTAGTTCTTATTAATTAATTATTATTTTTTTATTATTTTTGATATAAGAGATTAGCACAATCATGACTTACAGTATTTATTATCTACAATTATGTTCTAAAAAGCTTATTTTTTTCTTATTTTTTATTTACAAAACACTGAAGTCTCTCACTGCAGGAGTGCAAAATGTGTCATATTTGCAATAAATCTCTGAGGCACTTAGTTTCAGTACAGTTATGATAGTTTTAAATATAAGGAATTGCCCCAACAAATGTGCAACCGATCTCTTTTCATGCTGTATAAAGGAATACTTAAGGAGCAGGAATCTGTCTGGGCAAGACGGAGCTGGATTATACTGTCCAAACTGTTTTAACACAAGAAACGTCCTTTGCATTTTGCCTAAGGCAAATCTTTATATGTCCTTCAAATAAGAAAATGACCAGTTGGAAAGAAATCAGGCATCATCACTAACAAAATTCTACATGTATTTACATCTAATTTATTTATTTTTATATGTACATGACAAAAACCTTTATCTTGAATCAGACCTTTTAAAATTAATTTATTACCAATTTTCAGTTAAAATGATTTGTTTTTAAGCAAATAAAACCAACACTGACCAATCAGTAGGCAATAAAAAATCATTTTGTGATATAGACGAAATATAAATCAGCAAGGAGAGAATGCACACAGTGATTAGATTTATGTTTGCTGATAGACTCAGGTGTAGATCTGTCTGCATCCACAGTATCAAAGTGTTCTTGAACAACACAACCTTTTACCTGCTTACACAATTACACCACTCTGCAAACAGGCAGCAGCTAAAAGCTCCATGTGCAACATATAAAATGTCTCTCTCTGGATGCAGTCAGTATCTCTGCGCTAAGTTTTCCTAACGCTCCGGTGATGTAAAAATCGATAGCAAGGTCATCAGGTTTCCCTTGTTGGCTGCCCCTCCCCTTCCTGCCTGCAATTTAATAATACCCCTTTAAAGGCAGTGTTTAAGCCCCGCCAAGCAATTGTTTTGTCAATAAGACCTCCTTTTACGAACGTCTTAAAAGCCTGGACAGAGTGAGAGTCAGGGAGAGAGAAAGAGGGAGTATTTAAAAGGGCAGAGTGGACGGACGATGAAGCTTTTTTGGAAGGGGTGGTATGGCGCGTACATATATGCTGCTTATCAGGTTTCTGAAAGCAAGTCAAAAAACAGTAGCCAGATGGAGGTTTGAGAATGAAAAAAGAAATAACAAGCAGGAAGTGAGAGATAGGACATGACAACATAAGTTTGGAGATGTTTTTACACAGTCCCATACATGCAAGAGTCATGCTAAAAGAATTACACAAAATTAAGGGATGATAATAATTTGCTAATTCTTAACTTGCTTTGTTTGTTTGTTTATTACTAGTTGTTATATTATCAGCAGTGTTTCCATCCCCCATTTAGAAGATGTGAATTACAAGTGGTGAATGGAAAGGTATCAATGGGGAAAGTTTAAGTAAAAAAAAAAAAACTTTCATTAATATACCAGAAAAGTTTAAACCCTCATTTGAGATGTTTATTGCTTCCTAGAAAGAACACAGATTTGCAAATGACATCTGAATGGTAAAGTTAAAAATGACACCACTGACCAGCCGTTTCCGGTCTGAGCCTGGACATGGCTGGTCGACATCTTCCCAGATTGTATAATAACCCTGATATTCCCAAAGATGAAAATAATTCCTGGAGAAAAACGTTATCCTTTTTTATTTGGTGCATATCATAGTTTGTCTCTGGTTAGGATAACTACTTCTTGTACTGATTTACAACCTATAATCTATACCACAACCAGTTGGAAACATTAGATTTTTTCTTTTTCCAAAGATTGCTTCAAATACGCGTCACTAATAAATAGAAATCCTTTCTTTCCTGTCATGGCAAAGCTGTAAAGCAGCTTAAAATATTGTAACAGAAAACAAGAAAAGTGCAAGCTGTTTCTCTACATATTATTATTGTTTTCAAAAACTTCCAATAGAAGATGGTAACTTCTATTGAGACCTGGTTTGGAGTGTTGATGTGGAATGTCAAGTGGTTGCTTATTGGAAACAAACTCTTGAAGAGTTTTGATCATGTCTGGCAGATATCCATCAAATATTCCCATTTAATAGAAATTGTAGCCCTAACTGTTAGGCCCAAGCTAAACAAAACTTAAATGGTTAATCATTAGGAAGAGAGAGACAAACAGGTAGAGTGAGATAAGTTGTGTAGTTCAGTATGTTGACAGGTTAGACAGAGAAATGCTGGAACTTGTTCACAGAAAGTCCTCCAAGGTGTGTGTGTGTTTTGGAATTAACATCAAGTTACAGCCCATGCCCTGAAGCCTGTTTCATACACTGCAGCTTTGTCAGGTTTCTTCAGTCTGAAACTCTCTGACATTACAAGAGATTACCAAGCACACACACCGATGACCTCACCCTCAGATTGCAACATAGACGTAAAATGTAAGAATAATTTTAAAAACAATGTTTTCCTCCTCCAGTTTGGAGTCTGTTGCTAACAATAGCCTTTTACAGGAATCTTTAGCCTGTGCAGACACAACCTGCTCTTTACTGTATTATGTCAACAGATATCTGTGTGTTTGTGTGCCAGTGCATTGGTGTCAATGTGCAAGCACACACAGTGCACCAAATGCCATCTCTCCTCCCCCTTTCCTCCCTCTTTCCTCCCCTCTCTCTCTGTGTTTCTCTTACATCACAGCACGCCGCCCGAGGCCAAACCTGCATTTCTCTTCATTCGCCCCTCTCTCTGTCTTTTTTATTCCCTCTTCTTTTCTTCCCACTCCTCTCTCTTGCTTTTCAACCTCCTTTTGTAGCGTGGAGGGGAGGGAAAGAGGGGGGCTCTAAAACATGAAAGGCAGCACAATGTGAATGCCAGGGTCTGTGTGGAAGCACACATGGTCGCTGTCGTACTTGCCGCCATCAGTCAGTTGATGCTCTCACGCTGATGATTTGTTATGCTGATCAGAAAAAACACAGTTGTGGAGGAAAACCAGCAGGATGCAAAACAAGTTTTTTTTGTACCCAACTTAAATGTGGTGGAAAAATGGGACAACTACTATTATAATTAACAGAGGGCTGACATTGATTTATTCAGTTAAAATAATTGTTAGTTCTTTTTTCCCTTAAAAAAATCTTATTCCTCTTACTTTTGAAGTCTAAAACTGTTTTTACTTGATTCTGGGCAGCCATAGGGATCCCCCATAGTGAAAGCTGCTGTGAGCCGGCAGGGGAAGTGACACTCCAAAGACAGGATATGACACAGGCAGTATGGGAGGGGGATTTAGGTCAACCACTTTGTTTGAATCAGTCCACACTGCAAGCCCTGTCAGCAATACTAGCTCTGTGTGACACCATTGTTCATCCCTGTCTGAACAGAGTCTTTTTGGGGAGAGAGTTAGTGTATTTTTTTCTGCTCTTTTTAGAATGGGATGAATAAAAACACACAATGTATGTAAGCAAGTGGATGTAAACCCACACCTAAAAAAAAACGCACTCAAGTGGAGTAGAGCTACTCGTGTGTACACTTGGAGACACATACTCATTTCGATCCAAGCCCAAAGGCTAAAGGACAGAGGCTCCGTCCAGTGTTATGTTTGTAGAGAGGGCAAAAAGGGACTGCCATGTTTTTTCTGGGCAAAGGCAGGCTTCAAGCCATCCCCTCTTTTTTTGGCATTGATGGATGACTGGGTAGCTGAGTCCAAGACTGGCTGAACGTGTCTGAAGGGAAGCAGGAACAAAGATAAGGAGAGTGACTGGGGTCACGTCTGACAGCTACAGACTCTCTTCTACTGTCTTAATCTCTGTTTCTGTCTTACTCTGTGATTTTGGTCTGCTTCCCCCCTCTTTCTCTGTCTTGCCCCTTTTACTCCCACTCGTGTTTATATTTTGTCTTTTTCAAGTCCCATTTAGAAGTTGCTGAGAATTGCAAAGCCAACTCAGTCAGAGCCATTGAGTTCATGTATGTTTTTCAAGTGGCCAACAGTTCCTCTATAACTCTGTGAGGTACCTGGTTGTCATGAACACACACATACACACTGAGCTCCTCTCTAGCTTGTGTGTGTATGTGTGTGAGTAGTTACCCGGCCTGTTGCTCCACTCTGTAAAACCAGCTTTAGTGGTAGATTCATGGCTGTCTTAATGGACATTGGGCTCTTAGGTAGTGGAGCAACAGGGACTGTGTGTGTGTGTATGTGCACTCACATACATACTTGCATTTTATGTGTGTGCAGTAATGGGGATTAAGTGACCCCATGTCTGTTCTCAGTCTAAAGCTCCTTTTAAATTTCACACTGTTTTCTTAAGTTTCCCTCCATATGTGGGACTGGATCCTGCTAATCCTTCTCATGTTGGTAGAAGCTGGATCAGCAGCCTTAGATGCACTGTGTGTAAATGTGTGTGTGTCAGTGGGTGTGTGTACATATATGCATTAATTTGGAGATAGTTTAGGACCTATTTGCGCGCCAATGAAGACTTGCATGTTGTGCTGACTCAAAACACAGGCCTCTTGTCTCATAACAACCTAGCTGCAGCCAAACAGCACTCAAACTTGATCATGTGACTCATGCATGACCTTACTCAGCTGTACTTATCAAGTGCATGTCCATTGTGGATATGTATGTCCGTGCATATGTGCTTATGTTTTTCAGTGTGCCTGCTAACCTTAAGGTGATAAGTACATTGCAACACTTTTTCCACAGACCTGATGCACATAGGCGTTTTCTGTAGGATGAGGTTGAAAATCTCAAGGAGTCATGGAAAAATGTGTTCCATGATTTTGTGTGGAATTAGGAGTGAGTTTAGCTCTCTGTGGTCGGGTAATTGGTAAAAAAAAAAAAAAAAAAAAGTTCTTGGGAAAACATTGAGAACGATGCAACACAGTGACAAGTGAGAGCATGAAGCCCATGGATCTGCGTTCTACATCTGTAACTGTGTACGTGCATGTAGGAATTTGTACTTGTTGAAAACTGCACAGACGCATTAAAGAAACAGTCTTTTTTACTCAGCATTAATTTTAGCTTACCCATGAATGGTTGCAAGCTTGGAGCTTAGAACTCCTCAAAATCAGTCACTCCTCTAAAGTGTACAGGATTTCCACAAGGGCTCTTTAGATGCCGCTGAGCTTGTCACAGGATGATTAAGGGACTAAGAGACAAAAGAGTGCATTTAATAATTTTTTCCACACATCTTAAAATTGAGGCTCTAATTTGAGATAATGGAACTCAGGTTGGCTTTCTATAACAAAAAGGGAAGAAATGCTTTAAATAATCTATCTTCCCATTGCATATCATATCGAAGATTTAAAAAAACAAACGTATAAATACATTTCTTACATTAGAAGGATTTTTTTAATTTGCCCCTCATTTTTTTAAACAGCATTGGCAGAAATATAAGTCATTTAAACAATAAAAGTTAACTCTGATTCTGAAAGCTATGAAAAGAATCAACATTATTTGAATTAGTTTTGTAGTTATTTATATACTGTTTATATTTTCATCACTTAACTGTGAATATGTTACAAATAGACTTGTGGAGACGGCTGTGTTAGTTTATTTAAACTAATCTGAATCATCTAATCCAAACATCTGACCTGAGAATGACACTGAGGAGGAGAGAAAGAAAAAGTGGGAGGGAGATGTGGAAGGGGAAACGAGAAGGAGGTGATTTATGTGTTAACTCGTCAACTGAGGATAACAAGGGGAGAAACTCATAACTGTACTTCCCTCACACACCCACATGCAGTTTGCTCACAAACATAGACACACATGCAGAGTTCAGGTATGAACACATGAGCATACTGCTCCCTCCAGATGTGCATAAATTTTGTAAGAATAATAACTCATTACTTTAGAAAGTGGAGAGATGCTTGGAAACATGATAAAGTTCTGAAAGATACATGTAGAACATGCGAATGGAATGTATAGATTTAGTTTTAACATGCCATATAACTGCTTACTTGACTTGCTGCTGGTGTATGCACAAGTAATGTTAAACATGACTAATGCTTAACCCTCATCACTGTAATGGAAAGAGGGTTTATATAAAAGTTACACCCAAAGAAAGAAAGGGCATAAATTAAGTATTTAATTTCATAATCATGTGTATGTGCATCTGTGTGTGTCAGCAGTGTGTAGGAAGGATATATGGAGCGGGTGTTAATTGTGGTTGAGCAGCATACAATTGATGGTAGCCACGCAGTGACAACCTGATGATAACTACATGACTCTACCCGTCAGAGCTTGCTTTCTTATAAGTGTTTTAAATCACATTGATTGGCAGCCAGGAGGAGTGTGTGGTTATACAGTTATTTTAAGTGGCTCTCAGATTTGAATATGCATGTAAACCTCTGTCGGCGTGCACTGAAATACACCACCAGTTCCTGATGAATGTATGTGATGCTGAAATATCCAGCTGTGTGTAACTGTGGGGTTTGTACAGGCCGTACACGTGCAAAAACTCTCAGATTACTAATGTAATATTGGTGCCGAGGACGTGTGCACATTTGCGTGTTTCAGTGTGTCTCATATTACTAATATAATATTGGTCGTAGGCTCAGGAGATGTGCATGTGTGAGTATGTGTGCCGCAGATATTGAGAACTCCACATGAATTTAAATCAATGAGCTTGCAGGGTAACCTTTTGTATATCCAATCTGCATCTTTCCACTGCTCGTTATTAAATTATCCACTAATTGGTCACGCAACAAAGGCAGCTGATGAAAAAGACAATTTCTTGCTTTTAATTGGGCATTTCACGTGCGCTTCATGTACACCTGTGTGCGACTGACTCGGCTCAGTATGCCTGTGTATGTGTGTCTCGGGTGTAATGAGAATAGGACATTAGCAAGGGCTTGGCAGACGCCGTCGCAATCAGTTCCACTCTTCCCAGAGAAGGAGGGAGAGAGGTTGGAGAATTAATCCCAACATTAGGAATCTCAGAAGGATAAATAGATGGGAGACAAAAAAAGAATAAAACTCTCCAAGTCTCCTTATATGACTTCAGTGCCTTCAGCTCTGGTTTAACATATGGCCGACATGTTTTTTGATCCGCTGCATCATGGGTTGCATGCATATGTCAAACATGTGTGTCCCTGGTGGGGATCCAACTCACACTCCTGACAGTGTTCATACCATGTTGGATTCCCTAAGCTGTACAAGTCATCCTACATCCTGCATGTTTTTTGGTTTTTTTTGCCCAAATTTAGGCATACCACCAGTGGTGTGTCACACCAAAATAGCCCATCTATTGTTGCTCGGAGTGGAGCTGAATAGTGCAGCTCATTGTGCTGTGATGGGAGGCAGGGGAGTGAACAGGTCATAAACACTGGTCCTATAGCACACAGGGGTCGTGAAAAGGTGAAGCCTCACTTTGCTTTTCTTCCTGTCCTTCTATTTTTCCTTTCTGTCCCTCCATCACTCTTTATCTCTTAGACTTCTCTACCTTTCTTTTTCTTTTCTCCATCTCCCTCTTTCACAGCCTCTTTCTGTCAGCTTATTAACGGTCACAGTAAGAGTGTCTGGTTTGCAGACCAGAGCCCCACTCTCTCACTCCTCCTTCCCTCCTATTCTCCAGCTCTCCATCACTCCATTCCCCTGGCTGCTATTATGAGAGGCATTTTATCCTTTGTTCCAGGCCCCATGGTGCATCTGGCCTCAGATATGGGGACGACAGGGACAGGAAACCAGCAAGAGTTTGAGAGGAGGAGGCAGTTTGGTGGGTCAGACTGTAGATTTGCTGCTGGGAGGTGGGCTGCCAGTTTCCACCATACAGGGAAGGAATGATAAGGAGGGAGTGAGCAGGAGAAGGAAACAGATACAGAGAGGCAGAGTCACTGTTGTTCTTTTAGAAGTAGTAATGGCAACACACAGAACTTTAGTATCAGCTGTAGCAGTCACACTAATTCATTTATACTTTGTCAGTTTAATTCTTTGTGTAACTAAGTATTGATGTCATACTTCACAGCAAGTTTCAGGTCGGTTACATTCCTCCCTGAGTAACATTGTTCCAAAAATAAGTGCATGGCTTTCTAGGAAGTGTACACCTCCTACCAAACAACTTCCTTTGTTCCATCAAGTAAGGTAGAAGAAAAAAAAAAACATGTTTTGCCAGAGAGATATCGAGCACAACAGACAAAGAACAAGCAAGGAGACGGCAATGAAGGACAGGAGGAAGGAGGTGAAGAGAAGGAGAGGTCAACAGTTAGCCAGTACTGGCCTCGAGTTGACCTCGTCCTTCTGTAAAGGGTTTGAACAGCAGAGGAGAGGAGAGTTAAAGGAATGCTCAGGCCTCTTCAACCCTCTTTGCCCTTACTACTTTGCTCCTCCTCCCATATCTCCCCAGCAAAACAGGGTAGCTGGGGAGGAAGGGAGGGAGAGAGAGCATTGGTGATAAAACTCCAGACGTTCCCTCATTTGATGGTGCTCTGCCATGTCAGTGCATTCTTGCATTCCTCCCTAGTTTTTTCTGTTTCTATCCCCCCCTTTAAAATTCCAATTCAGCATACTTTATTGAAACAAATGCAGAACAAAAGTGCCAAAGGCCCAAGTACAGTTGATAAGATCCCCATCACCTCTCAAAAGACTGCACTTGCATCACTGACTATTTTTTCCGGAATTTTCTTATAGGACCTAAAACACCAAAACCCTTTTAGACTGTAAATCATTCTCTATTTCTATTACTAGCCACCTCTGCCACTCTTTGTCTCGTCGTTTCCCTGCAGTGCTCTCTTTAGAACGTAAAACAGGACAGAGATCAAGCTAAGAAAAAGAAAAAGGAGGGCCCACATAAAGCAGTTTTGATGAAAGAATATTAAACAGATACAAGGCAAGAGGCTTCTGATCTCTTACTTTGATTCAAACAGATGCACCATGTTTGTGCCCTTTTGTTTCTTGTGCAACCTTCTCACCTTCCCTTGAGCTCTTAAATGCCCCATTTTCCAGCATTAAAAGTAAAAAAAAAAGTACTATTGTTCCCTTTAAGTTCAGCTAACGCTCCCCATTGAGAAATGAAATAGAAGTGTCCAGTGGGGCAACAGCAGGAACACATAAATCAAGTCAGAAGCCCCAAGAGCCCTCTCTCCTCAGGGTCATTACAGGCCAAAGGGTCATTTCAAAAGGGTTTAGGCTGAGCAAGGCCAGAGCGCTGCCTATGTGAGCATACACAAGGGCGTGAATGTGTGTGAATGCACGCAGGAGTGGGATTGAGTGTGTATAAATGGTTTAACTATGCAATTTTATAGGAGGTCATGGAGTAAAGAGGTTAGTCCAAGGATATGTGGGCAAAATCTTGCCCCTTGTGAAAACAAACTGACACTAAAAAAAGTAACACATGGTCACCTGTCGTAGCTGGAGTGTCACCCAAAACAATGCCTCTCACCAGTGGCAATGTGACATGTTTCTGTCAGCAACACTTCCCACACTGCCACGTTTGAAGCCAAGCGTGTTAAACAGTCAGCAATCTCAGCTCGTTGCGAGGTGGAACATCTCCAACAAAGCGAGATGGGTTGAAATGTTTCAGACAGGCAGAGAGAAAATTCTCTGCTAAGCCTCGCCCCACAAAGACCCCACTGTTCAGTGCTGGCTCTGTGTATGCTGAGGCAAGTTTGCACAAGTTGTGGAGTTTCACATTTTCAAAGACGACTGCCTTGGTTATTAAAGTTGTTAAGATGTGACTTTCACTGTGGCCTAACTGAGGGCTTTACTGGGGCTCAGCATTGCATATGGGAGAATAATTACTCCATATCGTTGTTATGGTTAGCTAAAAGAAAGAGGCTGATTTGGCAGTGTGGTTGTTTTTGTGCTGAATGCCAAGATCTTCAAAGCATTAGTAAGCATTTTTGCTTAATCATGTTTTGAGTAAAGCTCTGACAATGTTTCTATGTTTTTGTCTCTTCTCCTTCCTTTTATACCCCTCCTTCCTTTACTATCCTCTTCCTCCTTCTCTTCACCTTTCTTAGGTTCATTAACGCGAGGAGGAGAATAGTGCAGCCCATGATCGACCAGTCAAACCGTGCAGGCAAGTCTCCTATAGTTACTGTTTTCAAGTCACGCAGGCGAAAGCCATCCACACTCCATGCACCTGGAGGCCCCTCAGCCGGTAAATACAGGACTGATGCTCCCTTCTTGGAATGCCCAAAACTTCTGGGGACTTTCCCCTTCGCTGCCATTACTTACCACTAAAATTAAAAACCAAACCACTGCAACATTAACAACAGCCATTAATCAACTTTGACATGCCATTTCGGGTGGAAAAACTATTAATAATAGAATAATTTGGCTGAGAATTAGTTTATGGAGAGTGGATTTATAATCTTCTTATCCTGTAAACAAAACTGGTTTGGTTCTCAAAAAAGTTTGCTCTTAACTCCTTCCTTCCCTTTTACCAACCAGGCAAAGAAAAAAAAAATCCCCCCTGGCTCAAACCATAACATAAAGACATCTATGCCCGTTTCTTTTTTGGGTGACCGCTGATTGGCTTTTTGCCCCCACCCCCCTTAAACACCCTCCCTCAACCCTATTTGCATCTGTTTCAGGGAGCGAGGGGAGTTAGTGAGCGGTCCCCCTGGTGCATGGCTTGGTTTGGACTGCCGTAAAGTTTATTACCTGTAATAGGGGTCAGAGGTCAGGGTGGCATTAGGGGCGCAGTAAAGTTCAAAGGCATTCAGTGGGGCCGAGGTCTTGCTTTTGCTTGACTGACCCCCAAACAGCCTAAATCGAAGGTAAGTGGTTTTCTATAAGAGCAGAACAATGGAGGGGAGCAAAAAATTGGAACCCGATCAGGTTTCACTTATCCTGACTGCTCAGCTTTAGGCAGGATTTATAAGATAAAGCATTAAGGTTGGAGCGGATTTCTGGGGCTACTTAGCAAGAATGAAGTATTGTTGTCACAAATGGAAACTGGTGAGAGCATCAGCCTCGAGTTGATTTTTTTTTTCTTTGAACATATGTGTGATTAAACATTGATAAGAGCAACAGTTATGTTAAAAGCATTGCTCTATCATACCATTTATGACATGTTTTTGTAAGTAGCTGTATATTTTAGCCTCCTCAGACAGTATCACTAGTATGAGGAAAATGTAGAAAAAATTACAACTTCCCTGTTGACTGATTGTGCAAACAAATTCCACTGAAAGAGAATTAAAAAAAATCCATAATTGGATCCCCCAGTTTCTAAAGATTTTTTACAAATATATTGGGATCAGAAAGATTTTAAACAAGCTAAAAAAAAACAAACAAAAAATAAAACAAAACAAAAGAAACAAAAAATGCACAAATGATAATGTTAGTGAAATGAAAGACAATAATCACTAATCTTTGCCACTCAATATACAATAAAATATAAGTAATTCATTTGAATTCAAACAAGGACTCCATTAATAAAAAACATCGGTTTTCTTTTGGTCACTAATAAATAATTAAGGTAAAACCAAAGTCCTCGTGTCTATTAAATGTACCATAGTGTACAGTGTATTAAACTCCCAGTCTGATCCCTATTAGAGCATTTAGCTGCATTAAAGTCTTCCAGGGGCTTACAGTGGCCGGCTGCACAGACATGGAGCAGAATGACGTTGACAGACAATGGCGGCTTCCTGTGCGTGCACCAGCCAACAGATGATCCCGCTCTGGCCACTGAGCCTTAATTAAAAGCACTAATTGACCACTCTGCTACCTCCCTTCAATCCCTCCCTCCCTGTCTTCTTCTTCATCCACAGTAAGTCAAGGAGCTCCCTACAATCCAGATGGCCAGCCGATGGGGGGCTTCGTCATGGACGGTCAGCAACACATGGGAATCAGACCACCTGGTAAGGCTTTCTCTGCGTGTCTGTCCCTTTCTTTCATCCCATCTTTTCTTGCTGCTGTTTTCTCATTTTCATGCCTTTGTCTTCTTAAGCCTTGAACCATCAGTCCTCCCTCTGTTTTTTTTTCTTTAGATTTATCCATTCTCCCTCATCTTTTTTGCCCTCCTCTGTTTCTTTAGGTGTAGATGTATGCTTCAATCAGTATCTGCCATGTTAGCATTTTATTGTACCATCATGCTGCATGTCTTATTTTCATACACAAGCTTTCAGTGGGAGCTACATGACTACTGTAAGGTGCTTTAGGTGTAAACTTTACAGAAACACACTTACAAGCTTTCCTCCCTGAAATACAAAAACCAAAACAGGTGTGGTCAATCATATTACACCACCATCCTCTTCCTCACTCCCTCTCCCTGAGTCAGTCCTTCTCTCACGCCATCAGTTCTAATCCCAGAGTTGGTCCTTAAGCTCTTCTCCTTCTATATCCCCTGTTTTTCCTGGATTCTCTCAAGTCTCTCACCCCATCTTACCCTCCACACAAAGTCAGCAGGTTTGGATAAACCGCCAGGCTACTTAACCACCCTGCACCCCTCCTCAACATTTTCACACACCTCACTCTGCCAGATCCAGAGGGCTCTGTTGGTGTCTGTCAATTTAGTTTCACAGTTAAACTATAGTGCTGTTGACCACAGTGTAAAGTATTTCCTGGTTAAACAAATGCAATGAAAATTTAAGATGTCTTTATTTAAGTTTCTTGTCTTTATATCTCCCAGGACCAATGGGTGGAATGGGCATGAACATGGGTATGGAAGGTCAGTGGCACTACATGTAGCCCTACCCAAGTCCGACCAATCACATCACAAAGGGGAATGTAAGTACACACTCAAACACATAACTGACTGATTATTTATGTACATGTTCCTGATGTGTGTCTCAGATTTACACATCACATATAGTATTAAAAAAAACATACTGTTAATAGTTTGGCTATGAGTGTGTGATTCTTTTTAGGATTGCTCTTGTCTTCTAAAATATTAAAAATGTAAAGACTATGAAGGTTTCGGATGTTGGATGTTCTTGTTTGGCAAACTAACATATCTGGAAATGGTTCATTTAATTTATTTTTATGTGTCTAAATGGGTTTTAGATACAAACAGACTGTTGTTCTTCCCAGGCTGATTTTCCTCTGTAACTCTCCCACCCTCGGCATAGTGATAAGAGCCTTTGATCACAACCTTGTAACTCTTTAAAGTCTGTGTGTGCATGTTGCTGCTTCGCTCTCTCACACATCCGATGGCTACAGAACTAAATATTTTTCATTTCAGACAGGAGAGGTAAGGAAAACAAAACATAAAAAAAAGACTAACAAAAGCAGCTAAGTAGACACAAATAGTGATTATTGATTATCAGTGACAAAATGTGTAAATATGAATAAATTAAAGACATGTTGTAAACTGTATGTTTTTATTAACATGGAAAGTGAAAGGAGGAGAGGGGTGATGAGACGGAAGGAAGGTGGGGATGGGTTGGGACAAGAGATGGGTGGAGGATGAGGGGGGGTATAATGTTGCTATAGCAACAGACTGATTGGCAAAAATGTAAGCAGTCGTTGCCGTTATAAGGAGAGGCAGAAAAGTGAGCGCCCCTTAAGAGTCATAAATCTGCCGGGTTGCTGTTGATGCATGAGGCACATTAATACACACACGCTAACCAGTTACAGGAGCACCACCCACCCATCCCACCTTCTCTCTATCTCTAATTCTTGGTCTGTATTGCTCTCTCTTTGTGGTTTTTCTCACTGTCAATTTTCCTCCATCTCTTTCACACAACACCTATTTCTTTTTTTTTTTTTTTCTTCCTCTTTCTCTCACCTCAGCCCCCCTTCCCTTCTTATTCTTTCCCTCACTCTTGCTCCAGGGCAAAACAGACTCCCACATAATTCTGGATGTATACAGGCTTGGTGTTGTCACAGTGCAAAGTGTGTAAAAAGTGTCTCTAAGTCCAGTCTTACTTAAATTTCATTGTTTTGTTTACTAACCCTGATTAGTTCAGCATAATGTATGTGTATGTATGTAAGTGTGTGTGTGTGTGTGTGTGTGTGTGCACGTACCGCTTTGTGAATATCAGTGTGGCTACATATATAGCCTACCACACATTTAAACAGTGCATGCATACAACCATGTGGGTCTGTGTAACTGTATATGTGTATGTGCATATGTGTGTATGTATGGTAATAGGATTACTCCTGGCACAGGGAAGGGACATAAACTAGTGCAAAATGGAGGAGGTAGCCAGCAGGGTATGGAGCTTAGCTGGGCCTAATTGACTAGATCCAAATTAAATATGCCATCACCAGAGGTGTGACCAATGGATTTGACTTATTCAGTTTACAAAAATAGAGACCATTAACCCTCCACATAATACCCGAGCATGCGTGTGTGCACCATAGTGAAAATATGCAGCCCTTGTTTTAAACACAAATGTCCACAACTACAACAAAAGAGAATCTCGCTTGGAATGACGTCCTTCAGGTTTGAAATGTAGGAAGTAGAAACAGAAAGAACTGTGCTTCAGAATTGAGGCGTGTGTGTCTGTGTTTATGTGCGAGTGTGTAAACATGAGGGCTGGTTCGCCGTGTCCAAGCAGCCTCCTTCCAGCAGCTGCTAGCCTTCCCAGCAGACCTTGCTTTAAACAGCCTCAATTTGCCTGCTGAATCTCGTAATTGGGCCACCAGAGGAATCCTCAGCGAGTCTAGCAAAGCGCAGAGAAGGCGGTAGACGGAAGAAGGAGAGAAAAAAAAAGACAGAGACAGAGGTAGACAGAGAAAGGGAGGGGCGGATGAAGAGATGCCGAGCAAGAGAAGAGTAAATGACAAGAGGGAGGGGCAGATGGAGTAAAAAAAAAAAAGAAGGAAGGAGGAGGGAGGGAAGGAGAAAGAAGCCAAGAGAGGGATGGTGACAGAAAAAATGTCTACTCTTCTTCTTGATGAACCTTTTCTTTACAGCTTCATCAGCTAGCCGATGCTACTGAAGCTAGCTTCTGTCAAACATTGCAGTTTTCCTTTTTAGGTCAATTAAATGTAAGTGATGTGTTATATTCTTTCATGACCAATTAAATTAATAGGTTATTATGGAGGAGGGAGGGGACAGTTATCTTATTTGATTAAGAGAGCACAGGTTCATTATATTTTATAAGCAATTTTCATTAGGAGAGTTGAGATTTTGATACCGCAGGGCTAAATTGAGCGGTTACTGTGCTGGGGAGTGCTGAGCCTTGATGCGGAAGGTGTGCCTAGCAGTCACACAGCAACATTAGTTAAAACTAAAGCCAATTAGTCGTGCTTAGTGAAGAGCGTTATGCTTTCCACCCAATGATGATTACAGAGCTCATATCCTCTTGCGAAACAATACACCTGTCAGCAGAGATGAAGCCCAGCAACTGAGGCAGAAGCGAGCTGAGCCTTTGATAGCGACGAGACTGACTCTGGGTTGACCCTTACCCCTTTTTCTCCTCTTCCTCTCCCTGCTTTCCCTCCTCCACAATATTAGCCAGGGGCAGCCTCTCAAAACTGTAATTTTCATTTTCAGGACAAAAGCTATCACAGAGAGGAAGAATTAATTATGACGCAGAGTGTTTGGAATTTTTCCTGGTCCTACCCACTAGGAGCTTTTCCCAAAACATCAGGCGGAATGCTTGAATGAACGCTGCTTGTATCCCCTTTGCTTCTAGTCTCGGCTGGAGACCCTTTGTCCCAGAATTCATTGCTGCAATCATTAAGCACAAATTTGTTAACCTTCTTGCTAAAGGGTCAAGATCCCTTCCCTGGAATTCCAACTACTACAAACCCTCCCACTGTCACCCCCCAAACCCTAAACTTTTTTTTTTCTGGTGGATGAACTTTTACTATTAACGAACACTAGACAAAAAAAAAGAAGAAAGAAAAAAAGAAGAAAAAACTGGTCCCAATGGGGATTTTGTGCCCCTTGTATTGTCCATGTGAATGTGTATCCCTGTTGATTTGGCCCCTGTGGAATCCCCCTTGGAGTCTAAGAAATGAGGCTTACAGCTCAATGTATTGATTGGCTTAATAAGTGAAAAACCTTATTAGTAATGTGTGCTCTTTCAAGCACGCATAGCATTTATTAGACCCTTGACATGCGTTTACTGCAGTAATCAGGACGGTCTTGTTAACCAGGGTGAAAGTGCAGGAAATTCAAACAACTTGAGGCAGCGAAGCAACAGATGGATTGATTGGTTGGCAGATTCTTTGTTAGAAATGTTAATGTTGCTGTGTTTGTCATTAATCAGTCAAATATTAACTTATGTATTTGGATCATTGTTTTTAACTGGTTTGATGCATTTAAGTCCAGGAATGTTTTCTTTTCTGTAGATAAGGTAAAAACTGATGGATGAGAGCAATAACAAACGCGTGTACTCCTCTGTTGTTGCCATGTTGCTGCACCTCCTTGTCCCTTCCCTTGCTCACTTTTGTGTTTTCTGTAATGGCCCTCTTGTGTATGTGTGGTGAACACGTGGGCAGGCCCGGGGCGCTCTCAGGTGACGGGCGACTGTGGGCCTCACCTCTCCCTCTTTGGTTTTGACAATGGCTGTGGGTCCTTAGTGGTGACTTTCCACCTGCAGAGATAGATGACTGCTATTGTTGGTGCTGAAGAGAAGAATGCAGGAATAGAAGAGGGTGCAGAGGGATTTCTTTATATTTTTCATTGTCTGAGCAGGTTTGATGGCATGCAGCAGGTTGCACCAGTTTAAGCTGTTTTGGCAGAGTGACACATAAGATAGCTTGAGTTTTTTTTTTTTTTTTATCAGTGCGACTCTTTAAAACAAATGCTGACTGTGAGCCACTGCAAGAATAATATAGAGCTAATTTTAAATTTCCTTGTAGTCTGGCTAAACAGATTATCCTGGAAATGTTATGTACTTGACCTCAGAATCATCTCAAGTCGATCGTGTTTGGTCTCTAAGTCCTTTCCTACTGTTAAAGTAGCATTATTGTGGGTGTAGGATTAACTCGCTAAACCCTCTAGTGCTCTCTCTGTCTCTTGTGTGTCCACGCAGTATGTGAAGTGCAGGCTCTGGTCTGGATTCTGACCCAGATTGTTAGTTTTCCAGATGCCACATTCTAAACTACTCCAACAGGGTCTCATCAGCAGGTCCTATAATGTCCATGTGCTGTCAGCCTGAAAATGTAACCTCAGATGCTGCTTTCTGAAGTCTAGTGTGATCTATTGTTGCATCTAATGAATGATTAATGACATCTGACTCATTTAATAGTTTTCTTTTGTAGTTAGAAGCTTACAGTCTCTGTGATGGAAACATGCCAACCTGTTTAGAGCTTGGAATGCTCATTTGACTTGACCTAAATTTGCTTGTATAAGTTGAAAAACATTATACAATGTCCAAATGTGCATATCACTGGTGCCAGTTGAAACTGCTCTCTGTGCAGCAGCAATGTGCTAAAGGGGTTTCAACCCATAAAATACTCCTGAACTGAACAGTTTTTAAATACCATGTTATTAAGGCTGCCTAAGACCTGTACAGAACAGATCATTGATCATTAACTACTTTCATTTTTTCTCTTCTCAGAGCTGCAGGGCAAACCGGGGGATCATCTGTCTCACAGAGGTCTATGGAGCTTGAGAAGGGGACTCCGGACTTCCTGATGTCAACAGCCAACAGAAACTCCTTTGTTCACCTTCAAGAACCAACAATATTTCATTCGGCTGCTGTTTACAACATGGAAGTCTTCCATGGCTGCCTACAATCTTTGTCTATGTATCTAGCAAAGGTGATGCACAGAATATCAAACCTCACCCAAGTCAGATGAGCCCCCACTCCTGAGAAACTCCTCCTTCTCTGGTGGGCACAAGACTTCACCCCCTTCTTGCCACTGCCCACAAGGCCCACATGGATTCCTCCATGAAAGTGATTGTGATTGACTTATTGGGTCATTTGCCTGTACCTGTGGTGAATGTGGCGCCTGATGATTTATTCTTGACTCTTCGGCAAAAAATAGAGACTTCCTGTGAGGAGCACTCCACTCTTTGGGACGATGGAATTGGACCAAAGAGAAGCCAATGTCTGTATCTGACAGGACACTAGCAAAGAAAAGGAGGTACCCTTTAAAAATATAGTGGATTGAAACCTGGAAGGAGGGAAAGAGAAAGAAAAGAAATGAAAAAGTATAACTATATCAACCCCAACTTTTGGGAAGCGAGTGGAGAAAGAAAATATACTGTATACAGTTGTAAAATTACGCTGGACTCTCACAAGAACTGGGAATTTAAGTATTGTAAATGCTATTGTATTGTTCTGCATATTATGTTGTTTCTAATAGATTTTTTAAAAAAGGATGTGAACTTTTCTCTTTTTTTCTGGTTTCTTTCCACGACCTGTATGTGTGTGTGTGTGTTTGTGTGTGTGTGTGTGTGTGTGTGTGTGTGTGTGTGTGTGTGTGTGTGCACCGTCTCCATCAAATCTGCCCTCTCTCCATTGAATCACAATGCATTTGAAAAGAAAGAAGTGAATAAATGAACAATGCAATCACTCTTTTCATTTCTTGTAGCCTTTTTTGGATTGTTAACGAGAGTGATGGCAATCCAGTTTTTTCCCCTTTCTTTTTCTTTTCTTATAAATGATATCAGTTTATTATATTGTCCTCTACAGGCTTAAAGAAAGTGTTTTGGGCATTTGAAGCTATATGGGCAAACTCCAGACACAATGACTTCAACCTGAACACACTTTCTGGAAACCAACTTTTTAGATGGACAAAGTTGCCATTGTCGAGTTTTCTACTTCATCTATTTTGTACTTATTAGGAAAGACATAAATAGGTGCAGCGATGGCTAACATTGTTGCATGCTAACAACCAGAAAGAGAAATAATGGGGGGGATGAGGAAACTCCAAGTGTCCCACAAACATGTTGTTAACTTTTTTTTCATCCATGTGTGTATGTGATCAAGGGCCCTCTGAAAGTTTATTCCAGTGTCTTATTGATGTGTTTAATGTCACATGGCTGAGCACTCGCATGGCCTATGGATTCTCTTCCCCTCATCATTTGATGTGGCCTGCTAACAGGGAGAGGCGGAGGCTATGAGAAAACACCATTTATGCCACAGTCCCTATATTTTGATTTAACCAGATGATGTAATGCTGATCAACAGGCAGGAGAGAATGTAAAGTTGCTGTGTGTCTGTTAGTGTGTGTATGTATGTGGCTGTGTGCATGTGAGGGGGGATATGCCTCTGTGTGTGTGTGTGTGTGTGTGTGTGTGTTAATGCTTCCATCATCCATTGCTTCAGACATGTATTACGCACATCTTTAAAATTTCCTTTGAAGACAAGTTTCTTATTCTTTTTTCTTTGAAGGGTATACGTGTACATCTGTGTTGTAAATAAATTTTTTTGTTCAAATATGAGAACTCCTAACAAGTCTCAGATTATATTTCTGTCATATTCTGACAACAAAACAAGCCTCAAGTCTTCAAGTGGTGGTGTAAAGTTAAACCATGTTGACACAGAAGAAAGCAGAGGTCCATTTCTAAGGAACATGGATTTAAGTCAACCTCCCTCCCGTTGCTGCGGAAAATGTGCAGCTAATGCTTGCGTTCTGCTGTAATTTCCTCACATGTTGAGGGGATAGGGAAGAGGGGATCGGCGAGAAAGACGGCTATCCTTCATTTAGCATTAAAATTCATTTAGGTAAAATTGCTACAAACGTGTAAATGGGAAGATTAGTTCTCCCTCACGCCTTGTTGCCCGCAGTCAAAGGGCTCCGCTTGAAGCCAGCGCTCATGCAGCCGGGTTGTCTCCGGGATAGCACTGCACTTCAGGAGGGAGAGGCTGAGCCGACGGAGGAAACGAAAGAAGAAGAGCCGATCGCGTTTTGTCTGATTAATACATTTCAGAGAGCAGCTCTGAATACCAAAGTCACTATCTCGTTGTTGATGTTTTTTTTCTTCAAATCAGTGAACAAGAGATTCTGTTTTATCCATAACAATATGCGCGTATAAATCAATACTCTACCCTTCTTTCTCTCCATCTCTCCTCGAAGCAACTATTGTATTTTTACTGCCTTTGCCGAAGTGAATGCTATTTACACTAAAGAAGACGAAATAAAATAGACACGCTCTTAAAAAACCCAGGCGACGTTTTAATTGCTTCGCCTCTCCACCATGGCTGGAAAATCCGAGGCTGTGAAATGTGAATTCCTGAGCCCGTGGCCGCTGGGAGCTGTGGAGACAGAGGAGGAAAGCCCATGCTTGACTGCCCTCTTTAGGGAGGCCTGGTAACTGTCCTGGGCAGGGACGCTTGGAGATGGCGCACAGCTCCACGTCTCCTTTTACGCACGGCTCTATAGAGCACCCAAAGCAGGAAAGCTGGCGAGTCACGAGAAAATTAACTACTTTATTATATATTAATGAATTAAATTTTTAACATCTCATTCAGCCTCATCTTTAATATGAAATCAGATGAATTTTTTCAACTGTTAAAAAGATTTGCCAGAGGGGTGGAGTAATTACCACTGATTCAGTAATTATGATTTAACTAATGCCAAAATCCCCAAAAAACAAGTGAAAACAAGAAATTTTTTTTTTTTAAAAAGATGGAATAAAATGATATAATCATACACGTTTAAAACTCCTAAATCTGAGGGGATTGATCAAAACAAGCAAACAAAAAATATTATTAATTTATAAACTTTTGTTACGATGTGATCTTGTGTAATATGTCCTTCGTTTTAGCAAACCTTACAACTTCCATATTATTGTAATTCTGTCTGCTTAGGAACATTTTTGTAACAGCTGACCTATACCTAATGTCCGTCTTCTGAACATTAAGTTAAAATAAAAAAAGAATTATTAGTTGATGATAACAATTCCTTACAAACACACACTGACCGCGAAGTGAACTGTCAGAATAATAAATGAAGTAGAAATGTGTTCCAGAGCAGCAGAGGTGCCCACACAGGCCTGTCCTCCCACGAGCGAGATATTTATTCACTTTTAAGACTGAAACAGGGAACACGTAACTGTACGCCTCTTGTTCCGTTTAACAGTAACAAGTCATGACAAATCTTAGCGGCAGTAAAGTGTGAAGACTTAGCTATTAAAAAAAAAAAACAGGTTTGAACATCACGACCTGTTATAGTTAAAATTTTGTAGTGTCTTCAATTCAAAGTGATTTTTATCTTTATTTCTTCTTTATTTTTGCAGTTGTTAAAGTTTTAGAAAATTGCAGCGAGGTAAATAAATAGTCTTTTCTTTTCATATTTTAGGTTTCCAATCTGATAATAATAATAATACAAATAACATATAATAATAATAATAATAATAATAATAATATAATAAAAAGTGGCCTGTTTTCACAACAGCTTTATTAGCTATAAAATAGAATTAAATTACCCCATAAGTTAAATTGTTTTATACTCTCCACCAAGAATTCAAGAGTGAAATTCTAGTCATAAAATATGTGCTACAAAACTAAATTAGCCACTTTCAGGCAACTTTCATGTTTTCAATCTACTACATCTAAGTAAACAGCAAAGATTTGAGAGAGGTGCCAAACAAAACATCACCAACCCGATCAATTTTCTATCGTTGTCAAAGCGAAAATCATTACACAGGAAACATAAATATTTCCACGATTACATATCAATATCTGAGTACTTTATGAAATCAATATAGACAAGAATACAAATTGCACTATCGTCTACAAACCCCTCCCAGGACAAACTTTCCAAACACCCCCTCCCCCAAAAAACTCCACCTTCACACGTCGCGTGGCAGCTGGTTTTGAAACAAAAGAAGCAGGATAAAAAAGGAGAGAGAGCTGGCAAAAAATCTGTTGGTAGAGAGAAGGAGCGCAAGAGAGGAAAAAGGAGAGAGGAGGACTGTTGAGCGGGGGGCCATTTTGGATGTCATCTGTCTCCTTGGCGACGGGGCCCCGGCCCTCAAAAGCCCCTTGGGCGCACGGATTGTTTGAGAGGAGCCCGCTATTTTCTGCAGCATCATTTATCACTGTCACCACATAATGATTCCCCTCGCAGCTCCTTATTGATGTTTGTAATTGCATTATCTCATAAGGGGGGATGATCAATGGAGCCGAGAGGAGCATCGAGGGGTCAGGAGATGCCGGATTGCTGTTTGTCCATTTAATGCAACCAGGCTCTCATTATCTGCAGCCTCTCTCTGTGTTAAGGGTAAATAGCCTGTGCTGCTCTCTTCCTAAGTTCTGCTGTGAGGAAAGGAAAAAGAGGAAGCTGAAGAAAGGCGAACCGTTCGTTTAATTTGTTTAACCCCAAGACGGTGCAGAAAAAATATAAATGTAAAAGAAAGACTGCGTGACAGTAAAGTGATTAAGTGTTATGTTATTAGGTCCATTAAGTCTGAAAAACGAGATTGTGAATTAAAGTGCACAGCTTTGGGCTTTTTGGCTGCAGTTGTCATGTAATCTGTGATTATTAAATATATCTAAGACATAACTTCCTTAAGTGCCCAAACTGACCATAAGTGCGTGAAAAGAAACTAATGACAGAAAAATCTGGGTAAAAACCATTCCAGGCTGTGTGATTCGGCTATTTTTGTTTACTTCATGGGCAAAGAGAGAGAGGCTTAAGTTCTGAAGGTTTGAGATGTTGAGCATCAGTGCTGAATGAGGCTTTTTTTTGCAAAGGTCCGAATTAAGTCTTGAGATCCAATTTCAGAGCGCGGCTGAGGCCCCGCGCTAAACAAAAACGATACTCTCTCCTCACAAAAGAATATAAGAAACGGTGACGTTATTACGTTGACAAGAAACCTCCACCGTTACGCACACAATCTTAAGTGAATTTACATAAAACCTTATTTATTGACCAGGCAGGCAATATTTAAATCTGGAAAATATAGATAGATTTAGATGAAAACTACTTTTAAAAGAAGCACTAAGGTAGCATTTTTACCAGGAGAAAAGAGAGGGAAATCAGTGTATAAAAGTTTTGCAACCGTCTTGTAGTTTTGATCTAATAGAGCTAATAGATGCAACCTATATATATATATATATATATATATATATATATATATATTTAAAATATTCTTAAAAATCCCATAATTAAGCAACCATGATTTTAAAGGTAAGTTGTTTCTCTGGAATATTTCCATATATTACACCTAAAATCAGTTCTACATTCAAGAAAATATCCGCTTCGCTGTAAATCCTCTGAGTTTCTGTGAGAAAGGCGACGGCAGCAGAGTGATGTTCTGCAGTCTTAAACTGAACGCGCAGCGCGTCATGGCGCACAAAGGGGGCCTGTCAGCAGGTATGAGTGTGTGGATAATGTGGGGCCAACGACTGGAGACGTGCGTACTAGTGTGTGCTTGGCGCAGACAGTGACAGAGAGCCCGGCTCAGTAAGAAAGAAGTGAACAACAGGTAGACACAGTCTGGTTTGTAGTGAAATGTGAACAACTCGGAGCAATTTTTTTTTAGGTTGGGGATGTCCTGTGGGCGCGCGCTATGTTTCTCTTCTCCACAGTTTATAACCAGAGACATCCGGTGCTCGGGTTAACATGATTTTGGCCGAGGTGTTTTCCTTGCTTGGTGCTCCTGCTGCGGCGAGGCAGACGCGACTGGCAGCGCACCTTCCCAGCGGAGAAAAGCAAACCGCGGCTGGTTCATAACCAGAGATGTTTCTGTCAGCACCTTACTGAATATCCACCTTTCCCTCCCTCCTTCCTCCTCTGTGGAAGGTCACCTTGGCAGCACCAGGCAGAGCAGGAGAGCCAAAAACAGCGGAGGGGGTGGGGTCAGCTGCTCACAGCTCACCTGGTGAGGCCGGATCCAATAACAAGGACCCACCGTTCCTCATGCCCACGTTCACCTCATTAATACTCCCACCCGCCAGTTCGCATAAGAACAACTCTGACACAGATGATCATGACAGATTCTTCACGCTTATCTGCTTGTAGTTTATTGTTCTAAAATACCTATTTTCTTATTCATTCTTTTTAAAAGACGTAATAATAATAATAATAATAATAATAATAATAATAATAATAATAATAATAATAGCGTCACTGTGCGTCTGCGTTTGGACGCGGAGCCACTCTCATTTATTTGCTCTTGCATGATTGCATGGGTGGGTTTTAATTCAGTTGTTGTGCAGGTTTCCTTCATTCAGCACACACGCGGTACGGCTGCAGGGACCGACTCGACTGCTTGGCCTCTCCAAAAAGTAAACAGTGCGGAAGCAAGTCGAGACAGGACAGTGGGGTTGAATTCCAGCCACAGCGCACAGCACTGATAAAGCGCTGGCCCCGGGCCATGTTTTTCATTAGTTTATTTATGTGTTGGGCTACTTTATCGTTCAGCGAACCAATCTGATTTAATCTTGAAATGTGTTTTGAGGTATTTGTGATGATTTGGACTTTTTTAGAGGTTTGTTGGACTGGTTAGACAGCACGATTTGAAACTACATTACGCACGAGGTGCTTCAGCAGTAATATCTCTCTTTGTTACACCATAGGATGATAAGAGACAGAAATATTTTACTTTCAGAATTGGCAGAGACCCATACAAACGGGTATCTGTATAATTTTTGCGACGCAATAAGTACAAAATATGTTTTAAATCAAAATGACCTTTCGTTTTCATGCCTAATTTTAAGAAGACGTTATGCATTTAAAATAAAGCTGCAGTATCTTCCTTCTCTCTCATTGTGGTAATTGATAGTCTCGATACCGTGAATGCGCTACACATCTCACATATTCATCAGCCTCACATCAGTGATGGGTAAAGAAAAATGTCAGCTCTACGCGCTTTCACCCTGTCAACTGCCTTCCGCCCTCCAACCGTGAAAATGTGCGTCTTCATCTCTGCTGTTGTTTTGTCTCTCTCTGCCATTCCTACTATGAACACAGCATCTCGTGTGTGAGTGTGGGGGTGGGTGTGAGAGTGTGTTTGTTTGTAGTTAAAGCAGCTCTGACCTCACTGAAGCACAAACCCAACTCAAATTTAATTTGTGGAGGGTAATAACTGACTATGTCTAAGATACATTGAGTAACACAAAGCTTTGCAGGAGGGTAATTTCACTCCATCACACATGATTAAACTTTTCTAAACTTTTCTCTAATTATAAATACAAACTTTCAACTCATGTGCTTGTGTTACATACATACAGTAAGATTTAGTCTTATTTTCTCTTTTGGTTTTTCCTCTAAGATACCAGTCCCTTCCGGTCTTATATATGGCTATGGCATATATTCCTTCTGAAGCTTTGCAACTTAATTGATTTATAAGACCAATATTTTTGGATGAATTCACATTTTTTTTTTTTTTTTGTCATTTAAGTCTTTGTAGCATTTTTGAATCTTGTATGTCTACAAATGAAACAATTAACACATTCTCAAAGACATGTTTTAACAATTTAAGTTTACATCCACATTTGCACTTTATTGCAATTTTACAGCTGTACAGGATTAAACGTGAACACAAAAAAAACAAAAAAAAAAACAAAATGCTATCTTCTCCATAGAACAACTTTTCATGGCTTTTTTTGTATTGAAAACATTAAAAGAAAGAAAAAAAAAAAAAAAAAAAACTGCTGCAACCAAACAAAAAGTTCTCCAACCTGAACAATGCTGTCATGAGACCATAGATCTTCTTAAAATGAGAAATAGGGCTTCAAAAACTCCACAGGATTAGACAAAGATCAGGAATTGGGCAGCTTACTCTCAAGTGTAATAAATACATTTGACCTCTTGTCCAAAGCAGTTATGTCACAGTTTTGCAAATTGTGTAAACTGTAACATATCCCGAGGCTGTAGTTTTCTGTCATGCAGTATTTATGAGACATGACAGTAATGTAACTTGTTAACATTAAAATAAGCAAGCATAAGGATTTATTTAAATTTTTTATAACTCTAACCTTGTAGTTTGTAAGATGCAGTCGTGTGCATTTAACACTTAAACTAAACAATTTCGATATGACGGCACAACAGAAAAGTAAGGAAGAAAGTAGAAAAGTGCAATAACCATTGAAAACATTGTGCAGGATAGATTTCAAACTAGCAACCTCTGGAACAAAAGTATTGTAAAGGGCGATGGTTGGTCACCTCTTTCCATCCCTTTGTTCCCTTCCTCCTCATAAGTGTTTGTTGGCAAGTAAACCACTGCCAAGACATGCTAAGTTGCCCTCATCATGTTGGAGCAAGTATAGACACTGCACATTAGGATGCTGATGAACTGAAATTTTAGGTGTGTTTCTGTGCAAAAACAAAAAACGAAAGTAATTGTACAACCGTTTGAGTCTTTATTGTGCAACTGCAGCTTTTTTGACTGTGGACCAAAAAAGGTGTTTCATGTTTTGTCCTGTTGCCAGGATGATCAGTATTATTCTGTTACAAGAAACATGCCCTTTGTTTTATGGTTAGAGCAGTTAATTAAGATAAGAGAATAATTATGGTCACAAATAGTGATGCCTGTCTTCCATATGTGTGGCTTAAAAAATGCAAGTGCAAGTGTGAAAATCACCTGTTGCTTCCAGGCTCAATGAAGCCTCCACTTCTCTACTCTGACTGTGGTTCAGAGTGCAGAGGTGTCTGAAGTCATTTAATTTTTAGGAATATTTAGATAATGTGTGACATTGGGTGCTGGTATTGCACCAGTTTTGGATCAGTTAGGAAACTTTGTTCCCAAAGACTTATCCTGTCATGGGAAGAGCAACTACTCAGGGTTAAGAACTATACAAATGAGAGTCTTTGTTCCTACAGTAAAGACACATACTCGAGTTGCCAACTTTAACAGGTATTAAAAGCTTTTTGAGGTCTGAAAACACACTTTTGTCAAACTTCCTCGTTTGATTCAATGGCTGCTAGTAGGCCCTTCCACAATTAAACATACGTACAGGTTGTTTAGGAAAAAATGACCTTTATTAGGCCAGATAATGTTGAATGAAGACATTTTAGTTTGTAACTGATTTTAAAGAAAAATAAATGCTTCAAATATAGCAGTGTTTTTCAAAGAAATAAAATAACTTGCATTTGCACAGTTGTTTGATCACTCTCTTACTTCATGAAAAACACATTGCCTCATTAAAACTTCTCTCCTCACCAGTTTTCTCTGTCTTCTCTTCTAAACCCCAGGACCTCATCGCACAATTTACAAAGCAAATCTCAGCCATGGCAGAGCGGGAAGAGGCGGTGGTCCTGAATGTACATGTCCCAACACTGCAGTCAATGTTTGGTTCGGCACAGCACAATTTATGGAGCATGGACAGTTTATAAGAAGCAATGCACTCTATCTAGAGGGGGAGGCGAACCGAGGACAAGGAGGATCGTTTCCATGCAGGAAGCTGTGTTTTGGAATAACATACGCCATGATAAAGATGTCTCCTCTGTGATGTAAAACAGCGGGAAGCACAATGGCCACTTACTCCTCCAACCAAATATGAAGGAGAAGTTTTAAGTTGCCATGTTTTTATTCTTTCCACTTGTGAACCTTGTGTGAAACACTGAGATGCTGAAAATCTGGTGCTTGTGGTTTCTCGATCCCTCAGTTTAGTTTGCAAATGTAGTCTTTAGCGAATTTAAACTATGATGAAAGGGATTGTTATTGATAATGGCTTGATCTGGATAGTTTATCATGCAGTAATCACTCTGTGGGCATAAACCTCATTTTAACCAGAAAAAAGACCAGCAATCCTGCTTGTCACTTTTAAATAAATTTCTATAAAATTTGCAACACTAATATATCACTTATTGCTACTTTTACTACAAGATAGTACAGGTATAACTGCAACCCAGTTGCATAACAGGACATGGAATAAGCTCACTGGTTCATAGCACTAAAATGCAAGTTTGGGTTTGTCAACATGTCAATGAGCTAAGTCTCTAAACATGTATGAAGACGTTCACTTTCTACATTTTATTAGTGTTCATTTGGCCCCAAAAGCTAATAAAGAGGAAAGAGAGAATTTTGGGCACGAATGCATGGACCGTCATGCAACAGATTGCTAGTTTAAGACTCATCCTGCATGATGTTTTGGCTGTGTTGCACTTTTTTCTTTCCTTCTTCCTTTACTTTTCTTCTGCGCTCTCCACCACAAATGGTCTGCTTATGGAGTTAGTTTAACAGAATTAATAGTTTGACAAAAGGAAGTTTCACATTTTACTGTTCATAGCTTCCCATCATCTTATGTAAATGCTGCAGAAAGAAAAGCTTTGCAACTGTGGACTGTTAGATACTATATTTTGGACATGTGGACGTCATTCACTAAGTCACCGACACACAGCCACCATATTATTTAAGAAAATGGAAAGGAAACAAGCACCTGTAAAGATACTGCACTTATGTAATAAACTGATTAATAACCATAAATATTTTAACATAAAATGGGTAAACAAATAACCATAAGTAGTATTGCCCGACAGTGGGAAAGCTTTGCATTAATGATAAAAATGCATGTTATTTCAGAGTAAAGTTGAAGGATAAAGGATATGGGATAAAAAATAGTTTTTAATCTCATGGTGTGTGGCCTAATGGACTTGTAATATTTGTCTGAGGGCAGCCAATTATATTCTTGTTTTATTTACTAACAGCTTTAAGTTGAACTTTACTAAAACATGAGCAAGATGTGTGTCTACAGTTATTTTTAATTGCATTTTCATTACTATTATATCACTAATGATAGTTAGACATTACCTGTAACAAGATAAACTTCGAATTATAGTAAGCTTCACGAATATCAGTAATATGAATATTATTGATATGAATATTAATAATATTCATATTGTCAGAAGAAAACAGACTTGGTAAAGCACATAATACCTCCACCATTTGTGAAATGATAAATCTGCTTTCTAGAATGGAAGTATGAAAATATGAATCACTTTAAACTACACCCCCAGTGTGACTGTTTATGACTGTTATGTGACTTCTCAAAGAGTGACGACAACAACAAACCCTGGATGAGACTCCTATCGAAATAACAATGGCTGCTTGAAAAATGAACGAACAGCCGGAACAAAAAAACCTGACAAAAGCTCAGACATGATGGAGAGGAAAAACTTTACTCACAAGCCTGACATCTGTCGAGGCGTTGGTGTCACAAGGATGGCTTGTTATGCAAATAGGGGATGCAGCCCCAGGAGACACTGACCAGCCAAATTGCTAGCTATCTTGACATCCGTGAAGACACCGTTGATCACACACTCCTCCACTCAACCATCATGTGGCTTTTTAACTAAACCACTGCTGGTGTCTGGGGAGAAAGAGACGAAGCTCATGTAAGGCCATTTTTCATCAACTGGTTTTATGTTTAACATGGCTTGGAGGAAAAAGTGAACTTCAAAGTGGGACATAAGAGCACTGAAACAGAACTCCTAAACATCTAAGTTTAAATCATGTGCCACCATCAGCGCTACCTTCGAGTGGTTCAGGGGCTGTTTATGTACATATGGGGAAACCTTGAGGTGGTGGACATATCAAAAACATTGATCTGATAAGAGGTTTGAAAGACAGCTGCAGGCCTCAAGAAGCACACAAACTCTCAGGCCTCATCACAAGAACACATGAATGCACACCCCCTTCAAATACACAGCAGGTCTGCAGGTTTCACATGAAAAGCTTTTAGCTGTGCAGAAGCGGCTGAAGACATGTCTATTGTTAAGCTCCATGATGGATGAAGCAGTGGTATGTTTAGTGCTCGCTGACTAAAACGCTGCTGAATTTATTAGCAAAACAGATAAGCAGGGTCACCACCTCCAAATGGAATCCCAATGAGCCAAAAACAATTTCAAGGTAAACAAAAACCACTGGTGTGAGAAGGTTGTGTTAGTAGCTGCCTAAATATAAATGTATTTCCATGCAAGGCAAAAAAACCGAAAGGCTTTTAAAGATTTCCCCAAACAAATATTGAACACAGAGTAATGTCGTGCCAGGAGTCATAGTCTTTGTTCACAGTATAATCATATTTGGAGACAAAATTATTATTACTGTCATATGCTATTTTTAAATGCTAAATTCTGGATTGAACTTTTCTGTTTAGACACCACATCCTACTTTCATTGCTTGTGCTGCAATTAAAAGAAGAAAACTGTACATGTTGTAACAAAAAAATTCAACACTGAAGGAAGGAAAACATTTATATTAGTGAGAGGCCTAAATGTTTCTTTAATTAAATATGCCACAAATCTGAGTATTACACATATAGAAACTAAAAACAAGCAGAACCTTTAGTGGGTTTCTTTTCAGCTGTGTCATAATATTCCCTAAAATCTGCTAAATAAACTTAACTTAAATGTACCATTCATAGTAGTGATAGAGAGAACAGCAGACACTGAAGACTTGTGGACAATCAATATTACAACTATTTGATTTGAAAGAGTTCTGTACCTTAATTGTAAGTCATGTTATTTCTATAAGTCCATCCATCCATCCATTTTCTGCCGCTTATCCGGAGTCGGGTCGCGGGGGCAGCCGCCTAAACAGGGAAACCCAGACTTCCCTCTCCCCGGCCACATTCACCAGCTCATCCGGAGGGATCCCGAGGCGTTCCCAGGTCAGCCGAGAGATGTAGTCCGTCCAGCCTAGGTCTGGACGGACGGGGCCTCTTTCTGGTGGGACGTACCCGGAACACCTCACCAGGGAGACATCCAGGAGGCATCCTAACCAGATGCCCGAGCCACCTCATCTGGCTCCTCTTGATGTGGAGGAGCAGCGGCTCTACTCTGAGCCCCTCCCGGATAACCAAGCTTCTCACCCTATCTCTAAGGGAGAGCCCGGCCACCCTGCGGAGAAAACTCATTTCGGCTGCTTGTATTCGTGATCTCGTACTTTCGGTCACTCCCCACAGCTCATGACCATAGGTGAGGGTAGAAACGTAGATCGACCGGTAAATCGAGAGCTTTGCCTTTTGGCTCAGCTCCCTCTTCACCACGACAGGCTGATGCAGAGTCCGCATCACTGCAGACACCGCACCGATCCGCCTGTCGATCTCCCGGTCCATCCTTCCCTCACTCGTGAAAAAGACCGTGAGATACGTGAACTCCTCCATTTGGGGCAGGACCCTATTGCAGACCCGAAGAGAGCACTCCACCCTTTTCCGGCTGAAGACCATGGTCTCGGACTTGGAGGTGCTGATTCTCATCCCAGATGCTTCACACTTGGCTGCGAATCGCTCCAGTGAGAGCTGAAGATCACGGCCCGATTAAGCCAACAGAACCACATCATCCGCAAAGAGCAGAGACCCAATCCTGAGGCCACCGAACTGGATCCCCTCAACACTGCGGCTGCGGCTAGAAATTCTGTCCATAAAGGTTATGAACAGAATCGGTGACAAAGGGCAGTCTTGGCGGAGTCCAACCTGCACTGGAAGTGATTCTGATTTATTGCTGGCATTGCGGACCAAGCTCTGACACCGGTCGTACAGGGACCGGACAACTTGTACAAGCGAGTCTGGCACTCCATACTCCCAGAGTACCCCCCCCAGGAGTCCCCAGGGGACACGGTTGAATGCATTCTCCAAGTCCACAAGACACATGTAGATTGGTTGGGCAAACTCGCATGCCCCCTCAAAGACCCTGAAGAGGGTGTAGTTGGTCCATTGTTCCACAACCGGGAGGAAAACCACACTGCTCCTCCTCAATCCGAGGTTCGACTATCCGATGGACCCTCCTCTCAAGCACCCCTGAATAGACCTTACCGGGGAGGCTGATGTGTGTGCTCCCCCTGTACTTGGAGCACACCCTCCGGTCCCCCTTTTTGAAGAGGGGGACCACCACCCCAGTCTGCCAGTCCAGTCCGATGTCCACGCGATGCTGCAGAGGCGTGTCAGCGAATCTCCTCCCTGAGCCGCCACCTTATCGTGGTGGTGGAGTTTGTGCGTCCTGACTATCCTAGCGGCTATGTTGTCGGGGGCTCATGCCCCTGGTAGGGTCACCCATGGCAAACAGGTGTCTAGGGGAGGGACCAGACAAAGTGTGGCTCAAATCACCCCTATGATGATGAGAAAGCAAGGACCAAGGTTTCCCTTGCCCAGACGTGGGTGACCGGGGCCCCTCTCTGGAGCCAGGCCTGGAGGTGGGGCACGGAGGCGAGCGCCTGGTGGCCGGGCTTTTGCCTATGGGGCCCGGTAGGGCTCAGCCCAAAAGGCTGACATGGGCCTCACCTCCCGTGGGCTCACCACCTGCAGGAGGGGCCATAGGGATCGGGTACATTGTGAGCTGGGCAGCTGCCAGAGGCGGGGACCCTGGTGGTCTGAGCCTCGGCTACAAAAGCTAGCTCTAAGGACATGGAATGTGACCTCTCTGGCAGGGAAGGAGCCTGAGCTGGTGCGCGAGGTTGAGCAGTTCCGGCTAAATATAGTTGGACTCACCTCGACGCACGGCTTGGGCTCTGGAACTACTGTCCTTGAGAGGGGCTGGACCCTCTTCCATTCTGGAGTTGCTCCCGGTGAGAGGCGCCGAGCAGGTGTGGGCATGGTCATTGCCCCCCGATTTGGCGCCTGTACGTTGGGGTTTACCCCGGTGGACGAAAGGGTAGCCTCCCTCAGCCTTCAGGTGGGGGGATGGGTCCTGACTGTTGTTTGTGCTTATGCACCAAATAGCAGGTCAGAGTACCCACCCTTTTTGGAGTCCTTGGAGGGGGTGTTGGAGAGCACTCCTTCCGGGGACTCCCTCGTTCTGCTGGGGGACTTCAGTGCTCACGTGGGCAATGACAGCGAGACCTGGAGGGGCGTGATTGGGAGGAATGGTCCCCCTAAACCAAAGTCCGAGTGGTGCTTTGTTGTTGGACTTCTGTGCTCATCATGGACTGTCCATAACGAACACCTTGTTCAGACATAATCACAACAGACATAAAGTGTCCACATGTGCACTTGGCACCAGGACACTCTAGGCCGCAGTTTGATGATCGACTTTGTAATCGTGTCGTCGGACTTGCGGCCGCATGTCCTGGACACTAGGGTGAAGAGAGGGGCGGAGCTGTCAACTGATCACCACCTGGTGGTGAGTTGGCTCAGATGGTGGGGGAGGATGCCGGTCAGACCTGGCAGACCCAAGCGTGTTGTGAGGGTCTGCTAGGAACGTCTGGCAGAGCCCCCTGTAAGAAAGAGTTTCAACTCCCATCTCTGGCAGAGCTTCAACCATGTCCCAGGTGAGGCGGGGGACATTGAGTCTGAGTGGGCTGTGTTCCGTGCCTCTATTGTCGAGGCGGCCAGCCACAGCTGTGGCCATAAGGTCATTGGTGCCTGTCGTGGCGGTAACCCCCGAACTCGTTGGTGGACACCGGCAGTAAGAGATGCCATCAAGCTGAAGAAGGAGTCTTATCGGGCCTTTTTGGCCTGTGGGTCTCCAGAGGCAGCTTATGGATATCGGCGGGCTGAGCGGAGTGCAGCTTCGGTGGTCGCTAAGGCAAAAACTCGGGCATGGGAGGAGTTTGGAGAGGCCATGGAGAAGGACTTCTGGACGGCTTTGAGGAGGTTCTGGTCCACCATCCGGCGGCTCAGGAGGGGAGAGCAGTGCTCCGTCAACACTATGTACAGTGGGGATGGGGGGGCTGCTGACCTCGACTCGGGACGTTGTGAGGCGGTAGAGGGAATACTTTGAAGACCTTCTCAATCCCACAAACACGTCTTCCAATGAGGAAGCAGAGTCTGGGGTAGATGGTGCTGGCTCTCCTATCTCTGGGGCTAAGCTGGTTAAAAAGCTCCTCGGTGGCAAGGCCCCGGGGGTGGATGAGGTCTGCCTAGAGTTCCTTAAGGCTCTGGATGCTGTTATATTTCTATAAGCATTCATTTATTTTCCAAACCTGCTGCCTTAGCCTAAATTTGTGTTCTACCTGCCCAATCATCCAGCTTTTTGAATGAAATGTATGGAACCAACAAATGCAGGTTGTTGTGGACAGCATCTGTTTGATCACAAACATATTTTGTTTTATTCTGAACTAAAGTAGTAATAACTGCCCTGTGATGCACTTAAGACCTGTCCAGGGTGTTCCTGACAGCAGCTTGGATAGGCTCCAGCCTCCCCCCTGCCCTATGACCCTGCTCTCGAATAAGCAGGTATTGCAAATGGATAGACAGATGGATAAAGTAATAACATTATCTACACATTTTGTTAGCAACAACATCCAACATTTCAGCTAAAGAGACAAATCAAAGTCAGCTAGAAGGAATCCCAAGATTGTATACACCAAGGCTATGCTATATATTCCAAAACTCACTGATCATCATGTTAAATTCTGCACAAAATAAGTTCACAGGATGAGTAGTAACTTTCAGTTTTCCTTTGCAGACAGCAGAAGTTTAACAAAAGTCAAACCAACCAACATAAATGTGCAGGGTGGCTAGTTTAGCTGGAAAGTTGACATGGATGCAGATCTCTTGGCAGCCCATATCAGTAATGCACTGCTTTCCATTAATGTGATGGCAGTGGAACATGTTGGCAAGTCTCACAGGGCCAGACCTTTGTAATATTTTACGCATCACTTTCAACATCATAATACAACAGGGAACTGCCAGTACCGTGTTAAGAAAGTTCATAAAACATATATAGAAAATAATGTATTGATATGTGACTTTGGATGTGAATTTTCTTCTTCTTCTTCTTCTTTTTTAACTTTTTAAAAGAAAATTCACTGGCACAGTCATTAGAATAACCCTTTATAGAAAAATGCCATCATGGCAAATCAGTACACTGCCTGAAAGGTGATTATCGTCTTGAACAGATAAAAAAGATAAATATTTTGGTTGCTATTCAAACGACAACCAAGAGGTTTGACTTTATTAACCACTTAACCCATTACTTGCTGAACTTATGTAGTTTGACATGAGCTGTGAAATCTAACAGAGTCATTGAAAAATATAAACAACAGCGTTCAATAAAGATTCTTACTACATAATTGTCCTGTAGAAAGTTAGCTGCAGAGCCCAACTCTTCTTTCCCAGCATCTCGGCAAAATGAATGAGAGAAAAATGTGCTTTATGTTCACTACAGACATTAAGCCCTTAGTGTTATGAAGGACTCCACATAGACAGAGGCAGGTTAACTATACTTTATTATCAAGACTGAACACAAGGGAAAGGTCTTACTCGAACCGAACAGAAGGAGACGGTTGGAGGGACAGGAACGGAGAAGGGGTGAGTCCATGAAGTATGCAGGTTTAAGGTCCGACAGGGGGTGACTGTGGTGCTGGTGTATATAAGGACTGGTGAGTAAATGGGGGACAGGTGTGACAGGTCGGGTTGATTGGAGAGCTGGGATCAGGGACAGGTGTAGAGGATCAGGGGAGTGCTGATGGAGGAGTGGCAGGACAGACTGTGACACTTAGTGTTTTCTCTAAATATACAGACTTAATAACCACATAAACTTTTATTAGTGTTCCCATTTGTTTTGTTTTACACAACCCTAGAACCCTTCTGAGGCTGATATGAATAAATTAGAACAGAAAAAGATGTGAGAAAATAGTTTTGTGTGTATTGGACAGATTTTATATTCTGAACCTATCAGTGATTGAGGTCTGTAATTGGCTAATGAGTATGGTGAATTACTAGTACACAAGAAGCTCAAATTTTAAATCAATCATATATACAAAGCAATCCACATGACCTGATAGTTTAAAACAATATTTCCAGCCTTATAGATGAACTACGTAACTTTCTAAACTTAAAGGTGGAAGGCACAGTGAGATTAATTATGTGCCTTTCTAGAGCTGTTGCTGCCCAGCAGCTTTCTGAAGCTGAGAAACTGCTGAGAAGCTTTTGCTTCCTGGTCACCGCATAATGGTTCAGTTAAGGTTTACTTTACACATTGCATCAAGGGAACATTATCAGAGGAAGGGAGAAAAAGAAAGAAAGATATGTACAGAGTAATAGATAAGACCAAAACAACATCAGACTGATTTTTGCTAGCTGGATAGAGCTCAGAGTACAGGTAGGATGGAAGATGGATGCTGACTTAGCTGTTGTTAGCTGGCAAATCACTGAGAAAATCTGCCAAAGTTCTCTAGCGCGTCTTTAAAACTGCACTTCTGATTTGTTTTAATGACACTCTGACTTTCGCAATGCACATTGCTAAAGCCGTTGTTGCCCTACTGTAGTGTACAGCCCAGGGCTGTCTTCCAGGGCTGCACTTTTCAGTCCAAGGCGCTACAACTCACGTGATGCTAAAAAAGATCGTTAACTAATAGATGAGTAAGTCTTCTTGTTTGTCTTGTCTTCTTCTTCAGTAATTCTAGATGCAGTGACACCTCATGAAGGGAGGGGAATATGTTGTTTAAAAGTTTCCATTTCTTTGACTAAGTGCAGTATGAAAGCACCTGAAAGAACTCAGTCCCCATTTATTAGGTGTGAATATGACCAAAGTGGCGGAGCAAGAATCAACATCAGACTGACTTTTACTTGCTAGGGAGAGCTGAGAGAAGAGAAAGGATGTAATACAGATACTTTATTTGCATTGTTAGAGGGTGGCAAAGAGCAAAAATCTGTAAAGTAGTGCTGCTTTAAACTAAAATACTGACTTTTTTAGTCTAAAAAGTAAAAAGTTTGGTAAAACACATAACCAAACTGGAACTATGCTGTAAACAAAACACTGCTGACCATAAAAGTTGCTTTATGACTATGAAGTCTTGCTTCAGTATGCCCTGCTAACTTGCATAGTATTGAATGTCACAGCAGATGATCGTCATCTCTGTATGCTGTTCGAGTGCAAATATTTTGCCCTACATGCTAATGGTGTGAGGAAGCAGAGCAAGTGGCCTGCTACTGCTACTACTTGTTGTTGATTTCTATTTAGTCTCTATTTATTGTATAAAGCCCTTCCAGAGGTTTGGGTTGTGTTGCAATGTCTCATCTCACACAGCTACAACACAGGAGGCTATTTCAAAGGTGATGGTATTTTCTTTCTTTTTTAAAATTTAGTTGATATCTACATTTGCCCTAAAGTCATCAGATCATAATGAATTTGCTTGAATTGGTTATGTCTATAAAGTGCCTTGAAATTACTTTTATTGGGAATTAACGCTATACAAACAAACCTGAAGTGACCTGAAGTTAACTGAAGTGAATTGAACTAAAGTGCAATAAAACCCTCATGAGGAAAACCCCAATTGCTCTATGAGATTAAACTTGTAGAAAAGCAATACTTTTAGCTAATTTTATATTCTCTCTGTATGCTCTCTGCAGCATTAGAGCATGTGGCACGCTAATATGAATTGTTGTGTTGATCTTACTTGTTGTAATAACTTTTAGTGCTTTAATTCAATTGATGTACTGTCCACTGTCGTGTGCATGTCATGAACTCATGAAAGTCAAAGTGATTCCTTCCAGTCGTAGTCAGAAAGCTGCATTTGATAATGAAAAGAGTCAAATCTGTTTGTCTTTGTGTTTTGCACAAGTACTAATTTTTTTGACTCATCAGAACAAACATGTCAAGTACAAACAAACCAAAGAGCTACAAAAGTCATATTTTTGGTAAATGGTAAGTTTAAATCGAACCACAATTACTGTTTTTAGAGTTTCGGGGAATGGGTCATGAAGTGAAGTAAATGCTGCAAGATCTGATCTAAACTTTTATATAAAGAATTTACACAGTACATACAGCACCCATAGCAAATTTTCTGTATGAAAGTGTGGGTAAAATGCAAGTATAACCCAAGCTTTATATGACCTCAGAACCCTCTATCTCATCCCATTTTATCTATCCATCAAACTGTCAATCTTTCTAGAAGTGAAAGCCATTTTTTCTAGATTATTTTCCCAGCATTCTTCTGTTCTCTATGACCCTGAGTGAGTAGGGCAGCCGAAGACCTTGGCTTCCCTCAGTTATGGCATCAAGCCCGTTAACAGCGGCCGTGAGTTGTGGCCTGGCGTTAAACTGTGCTCCAGCCACAGTCAATGTTTATGTCTACCAATCAAACGCAATGTGTTTATGTTATATGGCATTATGGACAAGAGGGCTCTTTAAAACACAGAGTCAGAGAGAGTGCGGCCCAAGACGAGGGGTTTACAGTCCATTGAACATCTGAGAAAAATTAAGCATCCATTGGAAAAAGGAGGAGACAAGCTGGCTTGATTTTATGTTTACTTTTTACTGTATGGACACAACTAAAAAGCATAAAGGGAAAAATAAAACATGTAAGAGGGTAATCAGGTGTCTTTTAAAATTAGCTCAGGACTAAAGATATAAAATGAGTCCATTTAGGTTTTATTTTCCACAGAGATAAAAATCTATTAGTTTTTTTGTGCATTATCTATCTATCTATCTATCTATCTATCTATCTATCTATCTATCTATCTATCTATCTATCTATCTATCTATCTATCTATCTATCTATCTATCTATCTATCTATCTATCTATCTATCTGGGTCCTATGACTTCTTCCTAATGCATACACACATATTAAGTTCAAAGATTAGCCATCTCCTCACAAGGAAATCCTCATGCTGCTCTACATGTGAAGAGAAAACACACTTAATCCTTCTGGATACAGAGACTTGACATCAATTTATCCCTGTAGGGGTGGGGCCCCTTGCCAAATTTTTAAACCCTCATGCCTCTCTGTTTCACTGCCAAAATGTCCCTCTTTTGTTTGTTTTTACTCCCCTCAAAACATCTGGATGGAAGGCCTGACAAGACATATTGTCCCCTTCAGCCACAGCTACCCTAGAGGTGTACAAAGGCATGGCATCCCAAAGGATATTTGAGCAATAAGTAAAATAATTGTGTATAGTTGGGCAGCTTCCCACCATTTATTTATTCATGTTGAACAAGAGTCATGGGAGGTTTATGAACTCTCATCTTATTATGCATAAGTTCATAAATGACAAATCATCTGAATGAGAGAAAACTTCATTAAATGTGTTGGTAATCTTCAAGAATAATTAGGATTTTAAACTCACCACTTGGTTTGTTCTAAATCAGTTTTCTTTGCTTCCAGTTACTCTGTCAGATTCTCACCACATGAGATAATAAGAGGACAAACAAGCTTTGGGGAAAAACGTAAATACTATATTTATTATAAAAGATGATTTTTTAATATAAAACTAAAATGTAGCTTTATGCTTTTTAGAAGATCCTGATGCATTTTTCATATGTTTGCTTAATTTTACAGTCTTCCTAAGCTAAGGTTTCAAAATGATATTAGCCTTGGATCTGCCAAACTGTTGCAACAGGCTAGATCTCACCACAAACGCAGAGGCAGAATATATACATTACATTATTATTATTGATTATGTTCAGTTGTTGCATTAATGTAGAATTGTTTATGTCCGCATCATGATGCATTGTATTGCATTTTTTATTTTAACTCTATGCTGAAGTGTTTGACAGATGTTTCCCTAATCCTTTGCCCATGTGATTTTATCAGCTATTGATAAATGAGGTTCTACAGGTAGTAGGCTACTGCTCAGGGACTGGACTGGGGTCCACCTTAGGTTTGCTCGTTTTCTCCTTCACTCACTCAAAAGTCCTCCTGACCCTTATTGATATTATGCAATTAAAACTAAATTCCTTACAATATTTCTTTGAGAAACATTGTTTTAAAACAGTTACATTATTTAATCATTCAGTTATTGACAGTCTGGAGATCCTTTCTTGTTCTGCTCCTGAAATACTTACTTATGTAGATGTTACTCTAACAACAAATCTTGATTGCAATCAGCAGCTATAATCACCTGCTTGTAATCCCAACATTATTGTAATTATTTTTAAGTTATTAAATAGCCCTATTGTGCCTTGTTCCCAACTTTTTTGGAATACTTTGCAGGCCTGAAAGAAACAGGATCATGAGAAACTCAAACCCTGATAGGAGAATGATAAGGCTTGCACTCATGTATCTGGAATGCTCCAAATTGTCCAGATTGGTAATGTTAGTGTTATGTATGTCAGCAATTATGCTTCACTGTAGGAGCTGGGTTGTGAGATTATATATAAAATAAAATTTGATTTACATGATTTAAACCAACCACAAATTCAGCCACAAAAAAAAACAAACAAACAAACAAACAAAAAAAAAAAAAAAACCCTCAAAGGCATGTAGTCCACCAAGGAGCTGAATAAAGACTGCATTTACTTTAAGCATTTATATCAACAATAGAGCTCAACCTGTAGAAAGTTGAACAGAACCAACAGTGATGATTTACAGTCTTTCAACTGCCTGAAATTTGCCAGAATCCTGGAATCTCCTAAGGATTTTTTTGTTTACTTCAAATAACTTGTTATTGCAGATATCTAAAATGCCTTAAGTCCTGTTTGCAGATTTTTTCCCAGGACAAGCTACCAAGCATCTGGTTTTTAGAACAACAGATGCTGAAACCCACACGAACCATTAGGCTCAATCACTAATGTTTCTATTAGCTGGCTGTAGAAAATGGGAAGAGGGGCTGATAATATACAGGATTAGGGACTTTTTCTGCCTTATTCTCATCTCTCTCATCATTCTCTTCCCTCACCATCTGTAAGGTGGAAGCGATAAAACAAAACCAATGACTTTTTCAGTCAATCCCTTCTAAACATCTCCCATTTATTAAAAACATTTAAACACATCTGTTCCAAAGTTTATCACTTGATACATCTGAAATATAGAAAATGGGTCCTGTTCAAATTTGGTCATTTCATGTTTGACAGCTATTTATATTTTACGAAATAAATAACCACTTTGTTTCCATTATGTGATGACTTTATCAAATTCTGAAGACGTCATTTTCTTTACCACAACCCTACTTATGTCCTTTATATTCTCATGTTTTAACAGCAAAATATACATTTTCCTCCTCTTCATATTTACTTCTAAATTCTATCCCTCCATCCAAATATTCCTCCATTCAGATTTGTATTCAACAGCAATAAATCCTCACAAGGTGGTTTTTCGACAGAGCGCTGTAACTCATGTCACCACTGGAGCTGATTCTGAGCACAGCGGACATTGTGATGCAAGCATGCAGGAGATATATACTCAGAGGGATTTCATGTGCCGTATTTCATCTGAAGCAATGCACAAACTGTTTACTTCTGTTTTGCAATTATAAAAACAGCAATGCAGTTCGCTGTAACAAACAGTATGAGCAAGGACAGAGAGCCACCTTTAACCCAATCAGTTTTAGATTCCCTTTAGTTAAGTGGCTGTACCATTAACACTATTGTCTCCATAAAAACTCATCAGTATAAAGTGTAAAAAAGATTGCTTGAGTCATTCACCAAATAAATAAATAAATAAATAATAATTTGTGAAAACCTCAATGTTATGATGTTTGTAAAAAAAAGAATTAAAGTACTAAAACATAAGCAAATTTCTTAACCTTGTACCCTCTGTGTGTTCATTTCGAATCCTTGTCCAAGTCGAGTTCATGTTGAGGTGTCCTTGGGCAAGACACCGAACCCCTATTTGCGCCTGATGGGTTGTGGTTGAGCACCTTTCATGACAGCTTCCGCCATCAGTGTGTGAATGTGTGTGAATGGGTGAATGGGATGTATGATGTAAAGCGCTTTGGGTATTATCCCAGGTACAGTAGAGCACTATAAAAATGCGGACCATTTACCATTTCACCATTTTATAAACTCCTTATGTCCTGGAAACACCTTGGGATTCCCCAGAAGGCGTGAGGGTGAGATATAAAGCTTCTAACAAGAATTTGGTTTTAATAGCAAAACAAACAAATTTGGAGTCAGCCATAATGTTTATTCTCCACTTGAAGTCATAAAGGTATTCAGAGATCCAAAGATAACATAGCTTTACATTTGAAACACTTACCTTAGTAATTTGATCAGTACATCCAGTTTTATTAACCTTTTTGTACTTTATTCTAAATACATACCACATCTATTTGAGAAAATATTATGAGTATTTCTGCAACTTCTGCCAGATGATGATGATGAGAAAGGTTTAAATTATGTTTCTACTGCAGTTGTCTCACAATCCTGCATCCAGTTGTCCAACCTCTGAAACCAACACACATCTTCATAATGTGTTAAGACATAAAAGCTGCATTTGTGTCATTCTTGGAGTGAGTGAGTGACTAAAACATATAATGTTCCTCACATAGCAGAACTCTGTTATGTTATGCTAACACAGATGAGATCCATGCAAAATGCATAGAATTTAATTTTGCAGCCTAAAACTGTAACCATATCCTAGAAAAACAGACATTGTTCTTCATTTTTACCTACTTTTGATGGCATTAACATAGCAAGTGACAATTAAAGCAACGCTCCTTTCCTGCTACCTCTATAAAGTGGACACTTATAGCAGTTCTCATTAACTACCCTGCAAGGACTCAGGTAGAACATGTGGATCTTTGGACAGTTATGCAGAAAAAAAAAAAAAATCCTTTTCTGGCTAACCTCCCCTCAATGATTTATGCTTTTCACTTTTCTTCCCTTCTTTCTTTAGAAGACTACAGAGGAAAACTCCCATAGTGAACTTGAGGGGTGAGGGAGAGGACACAGTGTCTTGTAAAACATATGCACTTAATATTAGGGCCATAAAACTTGTAAAATTAAAAGCTATTTTGGAAAATAGAAAAAGAAATATTTATGCGTCTGGCTCTGTGTAGAGGTCGTTTTATCATGGGGCAGTGAGGGCCCTCCGGGGCACAGGTAATGACTGTCAACAGGCAAGCAAGTGGGGGGGTGGTGAAACGCAGTTGGGCTGCGTGCTCTACATATCCAACCAGATGTCCACATGTGCGACTGGGTTTCCCCTTTTCAGTCAGCCAAAGTGGCCAAAGTCAGGGTTTAGAGAGAGCAACAGAAATAAGAAAAAGAGAAAGAAGCAAAGTTTGCTCCTTATCACAAGAAGAACACATTTTTAAGCTTTAAAGTTTTTCTTGTTTTTCTTGTGCTCAAACTTTCAGACTGTCACCAATTAACCAAAGACACAACTGCACAATCCAAGCTACGGACACAGAGAGCAGCTCTCTTTATGGCAAGGAGAGAAAAAAACAACAACAACAAAAAAAAAAAACATTGTCCATCAAGTCAGGTTGATTGAAAAGCTGCAAAAAGCAATTATGATTGTGAGAATGTGCAGACCCTTCATCTTAGCAGCCAGAAAACATCGTAAATCGTGTGGCGGTCTCTGTTTACACTGTGTTGACCTCTCTATGCCCCTCAGGTCCTGGCAGGAGTCTCCATGTCCTCAGCACTGTTACCGTACTGACATATGGAGGCTTGTTCAAATATACATAAAGTGTGTTGGAGTTTTTCTACCCCAATTAAAATTCAGGTTTTCTTACTGCTGATTTAGTTGTCAAAGTGGAGTTTTTAAGCCTTGATGTATGATTTTATCTTTCATATACATTTCTTATTTATTTATTTGTTGTTTTATGGGTGCAATGATTTTCTCTTTGGTCTCTGCTACAATCTGCTCCTTGTCTTTATTCGGTCTTGTTTTGATCCAAGTTGGACCAGACAGGAAAGGGAAGGTAAACGCTGTGGGACTGGATACAAGGGCACACTGTCCTGGCTTTTGGGTGCACCTGGAGATCAGCAGTGGAGATGGATGGAGTAAGCCAGATATGATATGACAATCTGATGATCATTCCCTGAATCCAGAGGCTTTAAGCCATGCAGTGAGGACTAGGCACACAATTTAAATCCTTATATCTTTGAACATTCATTTCAAACAGAATAGACTTGTTCCTGACTTATAAACCACCTGGAGGATAAAGACCCTTTCCTAACTCTGTGCTAGAGACTACACAGCTGGTAGTACCTCAGGTTAAAGCTGAGGTCTTCTTATAATCCCACACACAGATGGAACTAACTTGCTGATGATTTTAAACTTGTTCAAATCAGATGATCTCACATCAAGTTAAAGGTAATACTGGGTCCCTCTGCACTGTCAGTAACACTTATTTCTTTGGTTGAATTTGGAGAAACTACAGCACCAGGTTTGAATTTGGACTATTTCTAGTCTGCTGTTGTTTTCGTCCTCTTTTTTTTTAATTTCCTTTTTTTTGCAGGCAACACATTTTGTTCTTCAAACCTGTCACTGCTTGTGTGCAGCATAATGAGCTCCCTGTTTTATTAAAATACTGCACATAAATGAAGTTGCTTTGGCTTACTTTGTCTTACAGGAGACGGAATTTGTACACAATTCCCATTCTTTGGTGTGGGAGTTATGTTCCTTGTTCTATTTACATATTTCCCTTCTGTTTATGCATTCATGTGAGAAAAGGCACATTATTAAATAGAGAAATCAATGTAAATACGTGTATAAAAGCAGCTTGACACAGTGAATACTGAACCTGTTGGTTTGATACATAATAGCTTAAGAGCTATTTCAGCAAAGACATATTGAACATTTAGAAGCAAATGCACATAGAACAGCAACTGAATGACAATACCGTATGTTTCTTTATCATATACGCTCACCTACACCTGTCCAGTTGGTTGGTAACACAAATAGCTAATCAGTGCAGAAGTTGAAAACAAGGATCTGTATAAGGAAGAAAGGGGGCTTTTGTGACTTTGAACGTAACATGGTTGTTGGTGCTAGACAGGCGAGTGTTTCAGAAACAGCTGAAATATCCAGTGAACAGCAGCTGTTTGGAAGAAAATACATTTTTGATGCCAGAAATCAGAGGAGAATAGGGAGACTGGTTTTGAGATGATTGAAAGGCAACAGTAGTACAATCACTCGGCACAACCACAGTATGCAGAATACCATCTCTAACCCACAATACATCCAGCCTTGAAGCAGATGGGCTACAGAAGACCACACCAGGTGCCACTCCTGTCAGTTAAGAACAGGAAACTGAGGCTACAATTCACACAGACTCACCAACACTGGACAAAAGAAAATTGGAAAAGCATTTCCTGGTCTGATGAGCTTTAAATTTAAGTTGCAACCATCAAATAACAGGTTCAGAATTTCAGATTCATCCTGTCTTTTATCAGTGGTTCAGGCTGCTGGTGGTGGTTTAATTGTGCAGGGGACATTTTCTAGGCACACTTTGGGCTCTTTAGTACCAACTGGGCATAGTTTAAACACCACAGCCTACCTGAGTATTGTTGCTGACCATGTCCATCTCTTTATGACCACAGTGTAGCATCTTCTGATGGCTGCTTCCAGCAGGATAATGCACCATGTCACAAAGCTCAGATCATGTCCAACTGCTTCCTTGAACATGACAATCACTGTACTCCAATGGCCTCCACAGTCACCAGATCTCAATCCAGCAGAGCAGCATTGAACCAGTAAATCTACAGCAACTGTGTGATACTATCATGCCAATATGGACCAAAATCTTTGAGGAACATTTTCAACACCTTGTTGAATCCATGCCACCAAGAATTAAGTTAGTTCTGAAGGTTCAGCCTGGTACTGATAAAGTTTACCTAACAAAGTGACTGGTGGGTGGATTAACCTGTTTCTGGACACTGATCATGTATGATTGCTGTGTGCCATCACAAAGGTCCATGCACAGCTAAGTGTTCTTATATACTTGATCTACTTATTTGTGTCTACTTGAATTATTTGAAAATTGTTTTCACGCTAATAGGAAACAAAAATGATCGTAACAAGTTATCACTGCTTTGTGTCAGATGCTCTCAAAAGGACTCTTGCATTATATTTACAATCTTAATTTATTGTAAAATGTCAGTTTTTGTGCTTTTAGTAGCTGTTTTGTTGACATTTTACTTAATCACAAACTTGTGTTGATTCATCACAGCTTGGATTAAATAAGACTGAAATAACATTCTGTATCAAAATATCCTCTTTCAGGACCACCAGCTGACAAGATCAGCCTCATCGACACTCACAAAATATATTGGACATATTACGTTGCTTTGAAAAACAAATAACTGCACATCTACGTCAGCACTACGTTTTTTGTTTTGTTACCATTTCGAAATTTACCCTGAGACACGGCTGGTCTGGCAGAGCCAAGCAGAACAAAGATGACAAGGAACTGTCGTGCAGTAAACCACATCAGCTGCCAAAAACGATGGGAAATGTTCAACATTCAGGGGCAATCACATCTTTTCGTTGAGAACAGAAAAAGATTGTGGATTCAAGCCAATAAAAGAGCAAATTCTGGTACTGATGGTTCTAAAGGCAGCAAATGTTCTTGTAGCACCCACTTCATGTCTCAAAATGCAAATCTCTGAGCTTCTGCCATTAAACTTAATCTCTTGCAGATGCTCACATTGGTATAATTATTTTCCCCAGGATTTATATGTGATCTGGGTTAACAAGGCTTCCAATGAGTGAAAGAGAAGTTACCACCAATGAAAATGTGTGTTTACAAGAACGTTTTATACAATCTTATGATGATAACCTTCACAGTTTTTTTTTTTAATAAACACTCTTTGAGTAATGGTTAAAATCAAGAAACCCCTCTTTTGCTAAAGAGCAGCTCAGGTGGACAATGAGATGCAATGGAGCAGGAATCAAATTCACAGCCCATTTAGAGCTTAAATGTGAATGCGAGCACAAAATGCTCTGGAGACAAATCCAGGACCTGGGATGTTATTTTGAGTGTTTTACAGTTAGCTGTGATATTTGGAGAAATAATTTCTAAAGCTTTTATGAACACAGCACTATATAGTGTATGAGTAAAAGTGAAGGAGATGTACTAATGTAAATTAAATAACGCATGATGAAAATTGTTTTTATAGAAATAAAATAACATTGCACAGCTGGATCAAGTATTCAAGTGAAGGTTCTTCCTCCTTTTTCAGAGCTCTGCAGAGCAACTCTGCTTTTATCCTGATGTCTATTAAAGATGTGGAGCACAAGCACCGTTTATTGGCTATCTGGTCATTGAACAGGAATGTGTGGGATCATTTATAGGCATGTATGTTTGTGTTCTCATGTGTTGACATGTGTAAGGTTGTGGGTGCACAAGCACTCTGAGGGAGACCATTATGTTTTGAAATAATACACGCAGAGATTTTATTCCTGTGAATCTCAGGCACACACCAACGCTCTCAACGTACACCTCTGCACATCTCAGCACCGCCAAAATGCACTAAAAATTTATGACCTTAACATTCCTGCAGGGTCAAGCAATTTATCAAATCCTGCACATTCTGGTTTCAATTACACAGCCGATTGTGGAGAGCAGTTATTTTAGCAGGTTCATTTGGCCCAGTGGGGAGGTTGACTCTTTTTGCTTAACACCACATCACCTGAACACAACTGGCCATGGGTTTCTGGACACTCGCTCTTCTCTTTAAATGCTACAGATGGTGAGAGAGAATTTATCAGGCTGCTAGAAACTGAGTAGATGAGCTGCAGGTGTCATCACACAACTGTCTCCCACAATTTTTGTTGCTTCTTCTCTTTTCCACCAGGGCTTTTCTAGCTGTAAACTCAGCCTATCATACTGCATGGGTAATTTTTTTCCTCCTTCATCTGTCTGAAGCATTTCAGTGATGAAGAATCTTCTACTAGTTTTGTTGCCTTACTCTTCATCCCTCTGCGGGGTTTCTTTGTAAATCCCTGTTCTTTTCTTGACTATGTCACCCTTTGCTTTCTGACTTTTTTGATTTTTCCATTGCTACTCTGCTTCACACTCTCTCCCTCCTCTCTGTGGTAGAGTGGTGATAAATCCCCATTTTATTGCTCGAGAATTCTTCTCTCCCTTCAGGGCTGACAGCTCCCCACGTTCTAAGACACCGCTAAGACCAAACCCAATCCTCCCTCCCTGCATCACTCCATCTCTGCCTCCATCTGGCCCTGATTACTGAAAGAGTGGAAGGGTGGCAGAGCTTATGGGGGGTGGGGGGGTGGGGGGAGGCATCACAACATTACACCCCAGGAGAGAGAAGAAAGAGAGGAGGAAGGAATGGAGGGAGAGGATGATGATGCACAACATGTTGGTATGAGGAGGAGGATGAAGAGGAGAGTAAAAAGAACGCAAGAGGGGGGGAAGGAAAGAGAATAAAATTCAGAGGGAAACCATGAAAGATGTCAGTGGTGGCAATGAAGATGAGGGAAATGGAAAAGAGCAGCAGAGGAACTGAAAGGAAAAAAAAAAAAATTTATATGTTTTTGAATACATCCAGTTGCGCTTTAATGGGTTGTTGTTTTTTTCTTTGTTTTTGTCTTTGGCAAACGAAACTTTACAGCAAGCAAACCAACAAAACATTTGTTTGTATTACATGACATTACCTGGTACCTGAGTAGAGACTTTATTAAAGTATGCAAAATGACGACAACACTTTCAAATTGTTGACTTAAGCTTAGAAAAAGATGCCAGTTTCCTGCATGAGAGGCATGAGAGTAAAATAAAAGGGAGAACACTGCAAAAGGCAGAATTAGGTTTAACTAAATGTCCAAGATACAGCATGCATATTGAGTATATATTACCCAAATTCAACACTTGACATTTTTATATAAAAGTTTGGCAAACTGCATTGCTGGAAATATGATTAAACATACTATTATTATTATATGAAAACATTTTAATGAAGCTGTTCCAGGACTGTTATGTGAGTCTAAATATCTGGGTTTATAGTGGCTGGTTGCATTTTTTCAGGTTTCAGAACATACTGCAGCTGAGTCCTCCAAAATGCAATTGAAAAGTGATAATGACCATCATTTTGGTGGAAAGAGGCTAAATGGAGAGGAGAGTTTGAAGGACTGTGTGTGCGTTTTTTTGAGTGTGTCCTGGCAGGCCATCGGCTCTGCAGCAGGTGCCAGAGGAGTGTGTAATAAACACAACTGCTTTGGACAAGCTGGCCTCTCACATCAAATAATGTGTTTTGGCGATGTCCACCTCAGCTGTTCACACGAGCAGCACTCAGCAGGCTCTGAGGACAACACGAGTAATTAATATGACAGTTTGTCACAGTTAAACAGGGTTTTATAAAGCAGAAAAAGTCTCATTCTTTTTCTTACTTTCTAAATTCTGGTAAGTAAAAAGTTCAAATTTTAAATAATGATTTCTTCAATGAAATAACCCCCCAAAAATGACAACATCAGTATAAATACTGAATATTATGCTCATCTTATATGTTAACATTAGTCACTGAAGTTTATTAAAAATGATACTATCCTTATATTGTATTGTGAGATGGATTACATTGAACGATTATTTAACAATTTTACTGTCACAGCTTGACTTACAGAATTATTAATTCCACTACTAATTTTCCAAGTTTCCAGCTTTATCTTTACAAATTCTGCATTTTTGTCTTTTAAAATCCAGCCAAATAAATTTTACCAAAACATGAACATAACCTGTGATTATTTAGATTTCCCTTGCAGATGCACTCACACATTAAAGTCAACTGTTGACTAAGCTTTAAGCTTCATGTTAGATTATGAATCACTTCCCACCTCACTTGCTCTACCACCATCTCCACCAAAATAATCAGGATAATTTCTATTCATTATTACACCTCCATTTATCTGTGAGACGAGACGTGGGGAGGACGGGGTATAACTCTGAGGAATAACAATACCATTAAAAAGCCTGTGCGGCAAATATCAATCATTGTTGCCGTTAATGTCCCTCCAGCCTATTCAGATGGCCTCTCCTCTTTTCCTAATGTCCACCCATCTGTGTATGTGTGTACGAGTGTGAGTGTGTGTGGCTGTTATATTCAAAGCCCTTTAATCAACAATCGCTGCATCTGGGCCAGATAATGAATGGCATTGTTTATAACCTCACTCCTGTACCGTGAGGTGATAAATGAATACGCGCCTAATGCGATCATCTGAATAAGGAATGAGATTGTGGTTTATTTTAATATTGAGGAGAGGCTGTGTTAGTATAAATTTCTTGGTAAAGTTGCAATGATGATAGCGATCATGATGATGTTCCATTTTTGTCAACCAGCCAAAAGATTCAACTGCAGCAATAAAAGTGTAAAGATGCAAAAAATTGAAAAAAAAAAAAAGTGATTTCTTTTGATTCATGGCCAAAATGATGAGACATATAAACAGAAGTAGTTTAAGGAAGAGAAGTAGAATGAAAAACAGATTAACTGAGTCAGAAATTTACAAAACTCAAGGAAAATATGCTAGGCTTTGCTCAGGTTTCTCTCAAACAAGAACAAAAACCCTCCATCATCTCAGCCCTAACGTCTGTGTAACAGCTCTTTGCTGTGTTTATTTTCCACTCTGAGGTGCAGCTAAATTAGTCTCTCCTTACACTAGAAACTCGTTGCATTTTCTAGCATAAAGTCAAAGTCTTGCTCAAACATAGTGAAAATGACTGTTTTAAAAAAATAACAGTTTGGATGAGATGTCATATTTGTTGATGCATAAATGGACTACAACAGCTCAAAATCCCTCACTCTGAACTCACTCCAAAGACCACAACCTTAAATGTTTGAAAATATGACAGAAGATGCTAATTATTTTCACACCATGTTAGGTGTTTAACCAGAATACCTCACTAGAATCTACAGCTAAATAATATAACAAATGAGGTAGAAACAGTGCAGGAAGAAGTGTCAAATATTTTATTTTATTCAAAAAAGTGACAAAAACTAAACAAAAATGTTTTTTTTTTCCACAAATGTCTGCAAGATAAACTCAACAAAAACTGCATGAAAATGAGAGAGAAAAAAAAAATACAGACAATTTTCTTGCTCTATTTCCTCTGTGACATTATCCCACTGGAATAGCAGTGGTGGGGTGTTACAGCTCTGCGCAGTGCCACAGTGGAATACAGATAGAGAACAGCGTGGCGTTCACTACCGCGGGGACTTGCGCTGTCCAAATCCTTGACAGTTTCTTAGCAGCTTTCTGCCTCTTCAACTGTGAAATGACAGATAGAAAACCTTCACTGCCCACCCAAACCCTACACCATCTCTCCACACACCCATATCCCCCTCCTCCTCTGTCCATATCAACCAGTATCATTGATAAAGACAGCCTTTCAGAGGTGACACTGATAGCTGCTCCAAAACCATTCAGAAAGTGATTTGCCTGCCATTTTAGCTGCTGCTACCCCTCTATGATGCACACGTGTTCGGGAAGACAACGAGATTCCTGATGAAGTAAAAATAAGTCAGAACTGAAAAGGCCACAGGAGATTTACATACACCGAACATTCAGTCCAATTAAAATTATATCTTATTTTTTTTTTTATATTAAAAAGAGACAACTTAAACTAATTAACTTAAAAAAAAACATGTAAATCTATGGAGCTATATCATGCAGTTATTTTATTTGTCCCTGGTTATAGAAATAACTGTGGAACAGATCTGAGCTGCTACCGTCGACCAGTCAGAAACCAGTAGAATAGAATAGAATAAAATAAAATAGAACAGAAAGCCTTTATTGTCATTATACAGAGGAAAATGAGATTCAAAAGTATTGACAAGGCTAAACACTGAGCTATTAGATTTATTCTAAACATACACATCATTTGTCCCAATAAATAGGACATTAACACCTTACAAAATCGTAGAAATGTTGAGACATTTCAGCTCATTAAGGAGAGTCAACATTTAAGTTTGTATAAAGTCTTTGAGCCGGAAATGTGTAACGTTAATTTAGTCAGTCATATCAGGTGGATAAAGGAAGTCCAAAACTATTAAGTTTCCTTGTATGATTTTAAGAAAGGACAGATTTTCTAGACATAAGTTCAAAGTGAAATATTTTTTCTTCTAAACCCCAAAATGATTCATGATGACTTTAATGTACAGAATTTAAGGGGCCAACTTGGACACAAGATGTAGACAACATCCTTACTCCATCTTCTGTTCCCCACATCCCTTCGCTTCACCCCTCCTCTCACCTCCATCCCCGTCTTCGGTCCAAATGAAAGACTCCAGCTGGGGTCGACTGTCTGATGCTGGGCCCTGCTAGGTGGCATTGACAGCTGAATTATCCCACAGGCCGCGGTGGCTGATTATCAGCGGCGAAGTCATCAGGGCGTCCAAGCCTCGCCTTCCACCCCCATTCCCCAATTTCTCTGCCCCCCACCCCACCCTCCACCCCGTCCCCCTGTCACCCCTCGTCAAGGGAGCGACGCCTCCTACGAGCCTGCTGTCCCCATCCTCCTGACAGGTAATCTCAACAATAACAATTACTACCATTACTGGTGTCATAAACAAGTGGCCAACCCAAAGCCAGGGCAGTAACAAAAGCTTTATAAATCACCATGCAAGGCCATATAATATATACCAACAGGTAACAGGTAATCTAGAGAGGCTCAGGATTGTTGCTTCCAGCCGCTCAAGTGAAAATGTGTGTTTGCTGTGAGGAATAAAGTCACTTCTGGATAAGGAAAGGGATTTCAGCATGTTTGACTGGATGATATTTAAATGCAGTCATGAGCAGTGAAGCAGTTTTGTCAGATTTGTCGATAATGATGGAGTCATTTTTATCTAAGAATTTTATTGATATGAAAGGTTTTATTGATTTAGCTACAGAGGTGATGCTCCTCTTTAAATGTCTGATCATCAAAGAAAAGAAAAGATGATCAAATATATCAAATAAGATTTATCTATGTATCTAATCAAAAAAAGACCCTATTGGGAACAAAATAGAGATATTATAATATAATATTAATACATTAAATTTATTTAAGAGTATAAATTTATGTGGTTATTGACTATATATATATATATATATATATATAGCTTTTAAATATTTTGTACTAATTCCATAAATAAATAGATATGATATTGTTGTGGTTTGTTAATTAAAATATTTATTTATCGAAATATTCCGCAAAATTATGCATGAGCTATTTGTGCCTTACCAAGTGAAGTTTGGGCCAACTTGCTCCCACTCCTCAGCAAAGCAAACAAGGCGTTGTGGCCCGGAGCGCTAAAATAATCTGAGACTCCCTGATGAGGAGAGCTGAGCAGCAATTAACACGTGTCAAAGTCGACATCATCAGGTGCCACTCTCATTTTCTTCCCAAGACTCAATAGATTTTGTTCCCCTTCTTCTCCTCCCGTTTCCTCTTGTTTATTCCCAGTCGAAGGCGACGGAGAAAAGAAAGAACGGGGAAAAAAAGTGTCCATTTCTGATGGGCTTGAGAGTGGCGCATTTAACCATCACTAGTTAACGCCATCCATCGAGAGACGCCGCGCCTCATTCTTTATTCGTTCTCTTTTTTCAGCCCCCCTCTGTCTATCTTGTTTTTTTCTTTTCTTTTTGCAGCATGCAGTCAGATCAGACAGGCCAGTTAACGGTGCATAATTCCTGCAGGAGCGATGCTCCGAGCGGGGGAAAAGAGGGAAGGGGAAAGAGATGCACGAGCTGCGGCGACAGACTGGTGCTGATGTGGATTCTGGACGGTTGCTTGGGAAAAAATAAATAAATAAATAAATAAAATAAATAAAATTAAATTAATAATAATACTTAAAAAGTATTAGAAATTACTTTATACTTCAGACTAACACCAACACGGGTATACAATTTGATTATTTTCGCTTTTTTTAAAAATTTCTTTTTTTAGAAGAATTAGCTATAAAGAAAATTGGGATAACTGAAACACACACACATATATATAATTTAACTGCATTTTGACGCAGTAATTTTAGCTAACAGTTTAATTTATTTTAAAAACAAATTTTAAAATATTGTTTTTAACAGATGAAATTAAAAAAAATAAAAGATTAAGCTGTTATTGATATTTCTTCATTGAGGACATGGTATATTTTTAAGTAAATCCTAAAATAAATCACATTTGGAGCAAAATGTGCAAATAACTCTTAATACAGCAGTCTTTCCAAATAGTTGACAAATGTGTTTTTATCACTGACTTAAAGTTGGTTATTACTGTTACATATTGTCTACACTACTGATTAGCTGTGTTGTAAATTTAAATTTCCAAATGAAGTGTCAAAGCAAACTAATGTCAAAATTATTTAATAACAAACAGGACCATGAGCTCAATTATAGGGCATGATGTGACGTTCAGCTGTACTTAATTTCTTTCCTTTCCTTTTTTATTTATTTTTAAACTGTAATAATTTGTAATGCTTAAAAGTCTGGAATGTTTGGCTGTAAAACACACAAATCTCCAGTGAATTGATCTCACACTCAATGCAACAGAAACAGCCGCCCAGAAACTAAAACACATCAACACCAGTATAATGTAGCAACACTGCAACCTCATTTCTCAGATTATACGTTAACCAGTTTGCCTCTTTCGGCGCCCTCATGGACATAAGAAAAACAAAGAAGAAGAAAAAGGAGGAGGAGATGTTTTTGTTGCCTTTCTTCTGACCTGAGCCGCTCATCTTCCTCAGGGCTCAGCAGGAGCTCAGCCAGCGCTTGCCTCGCCTACCCAGGGTCCTTTTAGTGTGTGTGCATATCATTAGCATACATTTCTCTCTGCTGATGAGGCCTCGCCATCATTAAAGCCTCGTCTCAAAAATTCTCTCCCAGAATCCTGCTGATTCTCGCCGCCATGAATCCGTACCTGTGGTGGTGGTGGTGGCGACTGGTGACAACATGCTGTTGTCCAAAATCAGCCAGACCGAGGTGCGAAGATGAAGGGGGCGGACAAGCAGAATGAAAGAGAAGGGATGTATAGGAAGAAAGGGCAACAAAGTCCATGCAGTGAAAACAAAAGAGAAAGCAAAGGAAAGGAGGAAAAAAAAAATAGCAGGCAAGTGAGGGAGAGGATAAATGAGTCCTCTGTGTGCGGTAAAGCTCTCTCAGCCTCAGTCCATGTTTCTCTCTCTCTTTCTGACTCTTGAACCAGGCCCCATTTTGTGTTAAGCAGCTCCCTCTCATGACAGATCTCCGTTAGGGTCAAGGGTGAAAGTTGAGGGTAGGGTCAGCTGTAACACAACTTGTAAGAGAACTCTGCAAACTCTGCTGCTCTCCCCCCCGCCCACAAATATCAGAGAGCACTTCACGAGCTTCAGGCTGATGAGCTGTTTCATCTTTAACATATAAGGATAAGCTTATTGTCAACACATCACAGAAAAAATATGAGTCTAAGAAAAACAAGGATGGACAGGGTGTGCTGCTACAAGTACGATGCAGGAAGTCCACCTTGATTAATAGAGAAGCTAGATTGGTTATCAGATGCCAAAGCACAGTACACTGATTTCTAAAACCTTGAGGACAGATTCTACAAACGTTGAAAATTACGACTGACGATTGCTGCAGTGACTGTGAGGTAAATATAAGAAATACAATATTCAGGCTGTGACACTAAACAGCTCCTCACAGAAAATGTCCAGAAATACTAATTTATGTGTGTATTATTCCTAGACTTTTGTACAACTATAGAAAACTCAAACTTTCTGCAGTGCCACTTATTTATCTATGTGTTTAAGTTTCTAGGTACAGTCCACAAACATTTTGCAATTAATATGACAAAGATTGTCTTAAAATGTCTCTTTTTCCTCCACCAAACTAAAGCACAAATCTCAACTTAAGCTGTACTTATATTCATACCATCTCATTAATTTTCTATATTCCAAAAAGGTGTTAGTTTCCTATCATTGCAGTTTGCTGTATAAAAACATTTTGTTTGGTGTTAAATGAATTTTCAATTTTATGTACAAATCCTGTCTCCTCATAAGCATAAATCTGCTTACCTGTCAAAACTTTATCTAATAATATGACTTCTTTGTTGGAAATTTAAGATTATCTCTTTAAAGTTTGCACTAAGAAAAAGAAAAAGCAAGAGGAATATTTTCTTGTATTTAATTATATTGCTTTGGACACCATGAATAAGATGTTTAGTTAACAAATGTTTGACATGACTGTTAAAGATTTAGTAACAATAGTGAAATTGTCAAAATCTGAAATTGTACTGGGATATCAAAGGCTTGATTTGAGTATTACATACCCCAATCAAGTGGTAGAGATGGCTTAAACAGGTTTACTTCCACAAATATTTAACAAAATTCATAGTCACTGAAAAATTTGCTCTTTCAGACAGCATAAAGCAATCTGATGAGTGGATGTTTATATGCATACTTATTCAAAATATCTAGAAACTTGTTATAGAAAATAAATTGTTTAACAGTAAATAAAGAAATAAAGGTTTCCCATATCAGTTCACTCATTCACTTACACTGCATCTCCATACAAGGCTAGCTCAGAGAAATATGCCATTAAATGAAATCAACAGGCTGGTGTGGCGTTCTGCCAGATGATGTTGCTCTGCAACGGGGAAAGAAAAGTTCAGCCAAACTTTATTTCCTGTCTGTCTTTGTAGGATGCCTGTGCTTTGACACCCCCACTGCTTCAACACAATAACAACAGAGTGTTCATGCTGTGCTAATGTAAGTGTGAGCATTAGTGTATCTCTCACAGAGAGTCCCTATACTCCCTTGCAAATACACCCTGACCTCATTGTTCTACTTGAGGACAAACATATTTAGTATATATATTTAGTAATTATACTTTCTGCTGAAATTTTTATAGATTTTCTTTCAACAAAACTGGAAAGTGTATGGACTGTAATCTGTACAAAACAAATATGTGGTATGTGGAAGTTTCTCTAGCTTCACAAAAAGTGGTTTTGTGTTTGATGGTGGATGGATTTGCCTTTTCAAGTGTAGTAATTTTAAAGTCTTTTTTTCTGAAAAGGGCCAGATGTTCCATAAATGTAACTGAAATGATGGATGAATTGTGTCTGATGTGAGGGTAACAACAACATGCACGAGTGAAGTCCTAAAGACCACTCTCACATAGCTTAAATTGCCATTAGTTGAAGACACTGCCAATTAATTTACTCACTTCAAATCAGGTAATGTACTGTAATATTTTCTTTTTTCTGCCCTTCAAGTGTAATATCCATGGAAAGGCCTTGTGTTAATATAGCTATATCAACATACAGTAGCCATGTTGATTGCAGTGAAGAATGTCTTTAAAAAATGTTTACTGTGTGCACACAGGGGCACAGGAGAGGACAGAGAGGAGTTGTTAAAGTCAAAAACATGATGGAGCAAAAGAATTTATAGGCATTCTGCACGTATGTAGGACTCAAACACGCATGGATTCACATTCACACGCAAAGTGAAGCAGCACATACAGCACAAATATGCAGCCAAACCACATCAGTCACATCTCCACACCACTAAACATAAGCGGAGGCCGAAAAACAGAGAGAGCGAGCCAGAGAGGGAAAAAATGATGAAGTCGGACTTGAACATCAAACAATAAACAGTCCATTAAGTCTCTGGGTGGAAGGGTTTGTGGGGGTGGGGGGGTGAGAAGACAGATATTGGGGAGATGGGGGGAGAGGAATGATGGGAGTTTATTTAAAGCATGGTGACCCCATGGCCGAAGGCTGCCTCGGTGCAGGGATGAATAAAACTTTAATGGCTCATAAAACACAGCGACCCCTTCTCCGAGCTCAGCTTCACAGTGTTTATTCCTGTCGGGTTGGCCAATCTGATTGCTCCAAACACAGAGAGAGAGACAGAGGAGAGATTAGTAGAAGACTTAAAGGAATAATTCAGCATTTTGAAGCATTTGTTTTATTTAACATAATAAGATTTCACATCTGTGAATTACATGTAGAACTGGATGTTAATTAAGACATGGTTTGTTAGCCTGACCTGTATATTTACAGAAACGACATAAATCAAGTTGTGAGATCAAAGATTGTGTGAAAAAAAAAATTGGATGCAATAAATTAATCTATTAACTGCTGGAAAGTGTTGCCAATTTAGCCTTTTTGGAGAAATTATTGTCCTTGTTTGGTAAAAAAAAGTGGAGCTTGAGTATAAAATCCCAGCTGTGGTTTGTGGTTAGACAAAGATTTCGCTTTATAGTTTGACATTGATTTATTTTATTTTATTTTTTCCTCCAAAAGAAACCATCTGCACTGATCACAATGACTAAATCTGCAGTAGTTAATGAGACTAAAAAATTGTGGGAAAAAAATGATTGACTTAGCATTTCATGAGTGATAGAGATGTTTTGTGTATTGGAAACGATTATGAAGAGACGAGCTTTGGAGTCATTGCTCAGCAGCTATCAGTAGTATCACACTTTAAGGCACTTGCTTATTAGTCTTTTGGCTTTACTGCTACACAGAGTGAATATTTCAATCTTTCACATTAAGTCTGTGCTTCATAATGATATCCACTGTTCACCAAGAAGCAGTAACAGCACTGAACACTTTTTTAATACCACAAATTGCTGTGTTTTAAATTGTATTTACACAGAGCCTGTCCAGCCATTACGTCATATTCTGCTGATTGGTCAAAAGCCCCTTGGGTCAGTTTTTAATGGATGGTAACAGGCTTAGTAATATTGGAGTACTAATAAGTAAAGTAATAGGTTATATTAACTAGGACTCCATAAGGAGGTTGGAGCCTCCTTAACATAATTAGCCTACCTTGAAATAATGTTTTACTTCCTTTTTTTTGTCTTTACCTTCACACTTTTCATTAACTTCCCAATCTCTACTCATGCAGTTTACTACTTTATTAGGCATTAAAATATTAAGATTAAGGTTAAGAAAACATCATGGACAGACATTAAAATACACGATAAACAACATGTTATTGAAAACACTTTGTCAGACTTTTTCGTGTTGCTACGGTAACACCTCACTGATTGACACATTGCTAGCTAAGAAGATCCTGCACATCCAAAACTGATCATTCAAAGCAACACGCTTCTGTTTAACCCATAAGAACCCGACATGACATATTTGTCACATTCAGTTTCTGAGACATTTTGCTTCAGTTTATGGTAAAAACTTTGCTTAAAATCCTATTGAACACGATCTGATACTTGTCTTCTGTCCCCTAATAGATTCCCAGAAGCAGAAGATAACTTTATATTTTTAAACTATCACATGGTAATAAATGGTAGAAATCACCCTCCAAAAAATGTAAATTTTTTTGTTACATTTTGTTAAAGGGCCAAATAAACACCTCATATTAAAAAAAAAAAAAGGACTTTTATTACAATTTTTTCATGTGTAGGGCCTTTATGGGTTAAGTGTAAGTATGAGTACTTGGGTTGAGTGTGGTTTGCCTGTTAATTTCAGGATAGTATGATGCTAATGCTGTCATTTCATAATATGTCTTACTGTCACATCACTCTGTTTTAGACATCTCTAACATTCTGCTAACAGATAACTAACAGCTGCTAAATGATTACTGGAAAATAATATTAAAAAAACATAGACTTTTGGCAAGGCTGATTGAGACATTCCAGTTTTTTAACATTTTGAGCCAAAACATTAAAACTGAAGCCTGAATACCATTGTGATTTCATCCATCCTGTGTTGCTACTCCGTTTTGATTGCCATGACTTCTGCTGACAACGGACAATGATCCTGCTTCTTTCTAACAATGCTGTATTTTCTTTGTGACACCTCAGTGTTTTCTTTTCTGCTGCCATGAACTCAGGTCTTCACTAACAGTTCCATCTAGATGTCAGTTTAAGTAAAGAACTCTCTGCTCTTTCCTTTCTCCATCATCGTTCTTGATCTGTGTTTATTTTTCTTCAACTAAGTAAACAACTCTCTAATTCCTGTTTACACTAACATACACAAGTCCAGCCTATTTGAAAATTAAGAGAGTGAATGACTGAAACAAAGAGCAGACACTCACCTGGATAAAGATAATCTATATTTTACAACTCAGTTTTTAATTAAAACTGTTTTACTATGACTGCAGACCGGCAATGGAAGATGGTAAGCACATTTGCAGGAACACTGGGTTAAGAAGCAGAAAGAGGAGGGACTTGAAAGACAAAAAAGCAAATGTAGAGGCAAGAAGGTAAATTGGGAAACATAGAAGATGAGTAAAAAATTGACAATAATAGTGCAGCTGGAAGAAGAAGTTAAAAAGGGGAGTTTGGGGGGGAGAAATGATAGAGAGAAACACAACACCACAGATGAGAGTGTAATATTTATTCACAAAGACATGCAAATCACACACACACACACACACACACACACACAGAGGGAGAGCGAGAACCCCTCAACCTTTTTAACACTACACTGCAAAGGCACAAACTATCACTGGTGGTTTAATCCAACCCATGTGAACTGTATTTATTGCCAAGTACCATTTGCTTCCCAGGAAACTGGCCTGTAACAATTTGAAGCTGAGGTGTTGATCCATGCTACTGTCACCCCTGGGTGCTTCATTCTGGAAACGTGGAGCTGCAACTTTAAATACAGCGCTGCTGTTTTATTGCCCCTCCTTTCACCTTATCTGCAAGAAATTCCAGGAATCGTTTTGCTGATGTGTTTAAGTCTTTTAATTAGCATTTTTACTTTCCCCATGATCAGTCAATCCAATTACTTTAATTAGATGTAGTATTAATTTTTTCAGAACTGGGACACATTTTCTACAGGCAGCATTTTTTTTGGTCTAGACGTGTAGAACATTCATTCCTGATAAAGTGACTTGGAAAAACCTTTGTGAATTTTCCTTTTTGTCTCTTTTACGTTTATATAAGATAAATTAATGACAAAGTACTCTCATTTTGTAACTCTATCCAACAATGTGTGTGTGTATCCTGTGTGTGTGCTGCTCATGACCCTCCCTGCTCCTCTCCCTCTCTTACTTGTTCAGCTCTGTGGGTGTCATTTTCAGGTCATGAGACTGTAAATATACAAAGTTAGACCCCAGAGCCATAAATCAGAATGAGCAGGCTGAACTCCCTCTTGGACAGATAACACAAGACATGACTTGATCTGCCTGCTGGAGTCAATAATAACGGCATGTATTGTTAGGTTAAAATAGTCATAAAGATCATAGTAACTCAACTAACATGATTAGTCCTGACAAGCAAACACAGTGCCACTACCTCTGTGCGATACTGTTCACTACAACTACACCTTTAAAATGCATCTTTACAGCAAAATCTTTTTTCTCATTATTCATCCTAATGCAACTCTAAACCATCTTTACAGATAGTAAAACTGGCATAAACAAAGTATTATCATAACATTTATACTTTTTTAAAAATACCTTTAAACATTTTGTGAAACGCTCATTTGCTAATGAAACCATTAAGAACAAAATTTAGATATTTTAATATTTTATTTAGTTAGATATTTTAATGTCTTTTTGTTTTGTTTTTTTCTTTATTACCAAAAACTTGTTGATACTACTTATAATACTGGCAGTACAAAAAAAGGCAAAGTTGCATTTTTTTCATCAAATGTTATTTGTTATTTGTTATATAATCGAATAGCAACAAATGGAAAGAAACACCTGATATGTAAACATAAAAAAGCAAATGAAAAGAAAAAACGTGGATGCAACAACAAGAAGTATGTTTTTAAAGGACTTATTTTACTTCCACTTTAGAAAGTTCAATTTGAAGAATTTACTATGTCCTAAACTGCCGTCATTAGAGAGTAAACATTTGTTTGAAGAGGTGGGCATTATCTGTTTGTAACTTAATAACGTAAAAATACAGTAATTAACAGCAAAAAATTAAGTAAGATATATTTACATTTTGCAGTATTTAATGGTAAAGATGATTCATGGCAGCTTTGTGGTTTTTGACTGTAAAGGTTAACAGAACGAGGAGATAAGACAAGTCAGTTACCACAAACTACTGGTGGTCAATATGAAAAATGCACACAGTAAAGTGAAGATGAATCTCAGTAGAAGAAAAAAAAAATCTAGCTACATTAACAAAGTACAAGAAAGGAAACATCCTGGTTGCTGTTTAAAAAAAAAAATAAAAAAAAAAAGCAGGCAGCCTTTTTTTAAGAGAAAATTAACTTTAGAAAGGTTTCCAAAAGTCTTCTTATTCTCTTGCAAGACTGAAAGGGTAAAAAAGGATTTTGACTTGTGAAGAGGCATGGAAACTTGTGGTTTGAGAAAGTTGTGAAAAGAAGGATTGATTCAGAGTTATGTCAGGGTCTTAGCTTCAGTCAAAGTAATAACATTTAATGACAGCTACACAGAAAGCTACTGCTGAGCTGCAGACAAGTATTCAAACTGCTGCTGTCTCTGGAGTTTTAAGAAATTCTTGATGCAGGACTTCTTAGACCATAGCAGTTCTTGAATGACTACCCTGTTCCAACAGGACTGGAATGTCATCAATGGAGTGATGATCCTGAATATTGTAAGCCCTGATGAAACGTCTGTTTAGGTTTTCTGAGGGTGTCTAAATTACCTCTGTAACATATAAAGTTCTTACCAAGTGATTTCCTTTATAGTAAACATTGTTGTTTTTTTTTTTGTTAAAGAAAACTCTCAAAGCAAAACTGACTTGCTACTGTGGGAGAAAAGATCATAAGCTGTGGAGCATCAATCTGGATACAGCAGTATCAACATCCTCATGCATGTATGAGAAAAAGACTTGAACTTAATAAGAAAGAAAAGCTCATAGATTAACATGCAACATTTTTTATTGTAATAATATTTTGGAAAATGATGTCCACCACCAACAACACACTCCTGGTATGTCTTCTATTAATAAGGACATTACTGTTGTTATTTATAGTTTTCGGCTTGTCAAGGCTCAAAGCCGTCATTTACTCTTATGGTGTTTGTAGTTATATACAGACTATAGTCTGTCATGGTTGCGCTGTAAAAAGAATGTATCTTAGGCCTAACCACGGACCTTTTCTAAACCAGACCAAGGAGTTTTGATTTCTAACCTCAACCACGTAATACCACGTAATACTATATATATATATATATGAACAAACAGATATGACAACATGCCTATAATGTGCATATTGTCATAGCTCTAGTTTGTATATTCATTGTAGGATAATTAAGCAAAATGCAGTTTAACATGACTGAGAGAAACACCAAAGTTCACCAACATGTCAATGTGCTGGAGAAACAGAGCTAAGTCTGGGATAAATCAATTATACAGTTATGGAGGAGAGCAGATCTAAGCTACACTTATCTGTAATACAATCTTAATTATTGTTTATATTTTTCTGATTATCCAAAGGACTGAAAGCATATCTGTTAATTAATTTTCACATTAAAAAAAATACCCTGATCTGTCTCATGGTTGCTGAATATTTGACGATCCTGTACATGCAAAAACCTAAAAGAAAAAGTTACCTGCCAAAACCTGTCATTAGGGCCAGGTGTCAAGCGATATAAAGATAACCGTAAAATTTTAACCATAGCTTTTAAAAATCACACTTCTCGTATTCTCACACTTTTTAAAGATGTTTTACGATCCAGAAGGTTTCCTGCTTTGCTTCAAGGCATCCAAACTCTTAAAAAATAGCATTTTTTTATCCTTCTTGTAAAAGATGGAACTATCACTTTTTCATCTCTCTAAGGCTGGAATGATGAAAAGAACTTTGTAATAGTTTTCATGAATTAAGACTTATAAAACAGATCCACATATCCTGAAATCATTGCTTCTACAATTCTTTGTTTTCTGTCAACACAAACGTATAAACAACCCTTAAACATAATCTATTGTTCCTATATGAAGACAAATAACCAAAATGTTTTTAAACAAATATAAATAATCATATTAGCAACACTAATTCATAAGCTGGAGGAGGCGGATTCTTTTTATTTCTAAGAGTTTAACATCCGCTACTGACCTGATCAGCCAGTTACTGTACAAAGCAGGTCCCATTTCTACAAAAATATAACTCCTTAATAATGGCGACCCTGCCGGTCAAATGGTGTAAAAATGAAAAACAATATGAAAGTATGTAATCTTCAACACCTTGGCGAAAGTTAAGACAATGTTCCAAAAACTTAATCAAAACTTTACATCGTCTTGATACCAGGGGACAGTTAGCCTGAACTGCATTACATTGACATCATCCCATCTGTGATCTCTGAGGCAGTAAATGTTTTTCCAGGCATTAACGCACCATCAAAGTGTCTGAAACCCAAGAGGGTTTGATCCTCTGGATCGCTGGAGGGTCTGCAGACACAAAGTCCACAATTATCTCTCTGTTATGTCAAGTGCGCTTGAGCCAAAAATTGCTCGACTTGGATTGTTCAGAGATATCAGGTTCCCATGTGAAAACACAAGGACATGACATCACTGTGTCATTTAGCTAGTGAGCTACCTACACACACACACACACACACACTTATGTGCACACACACACGCACACACTAATCTGTGGACATAATGTGAGACGTACAAAGACCCTTCATTCGCCTTTTTCTTCACAAATTTCAGTTTTGGAGCTCACTGCAGTTTGGGAAATGCAAATGTTTTACCCCATACAGGGTCAGGGACAAAAATCTAAGTTTTTATTACAAAAACACAGTTTAAAAAAAAAAAACATATAAAACACTTTCTTTATTTAAACCATGAGATTAGCAAATGAGAATAGTTTATCTCTTTACTAATGTAAGATTGACTTTTGTTTAAGCATTAAGTGAAGTGGTCTCTTTACAGCTTTAGATATTAGCTTTCATACCTTAAACATGTCTGACATGAGCCTAAACTAGAAATAAAAGTAACCAAGAAAGTGGAAGCAGTGAACCATTAAAGTGGAGCAGTGATGTTTTGTGATTTTCACACATTAAACTGTTTTAGCATTGTTTTGTGACACAAGGACACAGTTTAAACTTCCCATCCCATCACCTGCTTGTGGGTTTGCTGACAGCTGAAACTGATCGCAGCTGACACTGAGAGCCCAGCTGTTGAAAGTGGCATAAAGTATGTTTAGAGCAAAGACCCACTTAAGTCATTCTATAATTATAGTTCTACAACTATAGTGCCTACATTGAAGGAGTAAGTAACTAAAAAAAAAATCTTGGATTAATTTAGTTTGGAATATTATTATTAAGTTATTTAAGTTTTTCCACATTTAAATTCATTGAAAATTAAATGGTATTCAGAAGATAACCTAAATGCTCAATTATCATCCTTTGTTTTGTTTTTTTTTATTCTTTTTTTCAAGTTCACATTTATCAGTTTCCAATTTAAATTTCAACCCAAAGATAAAAACAAATGAAAATGTAATGCAAGCAGTAAAACAATGTTTATAAACACATTTTTTGTTGCGTATAAGACAGTAGTAGTGAATGAATAAACAAACAAACAAACAAAGAAAACAATTGATTTGTATGGTTTATAATTATGTACTTACCTAAACTAAATGTCAAATCCACTATTCTTTCCAAATACCCATTTGTCTCTGCAACAGTAACAGAGAACAGAAATATTTCAGCCGCTTCTGAACTCAAAGCAATAAGAATTTAATTTTAAATTAACCAGACAAAAGAAAACAACATGCTTCTAAAATTAATTTTCATATTTTCTTAATGAAATACAGAGTCTTTATTATCACTCTACATTATAATTAAGATTTTTTTTTTCTTTTTTTCAAATTACGAATAGTTCTCCAGCGTCAGTGCGTGTCTCACCTATTGCCCTGTTGTTAAATCTGTCAGCTACATTCATGCGTTTCAGTACTACTGATGCAATTAGCACGGCTGTCATACAGGTGAAGACAGAAGAGAGCTCAGAGAGGTGAAAATGAGCTAGAGACAGAGAGTTAAACAAAGTCATCACATTAAAATGAAAAGTGGCTGCAGGTGGAAAAAGTCCTAAAAATTGTTGCTTTGATATGCAAAATCAGGTTCGTTAAATGTATAATTAATCTCCATTTGTCTAAACAGTTAAATGTAATTTGGCTTAGGGAGTTTCTTATATATATATATATATATATATATATATATATATATATATATATATATATATATATATATATATATATATATATATATATATAGCACTACTGAGACTGAGAGGATCAATGTGTTGGTGAAGTTTTCCAACTTATCTACAGCTATCAAATCAAAATATTTAATTCAAACTACTACAACATGGCAGGTGACAAAACAATAAAATGTGGAAACAAAAATCTTGTTTAGATTTTGCAGAACAAGCAGCTTTTTTTTTTTTTTTTGTCTTAACGCTACACATCACTCAGTTTCTAGGGGTGCTATGTATTTAAAATAATACTGACATGACCTTGTGTAAAAAATAAAGAGGAAGCTAAGCCAATGTTGTATCAAACCATAATTCAAATTTAGAGAGGTAATTATTCATTCTCTCTTCATCTTAGTGCTGACACTTCCCCTGCTCTTTAACTGCCACCATTAACCACAGTGTCATAACACACACATTCATAAAAAGCACTCAAAGTAATAAATTACAGTAGAAATGCACATATCTCAAAGTATACAGCTTCAAGTTTACTGCTATAATGGCTGCAAAAACACAATTGTATAGAAAAATAAAACAGAGTTTTTGTATCTTAAATTAAATGGCCACTAATTCTCAATGTTGGATGTCTTGTAAAGAAAGAAAAAACTTTGATTAAAACTAATTCAAGATGCATGTCAAGACAAGAAAGATTAATTTATTCCATAATGACTTTCAGAGAGAACTTATAGCTTAAACAAAAGATATCTTTACATTATTAAAGAATCAGAGTTAAAAGATGTTTTATGATATAAATACATTGCTCAAAAAATAAAGGGAACAATAAAATAACACATCCTAGATCTGAATGAATGAAACATTCTTATTAAACACTTTCTTTAAATAGTTGAATGTGCTGACAACAAAATCACACAAAAATGATCAATGGAAATAAAATTTATTAACCCATGGAGGTCTGGATTTGGAGTCACAGTCAAAATTAAAGTGGAAAAACACACTACAGGTTGATCCAACTTTGATGTCATGTCCTTAAAACAAGTCGAAATGAGGCTCAGTAGTGTGTGTGGCCTCCACGTGCCTGTATGACCTCCCTACAACACCTAGGCATGCTCCTGATGAGGTGGTGGATGGTCTCCTGAGGGATTTCCTCCCAGACCTGGACTAAAGCATCTGCCAACTCCTGGACAATCCGTGGTGCAACGTGGCATTGGTGGATGGAGCGAGACATGATGTCCCAGATGTGCACAATTGGATTCAGGTCTGGAGAACGGGTGGGCCAGTCCATAGCATCAATGCCTTCATCTTGCAGGAACTGCTGACACACTCCAGCCACATGAGGTCTAGCATTGTCTTGCATTAGGAGGAAACCAGGGCCAACCGCATCAGCATATGGTCTCACAAGGGGTCTGAGGATCTCATCTCAGTACCTAATGACAGCCAGGCTGAGTTGTAGACTCATGCTACCACTAGGGTGAAAGCACCACCAGCATTCAAAAGTGACCAAAACATCAGCCAGAAAGCATAGGAACTGAGAAGTGGTCTGTGGTCACCACCTGCAGAACCACTCCTTTATTGGGGGTGTTTTGCTAATTGCCTATAATTTCCACCTGTTGTCTTTTCCTTTTGCACAACAGCATGTGAAATTGATTGTCAGTCCGTGTTACATTGTGTTCTTTAAGTGTTCCCTTTATTTTTTTGAGCAGTGTATATTTTTGTAATCTGAAAGTGAAGTGACATTTATTTAATTCATGAATCAAACTTAAAATAGATAATTAAGTTGAATATTGTGCTTACAGTCAGAGTGGGTGAATATATTATGCACCTTTTTAAATCTAGAATTATTCCAGCTAGTGCATGTTTAACTCAAAGTGAAGAGCTGTGAAGATCTTGTTGGAAATTACATAAATATGCAGCAGATGATGTTAAGATATTGTGTTAGAGGGCAGCAATGATACATTTTAAAGGGCTGTCCTTTATGTCTCTTTAAAGCCACGCCCCTAACTGTGTGTTATGGCCAGTCTGTTCTGATTGGTCAAAAAACACTTAGACGCAAAAACCTTTGATAATCTATCTTTTTAGGTGTGTTAGACTAACATGTAGATGGGCACATATGTGCCATGATGATGCAATCAAGTAAAGGAAAAGAAAAAGCAGGGTGCAAATTATACTGGAACTTTTGGGAGAGTCTTAATTTTAGGAGTGTACTGCAACTTTACATGTTATGTGCATACATATATAAATACACAGAAGCACACTTATATACAGGTTTATGGCCATAAACTGTCTGCTATTACTGTATGCAGCTGATACTATCAGAAACATCTTACATAGGGATGGAAAGTTCTTTTAACCACCACAAAAAGCAGCAGATTAAGTGGTCACCGCTAAGAAAGCTCACAGCAAACAACAAACAACACTACTGTCCACGATGCTGAAAGAAACAGAACAGATCACCTGCACTGTTCAGATCATTTAATGTATTAAATGAATGAATACAGAACACTAACAAATTAATATTTTATATATATAAAAAAAAAAAAAAACATTGGGAACCTTATGGAAAGTTAAATATAACCTGGATCATTTTGGTACTCCCCCTGAGCTAATCTCCCCTTGTAATTCAAACCGTAAAAATTAAGAATGACTTCCTTTTTATAATGTTTTTTGTCTTTACAGTAAACAGAAAAAAACACATTTACATGTACTATAAATCAAAATTTGACAGGGAAATGAATATTTTTGTACTGGACTGTAGCATTTTGCATGTGCATTTAAGTTTCATTTTATTAAAAAAAAACCACATTGCATCACACTGCTTTCCCCCTCCTTAAAAACAATATTGTTTTACTATGTGAGACTTGGAGAATAATTGTTTTTTTTTATTAAGAAAATAATAATAATAAATTCAAATCAAATCCAAAAAAACTTATAAACAAAGTAAATAAACATGGGCAATTTATTAAACCCCTTTACTTATTTATGGCACAATGATCAATTAGCCTAAGATTAGGTTTTTATTCATTATTTAAGACTGAGACAAACTTTACAAACTTCATGCTGAGTTAAGACAGACTTTGAATGACTAAAACTAATTGAATGTGGGTTTCAGTCTAGATGTCATCAGTAGGCACTTGGCTGGTCATAATTCTCTTCTCACTTAGGGGTTCATCGACTGAAAACTCTAAATGTGATCTTTGACAAACTCACATTCACAGACATGCTCCTTGTCTTTGTATTGGTTTTCATATAAGGGTTGGAAGGTGGGGAAAGGGGTAGTGGAGTGTGTCTGCTGCTGGAGTAGGCTTACTGTGCTAGGAGATGCACTGGGCCATTACACATGGCCTCTGACCCGACAGGCACCCTGAGGTGAAATGATGCGGGCCTGGTCTTACTCAGCTGGAACAAAAGAGGGCAAGGAGGCATGAGGTGAAGTTGTATGCAATGCAGGTAGGTGCACACATGCATATACGGTGTGTGTGTGTGCATGTGCTCATACATGCATTGATTTGTGAGTTGTGTTCATACACCACCAGCTCAGTCCCAGGCAAGCAGTAAGCTGCAGGCTTTTCCTGTGGTTGTGCAAATGAAAATCAGAAGGTTGTAAAATATTAATTTAAACCAAAAAAAAACCTCTTTTCCAATTTCTGGTAAGACCCAGATGACATCTTTCTGCAGCTTCAACTAAGGAATTGCACTGCCCTAAGTATGTTTTTTTTTTTTTTAATTAAATGCAAGTATAGCAACTGCATCAACAAAATTATTTAGATTTTGTAAATTTTTATGAAATGCATTATTGTGATTTCTTTTTTTGTATAAAGTGATTCTCATTGAGATGGTCACTTAATTTACAAACCAAATGTGCGCAAATATACTGAAATATTTCAAGAAGCTCCAGTATAGGAGTGTATTTACAGCTAAGTAAAACCGCAATAAGAAATACTTGCTTTTGCTATCGCTTATAAAAGCTGCTGTATGAAAGGATTATTGTGCACACAGTGTAAAAGCAAGGGATGCATCACTGCTACTTAGTATTTACAAAAGAACTAATATTTTTATTGAATGAAATGGATATTTATCTCTATTCCTACTGCTTTTTCCCCTATCATAAAATGAACTGTAAAATGAATTAAATCTGACATGAATGTCCTGAACAAAAAGACTTTGGTCTAATTTACCAACGTAATATGTTCCATAAAGATAACTTTTTAGGGTATAAGGAAAGGAAGAGAATCTGAGAATCATGATGAATAAATAAAAAATAAACTTAGGGGGACATAAAATGAGAAAACACTACTTAAATAGTTAATCTGTTATCACTGAGTGGTGGTTCCAAGAATACTGGAGATGTGAGGATGAATGGTCACTGCATGCAAACTGTCGTCTCACATGGCAGCTAGACAGACACATTAACATAAACACCCACAGACACACAGCGCTTAATATTAGAGATTCTTAATTAGCAAGGAGCGTCTCCATCCTCCGAATCCACATGCCAGTCGCCCACTGTTGTGACGAGCCCGTCTGCATTAACATGACCCTCCTCCTCCTGCTTCCTCACTGTCCACTCCACTGCTTAACAAACAACCACTGAAGCATGGACACCATGCTAATTATGGCTTAATGTATGTGTGTGTGAGTGGTGGTGGTGAGTGGGGGAGTGCACGCCAGTCAAGGTACATGACTTAATGGACACTAACAGTCTGCTGAGAACAGACAAAAATTGCCATGTGCAAATATTCTCAGTTCATTACCATGTGCTGATCTCATGGCTGCATTTTGAGAACAAAGGAATAAAGAATATGAGGTTATTGTGGACAAAACCCTCTATTGAAGCTATTTTTATTAAGTCAAAAATCTTTATCATGATTAAATTTACTTATTTGGGACAGCTAAAGTGTATTGGCACAAAAAGACCCGATGTCAACATGCCAGATTACAGCAGGATAACTAATTTCCATCCACAGTTCCAAAATCTTAAAAAAATTTCATTGATTGATTGATTAATTGATTGATTGATTGATTGATTGATTCATTGATTCATTCATATTTTATATTTGTCTTTTATTTTTTATTACAAATAAAAGTATGTGAATAATCTAAGGGATTTTGTCCATTTGCATCCCAAATTAAATAAGCAAATTGACATCAGTTCTTTCTTCGTTAAATGTGATTGATTATAATATCATGCAGTAAAAAGTAATCTATAATATTTGATATTTTCTGCACCAAAGCAAATCTGTCAGGTTTTGGGCAATTTTTGCATCAAAGAACCCAGTTGACTATAAAGAACTAGAAACTAGAAAGGAAAAAAAAAATAGCACAAGAAAAATAGGTTTCTCAGTTGTCAATAATAAAATTAAAAATAAACAAAGCTAACAAAGCTTGTTCTGTGTGATAATAAATTAGGTCAAAAGGTTCAGTTGCCACATCTCATGACATGCTCACACACATGCAAATGCACATATTTATATTTGTGCACACTCATAATCTCACTGTTGAAAGCAATCCTTAAACACAGACAAGTTACAAAATAGGTGCTGACATTCGCATGTAAATACAAACCGAGGCAAGTCCGCGTCCGCAAGCTTCCACACGCTTCTTTGTTCGTCCTAGGTCAGATACACCCACCCAAAAACAATGAAGGTGGATGGGGAGGGGGTTTGTGGGACCAGTGCCACCCTTTTGCCAAAGGGTTGGGGGGTGGTGGGTTCACACCAGGAGGGTCAGAAGACAAGGAAGAGGGTGAAAGGTCAGCAGCAAGAGAGTGTGTTTGTGTGTATGCTTTTCTAGCTATTGTTGCCCAGCAGCATGTGTGCATCTCATTTCTCAACACTCAGTAAGCAAGCCCATTACGACTCCGTTAACCAAAATACAAGAATTATCAACAGTAACTAAATTAAATGTTATGTCCTACCTTAAAGTTATATTGATGTCCCCATTAAAATCTGAAGGGAAGCAGCGACTGGATTGTAGATTTAAGACTAAATGCAATATACAACACCTTTTTCTGTCTAGTTCAATCAATGTAAAGGTGGGTTTAAGTGAGGGGGAATTTTCTCATATGGTGTAAATGGGCACGTTACCACATGATTATGAAAGTCATTTGGAGAGGCTCTAAACATCTCTGAGCAATTTAGAAAATAGTCAAGGACGCATGAGGTAATCACTTCAGGGTGCCAACTGGCTTCAAACATGACGCTTGCGATTGAAAGGATTTCTACACACTTACACCCTCATAAAAATATACACTTCCTGCACATGTGCATGTATAAATCCATGCAAATAAACACACATGTACATGTGACACATATATACACACACAACTTCGACTTTCGCTTGCACCGCAAATCTGATCGGCACACATGCAGGTGCTCACACACACACACACACACACACACACACACACACACACACACACACACACACACACACACACACAGCCATTATAACCAGCATAAACAAGAATGACAAGTTGAGATTAATGAAGGACCCAGCAGTGACAGAGCAATTTAATTGTCAACCATGATGGCTGTTGAACTCCACTAGTGTATTTATACAAGGTTACCTTAGTGTCTTAAAATGTTACTAATTGATCATGACCAATAAGTAATTAGAAAAACCGATAGTGTGTCAAAGGCGCACATGGTCAAAGGGGAGCTGAGGAGCAGCAAGCAAGAATAAAGAGAGATAATAGAAAGATGTCAACTAATGTGTGAAATTTTATTCATAGAATCATGTCAGAGACTGTGTACTGTAGTTGTAAATGGAAGAGATATCACAATTATTTCTTTTAAAGAGGTTATGTGATCTTGTTTTTTTTTTTTTTTGCACGTTTAAAAATTCTCAATGGAAGCATTGGGGGGAATTTTGTCAAGACATCAAATGAAACTCCCTCTGCATAAAGAAATTTTCAATGCAGCTGGCTAAGATTTGCAACTACTCAAAACAACATTTTGACTAGATGAATGAGTCCAAGAAAAGAAATGGAGTTTGTAGACATGTGTGCACACATGTGGTAATTATGTCTTTGTCATCAACAGAAGCCTTATGGATGATGGATTAATGCAACAATCACTAAAAGGCCAGAGGGTCTTTTTCAGAAATAACACAAAGCTGCAAACTAGCACAAAGTTTTACTTGAAAGCGAATCTACTGAAATAAGAAGAGTGAGGAAAAACAAATGAGATAAGTTAAAACCCACAAAAAACAGTAGAAAAATGAAAAGAATAGAACATCTGACCCTCAATTGAATATTAATTTATTGTTTCTTACACACTGCTATTAAAATAAAGAAAACTGAAATATAAATCTCTGCTCAACCAATGACAAATGCTCAGTACTTAGATATTAAAACTTTATATATCTCAAATTCCAAGTGTTAATTTATTATCCACTTAACTAACCCCCACCCCCCACCCCACCACCACCTTTAGAACTTTCCTTATCTACTATTTTACTTCTCACTGGTCCTTGCCAGTGTAGGTCTGATTCCAGCCCAGTTCCCAGGAGAATTTACCAGGTTTTTCTTACCAGTGAGAGCTGATGGTGGCCTTGGCTCCATGGCTTCAGCTTTCGTCCTTCACTGGCAGCCCAAGGCCTGCTTCACTGAGAAGGAATGTGTGAGAGAAAGACAGTGTAAATAAATAAAGTCTAAGGGTGACAGCACTCCCAGAGGAGAATCCAGAGTTATAAAACACACACACGCACACAAAAATCTATTTTGGTGGCTGGAGAATGAGCTGACACTGATTTTAGACACCTGTCCTATTTATATAATCAATATTAAGCATAGTTTGTACCAGATCTAAATATTTAGAGAAAATTCAATCTCTTTTTGCCAAATACAAGAAAGTGCTCTCGTTCCTAAACTGTCTGTTGACTTCATAATGCACTGTGTAGGTTTTGGCTTAGTCTTTCAGTGTGATGCATTTACATAGCTAAACAAGGAATAGGAAATTATGTTGTCCTCTTCCCAACCAAGCAGATTTGGTACCTAACCCTAATTAAATTGGGATATTAGAGAGTGAGAGAAATGCTCAAAATACAGCTGTGCCTCACAAGAATCAGACGAGAAATCAAGCAGAGACTCAGTTTCTCAAACAGGACTGAACCCTGATTAAAAGGAAAAACAATCCTATGGCTGTTGCATGATGCTGAGTGTTGCACTCAGCATCAAATGTTGATGTGAAGATGTGGAGAGAGCCACAAATCCACAGAATGAAAAGACATGTTTCAAAATGATCTAAGTGTTTTTCTTTGTTTTTATTTCAATGTATTTCCTGAAGCTGGAGAGACTTAAGGCATTCTTAAAGAAAACAAAACAAAAAAAACAAAAAAAACAAAAAAAAAACAAACAAACAAAAAAAAAAAACATTTAAACTAAGTAATTCTGATAATGTAATATTGGTTATTTCAATATATTGGTTAATATTCATATTTTAAAGTGTGTTTGCAGTTCCTCCTTTTTTCTATATTTTTAAAATTTGGAATAAATTGATTGTTTTGTAGTCTTCTCACGTGTATGTTCATGAGGCTAAGCAGAGACAAGGACGGCCAGTCAGACATAGCTAAAAGTCTTAAATACACAGCAACAGTTGCATATGTTTTGTAACTTTGTTGTCCTTGTCAAATAAAATTTAAATGCATAACTATGGCAACTCCTACAATCTGAGTCTTTCTGAGAAACTTAACATGATTATCAGTGTTTCACAATATCCAGATATCTTAGACTAAAATTACTGGAAATAAAAACCATTTAAGAGCTTTAATCTGGTTTAATCACATGTGACTGATTTTGTCTGTACGCGCATCAGTATCCAAACAAAGAAACATCTGTAATGTGTCTTGAAAACAACAGTCGGGTTCATTTTTATTAGCAAACCAAATCTGAACACTCTTCTGAAATGCTGCAAAGTATAAATGGGACTCATCCTTGTGTCTATAAACTGCTTTTAAGAAAATAAAGTGAGCTGCATAGTGTACAGAGAAAATAAAACAAAACACCCCCCTCCCGACACACAAACACACAAGCACATACACACAAACAACCAAAACAAACAACCAAAAAACCTCAATAAACATAAACACAAAACTACTTTGAATCAGTCTGAAAATGAGTTTACATTGACTGAAACAATAACCAGAGCGCAGTCTTACTACCTATAAAGCATCCTGTGTTAGCACCACCTGCTGTAACAACCAGTTTAAACTGACACAAGTGAGCATTACAGGTAAATCAGTTTAAAGATGTCATTTATGGGAAAGCTGTAACCAAGCATTTAAGAAGAAACTTGATTCTAGTTGGTTTTTAGGTCTCAGTTTACAGTTTACAGTGAAGGAATCAATACTCTTAGATCCTTAAAAAAAAGCTTTAAAAGATCTTTTGAGTTTCCTTCCCATCACCTTCTCCTATAAATCCGATAGGGAATCTGATGTCAACACAGCAAAGGACTTTCTATTCTATTTCATTGTGTTTAAGCTTCACTTTGCTCAGGAGTATAGCAACAGTCAATCTTCGGACAATGGTGCTGAATTGTAAATGGATAACAAGAAGTGAACAGCTAGTAAACTAGGACATGAATACCTGAGCTGGACTTGGTTGGCTGACACTTTGCAGCTCCTGCACCTTGTGTCCATATTAGGCTACGAATGATGTGGCAAAACGTGCATGGAGTTCTTTAAAAAGAAACTTCTGTCTCTGATAGTTTACAATGTAAATGGCAACTTTTAGTAGAATTATTTATCAGTCTGCATGAGAATGTTTTATTAGTACACATATTAAACATCATGGCCAAAATCTGCTGAATTTATGTTAAGAAAAGAAAGAAGTTGTTAAAAAAGTGGATCAGAGAAAGTAAATAAAGCATAGCCATGTATTATTGTAACATGAAAAAGAAAAAGTCTAAAGATTCAAGAAGCAGACAGGGAAATGTTTATCTTTCATGTCTTTAGCAAGCACCATTAGAGTAGATTGAGCTTGTTTGTGAAATAAAACAGTGGGAAGTGTTTTAGCTGTTGATTTTATATTGTTCATCAAACAGAATATAATAAGTTTACAAGATTTGTTCCTCCTCACACTAAATCAAAGTGCATCTTTAGTTTACTACACAAAAACACCCCAAAAACCACAATAAAGGTGTGATTTCACCTTTAGATGCCATCAGTCCTGATTAATTAAGGTGGCAACATGTTCTCTTCAAAGCAGCTGATGTGCACCACCTTAACGTAGCACTCTGTAAATATCTTTTCCGATAGGAAGCAACCCTGTCAGCATCTAGACCTCATTTTCATTGACGCTATTCCAGCAGCAAAAGAACAAGTTCATTTGCATGCATTACTAAAAACATTTTGACCCTCCCCATTTTCCCAAGTTGTCTTGAGGCCTGCTGTTAGCACAAAGGCTAAATATATCCAGGGGGGTTGAATCTGTTTGCTTATGGGTACAGAGGTGCATGGAGGGGTAAAAGGTGTTGTCCCTATCATTTGCTGAGTTGATATGAACCTCTGCAGACACCTAAAATGAAGGAGGGTGTGACCTCACTCCTGACATAGAAGTTGGCACCTGCCACGCATATTAACACTCACAAACACAAACACACAGCTATGTGCATGTATATATGAGAATTCTATAAAGGCAACTTCAAAAACACATCTACAAAACAGACACACAAACATAACACATGCTTCCCAACCCCGTCTGCCACCTCCGGCTCTCCCGTTGGCAGCCGGCTGGCAAGCTCAGCAGGCTCAGTCAGATAAAAGGATATGAGCAGGCTATGTTTCAAGGTAGGGTGTGTTACAACAGCGGAAATCAGGGAGTTGATTAAAGTCCCATCAGGTAAATAACCATAGGGACATCCATCATGAGAAACCTGTTTTAAGGAGGGGAATGTGCAGTTATAACAGTTTCAAAGGGATACTTGAAAGACAAATCATCACAAGGTCTATGCACAGTCATGGGGAGGGATCCAAAATGGCAAAAAATAAAATTAACAATCATCCATCAAACCCCTACAAATTAGTCATCTAAAGTAAACTTTGGGGAATCTAGAATTTTAGAAATTGTTCATCAAGATCAGAGATGTTAGAATGTGTCAGAGGTCTCCACATCTTCACATCAAGTGCTGGCCAAGTAGTGCATATTTGGCAACGTCTCGCTCTATGGACACATCTTCATGCATTAGCAAACTGTTTCACAATCTTGCTCATGGCCGTTTCCTCTCTTAGTTGCCAGTGAAAATTTGTTGCATCATCGATCTTATCGGCTGAGGAAAGGTAACAGAATGAGAGGTAAAAAATGAAAAGATGGATGAGCCAGAAAACAATTCAGGCTCTGTATGTCTCTGATCCAAAATAAGCACTTGACCAAAGCTAACATCACAGACTAAAGGCATATTTATGGTGCAGATAAAATATTTATATAGTGAGTCATAAAGTCTGGTCCTGGAAAACAGCTGTAGTGGTATTAGACTTTGGCAGTTGAATTACTTTTTTTTTTCCTTTTTTAATTTTTTATTTATTTCTCTATTAAAACCAAGATATGCCATTACACACATTATATTTAGTTACAATGTATTTAAAATAGAATTTTATATTTATATAAACAAAGAAAAACATAACAGCCAAGTATAACTTTGTCCTTCAAAGTCTCTTAGGGTTGTTATTTTATGGTATTGCGGTTGAAATTCTCCCTCTGGTACATCTCTCTGTCTGTATAAGAGCCAAGATGATTCCTTCATTTATCCACACAACTTTAAAAGCTATCCCCCGACAGCTGAAAAGGCTTAGACCACAAAACTATTATACCAAATACCAATATCAATATGGAATAGCTCAATAAAACCATTACTTGTCCAACTTATTTCACAATTTCAGTGAAAAGAATATTTAATCCCAAATCTTGGTAAGAAAGGGGGGCTCTTCTGCAGATGTTTTCACCCTCTGTGCCGGGGAAATGGTATTTTGTCAAAGTGAGTGCTGAAACCTATAAAAGAATTCTGCAGTGAAGACATCAAACTACTTAAAACCATCTCTCAGACTGCCTATATGTGAAACAGCACAGGGAAAAAAAATCTCTGCGAAATGTTTTGTTTCCCTTGGCTCACTAATGCTGCACACCATCCCTGCTTTAAAACTTGATCTTCAGTGAATAATGGATTATGGCACTATCAAATACAGAGAGGTGGATTGACCTTGATGTCCCAGACTAAACACTGCCACTGATACAGGAATGAGTTATGTCTCATTCCGGTCTGTAATTTCATGATTTTGAATGAAAAGCAGCTAATTAGGGATAAATAAATCATGTCAAGCTATCTGTGGCTGTGGGAGCCGGTGTTTGGTGTCACTGGGTATATCCAAGACACAGCAGAGACCAGATTGTTAGTTAATAATGGATTCAACTTAGAAAAGCACTGGTTTTTGTAGTTAAAGAATGCAGCAGGCATCTAGTGGCATTGTTATCAATTATCTTTAGCATTACAATCTCATATCTAGTCATACTAAAATTTGTGGACATACCTTAAGAATATCTTATGCATTAACATCATTGTATTTAGGATGATGGGCTCAAGTGCATTTAAAAAATAATATATTTCAACAAGTTGTTTGCACAAAAAGTCTCATAAAAAAGGAGATCCATGTCATGGAGTAGAGAGTCTAATTTAAAGCTAGCTGGGATGTTTTTCGTGGAAATTCAAGTTTATAGCAATGAAAAGATTAAATTAAAAGATAATTGGGTCTTATGGGAGATTCATTTGAGTCTCTTGCTCAAAAATAATCATACTCCTGTCATTATAGTTTTACAAAATCCAGAGATTGTACTCCCAAATGCTGTTATTTTCATGCCCATGTACGTGACGTAAAATAGAAAATTGTTCCTCAGGACATGATTCAATAGATAATATTTTACAATGGTTTAACAAACTTTAACATAAGTATGGATATACACATTCTGATACTATTTAATGCTTGTGTTAAATGAATTTCAATGTAATATCATTTGGTTTCAACCTGTTAAAACTGATTCCATGAAGACAAGTCAATAAAGAAAATGTTTCTCCACTTTGGTGGTTATTAACCTGGCTGTCCTGATCTCAAAAGAACACATCTGGAATTAACTTGACAGCTAACTTTAGGGCCAACACTGACCTGATATCAATACCTTCACCCGCACTCTCATGGCTAAATAGGAGCAAACACCTGAGGCCAGGCTTTAAGCTATTTAAAGATTTTAATTCATTAATTAAAATTTTTTGGCCAGGTAGTGTATCCAGTCATATGATCAGGGTACTATAAGCTGGCAATACAATATCATATTGGAAGAATCAGAGAAAAAGACAAAAATTACAGAAACATCACAGAAATGACATACATATGCTAGGTTTGGCAACACTAATTCACAGACAGGCCTCATGTTGTCCTCTGCTTTCCAAAACAGAGAGAACACACTGTGACAAAATACCACTAAGATCCAGAGGGGCATTATGGAAATGAAACAAGAATCAGGTCATGTTTGCTGTTATGGACAATATGGTTAGAGGCACAGGGGATGAAACAGAACATTAATGCAACCATTAGAACATTCTTCCTCCATTCATTAAACAGAAAAAAAAAAAAAAAAAAATCACACACTTGTTGTGAATCTTCCCCTTGAGATGAAATTCTAATGTGATATTAAGAGAAATGGGACAACTGCAGCTTATTACCATGAAGCTGAGAAGGACAGGCCACCACGTCTTCTGGATGTAAACATGAAGCCTGAATCTATGTCACAACAAAAAGACAGAGTAATGATCAAAGGTCAGTGCTGGAACAGCTTGTACAAGCAGAAATTGAAGCATTAACCTTGAGTGAGGATCAGCTCTGAGGATGGTGAGAATATTTCAATTTGCAATATTAACCTCTCTTTACACTTTACTTGTCAATAGAGGTTATTAGTTTGTATTATAGGGATACAAACTGGTGGATGGTTATTATTTTATCTATTTCCAGTATTTTACCTGATTTCCTGGATTTCTGTGGTGTGTCTAATTGTGGATTAGAACTCACATAAACACTCTCAACAACTAAAATTTCCAGCCCTTCATGACTTTAGAGTGAGACATTTTGCCCCTTAGAAACACTGAGAGGTTTCAGTTACAACCTCCAAACTAATCTAAAAATTAAATAAAATCAACAATAAAACTATGTAATTTTACACATTCTCTTCTTTTGTGGTTTGATCAAGAATAACTCCTGAAGTATTTGCTTTGTCAAACTCTTTCAGTTTGAAAAGTTCATTCATGTAATTCGGCCCATCTAAAACTCCATGGATATCCATGGATACAATATTTTTGTGTTTTTCCATGTACATGCAAATATTGTGGGAGTACAGTCAAAGAACAGTTTGCAAAAATTTTACAACTCGGGTTTAAAAGTTCTTTTAGGTGAAAAATGGGACTATTTTAATGTTCATATTATGAATTTGGACACCTAAACTACATATTTAAATGTATGCCTTATAAACTTCCTGGCTAGGGTTAGGAAAACTTGCATTGCCTTAAAAGAAACCTTCTCATTTTGTACATGAACCATGCTGCAGTATCAGTATCAGTAAAAGTCATGCTAAGTGCAACAAAATATATACACTACTTGTGAATCTTAGAGTTGAATTTATAAATGTTTTACAAAAAACCATAGTTTAGACTCAACAACAATTCAGAAAGGTCATATGATCTTACTGTGATGTGTCTTTTTCTCTTCTTTTTTTTTATGTTAACAGACCACAATTTTACTGTTTTAACCAATCAACTGTTCACTACCTTCCCAGCAAAAGCAGAAAACAAAGTTAAAGACTTACCAGTGAACACCAGGACATACTTAAAAGTCTTATTTATTTTCCCTTCACCTACATAAAAAGGTATTTCTGTTTCAAATGTTGTCAAATGTCACTGCTCTCATACTTCCATTTGTCCTTTATGTTGGCATGGTATTGGGCAATACATCCACTAGAGCAGTGGTTCCCAACCTGGGGTCTGGGCCCCCCCAAGGGAGTCCACACATTGTCCCTATTTCAGGAAAGAAAAGTAAGGTAATATGTTGTTAATTTAACAGCGGCTTTATCGAAGGACAGGACTTATCCAGATACATTATTTATAGTGAGAATCTCATTTTTGAAAGCATAAAACCAAGTGTGGTTTTAGCCCAGAATGGGGCAGGGGGTCCATGGCTTTTTAGTATGTGCATGAAGGGGGTCCTCAAGGGACCTCTGCACTAGAGGACAGTGTAGAGTTTAGTGTTCACTTCTGAGATCCAACGTCAGTTGTAGACAATAACAAACATGGTGATGATGGACGAGTGTGATGATTGTATATTCTCTGAAAGAGACATAAAAAGAAGCAGCACAGTTAACAGCTTTGATCTGTGCAGTCATTACATTACATACATTGTGCCTCTTCATTCTTCTGTTCCGTTTGCAGGTTGTCCATGAGCTATTCTGTACAACACTGCCTCTACTGTTCCTCACAATGGCTTGCTGGTTGCAAATACAAAACAACTCCCTGCTGTTTTTTGATTGAAATGGGAAAGTGTTCAGTCAGCATTTACTCTGATTTATGGCCATGACTAAATGGACTACTATACAGTCACTTGATATTTCATCAGACTTATACATGGGTATCAATCATTTCCAGTTTTAATTGGCATTCATAGGAACACAACCTCCTGGTGTACACAGAAATTTTACAGTAAAGGTTTAATGCTTGGGCTGAAAGACCACAACTAACTTTGCTTTTAATGAACACACATTTACTGACTGCAACATCCCATTTTGAAGCTTTGAAACTCATGAGAACTCACAGACTGAAAAGATGTGACAGCTGGCCTCTTAGCAGGGCTGACATCTGCAGTTCAGTCAAAAATATTCATTTTTTTCTAATTATGTGAGAAAGTCTTAATTAACAGAAACTGTGCTAAGACACATCCTGCAGCCTACAGTATTCTGTACTGTCAACCTATATATTTCAGAATATTGAGAGTAAACATGCTACTACTGACAACAGGAAAATATTTAATTGATTTGTTTTAGCAGGTGTACCTGCATTACAACCTGCTACTATATCTGGTGAAAAACAAAACACAAATAAACTATAGAATAATGTTGATTTATTCTCTATTCAGTACTAGAGAATTTGGGTTCAATTTACAACCAAACACTGTGTTTTGGCTCTGCGTGAAGTTTATTTTCAAACTACTTTAAAACAAGTGGCTCAATTTGTGATTCAGGCTCATCCATGCTGACTCTGATAAATGCTTCTGTGAAATTCAAACTCTTTCCTCTGGCAATAATGTCTGTGCTGCTTTTCCCATTTCCCAGATAGGCCAAACTCACCGCTCTACACACAGACACAACACAGACCCAGACACAGATAAGGACCAGACATCACCTTCTCTCATGGTCCTCTGTCCAACTGTCTGCACTTTGGAGAATTAGAGGAAAAGAAGTGGAATCGATGACCATCTCTAAGTGTGATACTAGCAGCCAAATGTCAGCCTGCTGTACTGCAAACCCTCCTTCCCTTGCTTAATTTATTACATTTAGATTAAATCCAGTGAAATTCAATATTTTAATTGAATGTTTAGAGCCTGAGTGTTCAGTGATAAATTTCCATTGGCGCCCTGTGCTCTACTATCATGTTTCTCGGCCTAATTACATTTGCATAAATGATGTTCGTCATTATTATCACAGGTTGGTTGGGCACTACACTGTTGCAGGAAGGAGCTGTGCAGTGTGTGAAAGAACAAGGGTGCACTGAGAGGACACTCGTATCAGAGATCTTTTTTTTCCTCATGTTGACCCACAAAAAGTGCTCAGAACACATGTCTAATCAGTGTGGCAAGAGTGAGAGTGGTACTCTCCATCCAAATGAGATTCCTACGAATGAACATTGGCAATATCAAGTCTCAGTCCCTGAACAACTGATGATGTGAATAACGAAGAGGCAGGAGTTTGCCTCCTGACAGAACAGTCTGTGAAGGCAAACTGTCCTGCTGTGACCTATAGTCTGAGATCAATGAAAAATAAATTTATCTCATTTTGATAATGTCAGGCAAACCTAATGTAAAGACAGTTTGGTTTATTATGTATTGACCTTTACCTGCTGTTCATTAATCATAGTTATATACAGATCAGATGAGGAGATACTATACATTATTTCTTAAAGGGTAAAGCAGATAAAGCTGCAGAACTTATGCCTCAATAAGTTAAAACTGCTGTCTTTACTTCTGCAGAGAAGTTAATCTACATTGTACTTTCTTTGATTATTTACTTTATTTGTTAAAGTATTTGTTGAAAGAACTGGTTGTAAGTATGATCAGAGGTATAGTATGGTCCAATTTAAGTTATTTACTTAAGACCTTGATACAGATCAGGTTATGAACTGAGGGTGTTTTTTTTTTTTTTTTTTTTTTTTTTTTGGCAGCCTTGGCAACAGTTTATTGTCTTGTAAGGCTATCATTTAGTAGGTTCCCTGACCAGGAGACTGAATCAAGTGTCAGTTTGATGTAATGAAGGGAAAACAGATGACTAGGATTTCAGCAACAAGGTGATGAACTTTAGATTGCATCAGTTGTGACAAAAGATGGCTTGTTATATAGCTGCAATGATACACTTGTGTTACACACAGCAGGTAAAAATATCTGGGGATGTGGGTGGAGTAAAGAAATCTGGGTCCTATATTTATTGTTTTTTTTTTTGTTTTGTTTTTTTGTATTTCTGATGGAAGAATGCATAGAGCACTCTCTATAAAACTTCATTTGACCATAGATGGTATGAACTCTGTAAACAGCTGTGAGATCAGCAGCTTTCTCTTCTTCTTTTTGCACTATGACTTTGTGTCCTTTAAGGCAATGAACTGGGATGTTGGTTTCCAAGCTCTGTAAGAAGTTTGATTGGCTGACATTTCCACATTCACATACTGGCCTGACAGACTGGCTTTGACAGACTTTACTGTTTCCATTTTACATCATAGTTAGCATGTTCATGTAGATTTTTTTAAATGAATATAGGACAAAGTGACAACATTTTTATTTACACTTCAGGCTGTGGTAAGCAAAATTGTTGCACAACAGACATGCAAAGAAAACAATCAATGAGTAGTGGTATGTATTTATCAAAACACACACTTAACGAGATAGTAAAGAGATCACTAGCTCGAGGATTAAACTTTGCAGTCATTAAAAACATTCCATCCCAGGAGTTAATCTTAGAAACAGAATTAGCCTGTCAAAAGACACAAGTACTTGGACTAAAAGCAGAATTATGTAATGCCGTTGGAGGGATTTTAAAATTTGCAAAATTACAAAGAAATATCCTAAAAGACGAAGAAAAGGTAACACAAAATGGACAAAACCATCACTATATTACATGCAGATAAATGCAGAGCAACAGTGGTTATGGACACGGAAACCTACACAACCCAGATGGAAACTATATAAGGAAATGAAAACACATATGTGGAAAATATACACAAACAACATGTAAAACTCAAATCTGGCCACGCACAACAACTCACAGATCATTTAAAAAAAAGGGCAGCACTCCAGGATACCATCAGCTGATACAGACTTAACAATTCAGATATTTTTTCACTTTGAGTTATTTGCAAATATTTTTATTTGTCAGTAGGCTTCAATTTGAAAAAAAAGATTAACATTTGCAGAACCATGTTGTTTATAGTTGTTTTATTTTTAATGTTGCACCACTAAAACGTCATTCATTGTAATTTTGCTGGTTGCATTTATGTTTAATTCTACCATATTTGAGTTGGAGAGAGTAGAAAATAAATATTTCCCCTTTGAGAATTGTTGCTGTTCCACTCTTCTGTTCAATATAAAATGTATTTTTTTCCTGTTTCAAATCAGTGGTTTTAGCAGCACGACTCAGTCCAAACTGGAAACAGGTATGTGCATATGTGGATTTCTGCATGTCCTGACTCAGTTACTCAAATGACTCAAAAACTCGATTCTTTAATTGAATTTACTATCATTGGTTCAAAACAGGATAACAACAAAATCAGAGCAATCGCCTTAAAAATACCTTCCTGGTAAATTAGTGAACTTGACAAGACCAACAGTGTGGGAGCTCATGTTGGAATAATCCTATAAATTTACCACAATTGAAACCAAAATATACATTTAAAACTACTTTTTCCATCAAAGGTGACCACAATATTACAAAACCAAACATCCACAGGACTACTAACTTCAGAGAGCACATTTCACAGAAAAACAAAAGTCTCTTGTCCCCCTTATAAATCAGAATAGTGCAATCAAGATGTATAAACAGTCATGATGTCCTGAGGAGCTTTTCTAATCAGATGCAAACCTCAAAAACTGCTAAACAAATAACCAGTACAGTAAACACTAAAAGGAAAAGGCTGCATTTGTTGTATATTTTCATTCTAATTTAGATAAAAGTCAGAAAGCTTGTAGACCTAGAAAGCACATGCAGCAATATTTTAAAACAATCTTGTGATGATTTGGAATCCTTTATTAAGTTAGACATTCAGAGATAGTGATGAAATTTATGTAAATGCTATAACATCCACATATTACCCAACACTGGGCTTCTGTCAGGCTTATAACTGATGGCTGTGGGTAAGATGATCCCTGGTAACAGTAATACCACTTGTGGTTATATGTACACAGTGCTTCAGAGCTCTCAAGTGGGTGTCAACCACTGATGCAGGAAGGGTTGGGAAACAAAATGAGCAGAGATGAGACATGACTCATGAAACTTGCAACATGTTTGCTGTAATTATAGGATAGTTCTCTTATTCGTTTTCTTTTTTATTTCTTTTTGGTTTTTTTGTTTGTTCTTTTTTTTCAGCTTTATTCATTTTAAGAAATTAGTTGACAGTAAACTTTAAGATTTTATGTACTTCTACTTATGTACCACAACAAGATAAAGTCTTATTTTTTATTTAAAGTAGTCGTGAGTGAGATATCATCTCCAATTTATCAAAATTCTAAACCCCTTGAAGAAGAAGAATAAGCTACAATAACTAGAGGACTTTAAGGGACAGATTGTTCAGGATGACATCAGCATGGGCTAATGATTGTATAACTTCCACTGACTCCTGATTAAAAGCCTGCTCAGATTTTAACACTCAGGACCTCTCAAGAGCAGTAGCCTGGCTTCAGCTTTGGTGACCCAATCCAATTAGGAACTGCCTTATGAGAAGTATCCTCCCCTTTGCTGAGGAAATAACTGCTGTAGTGTCCCTCCTTTTTCACCACTTTGGAATGCTCCTCTCAGTTTCACTCACTTTCTTTATCTTTGCTCCCATGCTGGGGAAAGTAAGTGAGAGAAATGATTAAATCATATTTTGTTGAGGTTTTGTTGAGGTTGGGACTAGTCAGGACAGACCGGGGCCCTTAAAACAACACTAGGTACATCGTCAAAAAGCAATTTTGGTGCTTGGGTTACAGCCACTGACGGGTTGTTACACAGAGCCCCATGGAGTGGGGCTGGTGGTTAAAATATGAGTGGGGCTGAGAGGACCTCCCTATAGTGATTAAGGAGGATTCCCCACTGTTTGAGGCAAGCTAGAGGTTAGAGCCCAGAAAGATTCACATTACTATGCTCTGTTGGACAACCTGAGTCTGTCTCCTTCATCACTCTCCAAAACAATGCCAACTGTCTCATGTTGTACACTTCCGTTAACTACAGAAAATAAAGATAATTTTGATGCTCATGAGAGAATAAATATGCTTGAAAATTCAGGTCAACTTTGATTCAACTGACTCTAAACACATTACCAGATGGAAAACCACGTTTTTTTAGTTAGAAAAAGCCAAATGTTTTCAGTCCCCAACAAGAGTGAGGAAACCGATAGTATAATTTGTCCGCTGCGGGAAACTACTGTCGCCATTAAACCTTTGTTGGAATTAAAGCTTATAAAGGGTGGAGATGCCCGTGGGACACCGATGTTGTCTGAAAAGTTGGGGGTAAGGTTACTAGAAAATCCCATCTCTTGACTCCGACCCCCACCATGACCCCTTTCCACCCCTGGGATGAGCCAATATAAACCCATACAGGTAAGGAATGAACACAGTGCTTCATGACAGTGGGTTAAGTGTCCTACAGAAAGGTCCTATTGTCTCAGTTCTATCTAAAGCACCACTGAATAGATTCCCTCAGTCTCTTTCCCTCACTGAATATAAACAATACAATCCCTGACCTACAATACACTGCACATGCAGATGTCATACAACCTTCTCTCAGTACCAAAATTCCTTTTTATTCTGATCAAAACCTGCTAACACCTGCTAGCTTGTAGCTTTTTAGTGCAATGGGACAGTGTTTCATTTAGTCCAGCATTAAATAACTGCATCAGTATTTATGAGTTTTAGCTTCAATTGCATTTGATACACTACATAAGTTAAAATTCAGTTAGGGAGCTACACTCTGGGCTGAAAGAGTGAACAAAGCTAATTTTTCTTTACTGGACGTGATACCTCTACAGAGGTTCTTTAACTCTTGGCAGCAAAAAGAGAGGACATTGAATTGACTAGGAAGCACACTTTTAGTCCAACTATGCACGTAAAAATAAATAGCTTATTTATGTTCACTGCATCCCTCTGCATGCTCTTTTTGTTCTATTTCATTGCTGCAAACTTCAAAGCTTCAGCTTGTGACAGGCAGCTACATTGAGAGGCTGTCACTGGCTGACTTCAAAAGCTGCCATATAATGCCACATTGTCATAACTAACAACCTGGGCCCCCAGTTATGATGTGAAGATGATATGCCCTCACTGACCTGAAAGTGCCATATAATAACATGCATTCCTTATTTTTTTTTCCACTTCCAGTCTTTTTATACACATTAGTTTGTTTGAATTATCTGTGAATGTGTGCAGTAAAGGCATATTCACTGTATTTGTTTACAGGTTTAGTGATGCAAAAAAGAAATACAAAAGGACCATTTATTGACCATTAGAAAGAATACTGACATTACGTGAGTTTGCCTATTTTTTTCTGCCAACTCTCAGAACAACACTATAGTCAATCTGAATATGCTTTGAATTAGCAGTTTATTCCTGCATGCTTCATACTGTATGTAAGCTAATATATGAGTATATATGCCTTTTACAGTAACTAGGCAAATTATCTATCTATCTATCTATCTATCTATCTATCTATCTATCTATCTATCTATCTATCTATCTATCTATCTATCTATCTATCTATCTATCTATCTATCTATCTCTCTTTCTCTCTCTCTCTCTCTCTCTCTATATATATATATATATATATATATGTTGGGGTTTTTTTTCTGTAAAAACAGTAGTCACTTGGTTTTGACTTCAGTGCATTAAACTGCAGTGAATATGTGAGGGTATATTTTGTTAATCAAGTGAAATTTATTTGGAATGCACTGCTAATCTCTTCTTTCAGCAATAATAATAATATTCAGCTGACCATGTCTTGTCATTGGATTTTGCAGGTCATTGAGATTCAGGCCACTCAGACCATGATGAAGATGCACATGTGGGCATTTCTCACAAATATTCCGTCTATGTTTGTCACCATCTTTGTCTTTCCCTCACGCTCTCTTTCTGTCTCCTTCCGCCTCAACACAACTTTCCCCTGTCACGGCATATTAAAAGTGGTTTACATGTGCATGTCCAATGCGATGAATATGGATGTGACCTCTTTCTTTGGCGCCTGCCCACCCGCATGCCCTCTCGCCGGCAGCCCCCCCAGGCACAAGACACCACTTCTCAATGAGCACAGCGTGCACAGGAGACAGACTTTCACCCCCGCTGAAAACACACATGAACTTGCGCGCGTAGACACACACACCAAGGAATTACACTCATAATCTTAGACAGACATGCACGAATATATATCCATACATGCATGCACACGTGCACTTTCACACTCGACTCTCTCATGCTCTCGTTTTATTCTCCGCTGCGTCTCTTCTCTGACCTTTCACAATGTGTTTTACATAAAAATAAAAAGACGAAGAGGGTGGCAAAAGCCTTTAGACTAAGGTGAAGGAGGATGCTGATTCCTTATTCATATCTGTGACACCTCTAATGAAACAATGGCCTCCAGTCTATGTCTTTGCATATGGGAGTTCAGGGCCCTTGGGCATGCATTTTTGACCATGTTGGTTTCTGCATAAAATTTGTCTTATAAAAAACGAGGGGGTCAGCATGTGTGTACTTAATTCATTTGCTATTAAAAAAGTAATATGAAATTATAAGGAATACACAATTTAGCAAGTACAATTTAGTGATAGAACTGTGGCACAATGAATAGCCAGCATGAAATATTGTGCAACACAACCAGTAATTTCAAACAAGCACATTTTTACAATAACTAACCTGGATTTTTCTACTTTTAGGTCATTATCTAACAGATCTGTCCACTGGTGAAAGTAAAAAAATAATATACTTATTTCTTTGACCTACATTGGAGAGAATATTTTCATTATTACTATTGAAGTGCTAATTTGGTTTATTTAATTGGTGTTCCTTCATCATGTTAAGACTAATTGGACAACAGTGAAGGCGACATGGGGCTTGGTAATTAGTGCAAAAGAGAAAAGTCCGACTAATCATCTCAGGTTACTCAGTTGCACGTATGATGTGATGCAGGAACATCATACTGGGGGTAACACCTTTGTTTCATGATCAGAGATGAAGTGTATATTTTCTTTGAAGGCAGATAGGTTGTTTATTTTCAGAGGATAATGTAAGTTATTAAGGCCCTGCTTATACCAACTTAGGGTAAAACATAAGAACAAGTTATCTATGTTGTTTATAACAGAACTTTATAATAATTAAATTATACTTGTAATCATATGTAGACATATAAGCCAAGTGAGATTGTTTGGGGGATTATCTTGCTCTGCCCATTCACAGTGGAGATGCTTTAAAATTTATTTGGAATTCAAAAAAAAATCTCAACCATTTAAAACAAGACTTATTTTAAACTGAATATAGTTTAAATACATATATATATATATATAATTTATAACTATATACTATATATAACTATGTATATTACTATGTGTTACTGTCAACCAAGAGCAAGATATTGGCCCTCTTTCGTCCTAGTTACCTGTTTCTCCATATCTCTCTTTTACTGTTATTCCTTCGATGCGTTCAGTAAACCCTGATCCCTGATCCCGGGTCTTCATTTCTTCATTTCTTCGTCTTCTTCTTCTTCTTCTTCTTCTTCTTCTTCTTCTTCTTCTTCTTCTTCTTCTTCTTCTTCTTCTCATGCATTGAGGGGTGTTCCCATCAAAGTTAGGTATTTTTTAAATTATGAAGTTAAGGAATGAAAACCTTGGCATTTGAATCATTTACCAATTAAAAATAGATTTTCAGTAACACACTCAAGTTTTCTCAATGGTATTTCCCTCCTTACAAATTTCCTATTTCCAAAATCTAAATTTCCCAAAAGCTGAATGAGAAAGATGTAGAACAGGAGGGGGAGGGAAATTACACATCCCAGCTATTAATGTGCTTGAACTCTGGTCTTTCCCAAGCTTGAGAAACAATATACCCTCTATCTGTGTTCGTGACATGGCAGCGACAGAGCGAGGACACTCCAAGTTCTGTGGCACCACTAGACCAACACAGTGACATTGGCGAGCGTCTGGGGTTGAGTCATGAGTCAAGCATCTCTTGCCAAAGTATGAATGTGTGTATACATAACAGAGGGGTTTTACTACTGTACAACTAATCATGTGATGGGGGTTGAAGGCTGGAGGGATTATTTTAAAGCAGGATGTTCAAATAGACAAATGGTCCTCTTAAGTATTCCATTGCTTTATCTGTGAAACACAAATGTACATGCACCCTCTATAAATAGAAGCATTTGTATTTACATGTTTACATTTGTACTGGCAGATAAATGCACAAACAAACACACACACACACACACACACACACACACACACACACACACACACACACACACACACACACACACAACCATACATATTGTCTATAATTTTTCAAATGATTTTCCTTCCTGGCATGGTTTCTGAGTCATGAACAGAACGGGTAAAGTTCAAAACCCAAATTCCTTTGGCTAGGATTTGTTTTCTTTCCCATTGATCACCAAGCAGCTGCTGACTGATTCTCAGCATAGCCAACATAGCCACAATGTTTTCTTAGCATTTCAGACATGCAGACAGACAGGGTGAGAAAAGAGAGGAGGTGAGAAGTGGGAAGGAGAAGGCAAAATGAAGAGGAAAAGAGTGTGTGGGAGTGGGAGAATGTAGCTTGCTATCCAGAGTTATGGAACAAGCTGAAGTTTGAGTCAAAGTTTTTTCCAAAAGGCCAGAAATTCCTGAACAAAAAAGTGAAATCTGGAGTTTGACATCACAACACTTGGTGTAACTAAACCCCCTACTTTTTGAGTAACTCCCCCTACTGCTATATTTTGAAAAATGCCAGAAACTGCAAGGATTGGGGTGTGAGGTGTGGGGGTTGAAGGTGGGTGGGTCATAAATACACAGGCAGAAATCATTAAGTAACAGACAGCAGCTCAACAGCCACTAGGAAGATGGGAAGTGAAACGGATTCACAAAACATATATGCTACAAAGCGATCTTTGAGGTGGAAGACTTTCCCCCCAGAATCCCTTCAGCTACACAACACAGTGGTGGAAGAATGAGGTGGTCCTGAACCGTTTCAGTCTGAGCCGCTAGCACTGTTGCTCTGGCCTGTGGCAGCTCTGGAAAAGTCCAAAATTCTGAAACTAGTGAATCTACGTCAGATAAAAAGTTCACATCCGAACTTCTGCATCGGTGGGCGTCATTTCTATGGCTGCAAGGCGAAGACCTGCCTGGCGGAAGGGGGCTGTGAGATTTTTAAAATTTTCTTGTGACATAGAGGGGCACCAGGTTTACCTCTATGACACATAAAACAAAACCTGGTTTTACCCAGTAGGGGGCATTCTGAGTCATTTTGACACACGAAATCACGTTTTATAAAGAAATTTTAAAATTACACATTTTAACAACAGTATAGATGGTTTTTATCACAATCAAGTAATACTATTTCTTGACAGCTCAAGAAACACATTTTAGGGAGCACTACCCCCTTTAAACCAATCACTGCATACACTTTTGTAGAATGACCCTCGAACGAGGGATTGAGTATGAAGTTTTCTTAGATACCACATTTTTGGTCAATGCCTGTTGAAGTTTAGAAAAATAAATCTTAGCTCAACTATGTCAGTCAGTGGAAAAATAAACCAAAGATTCACCCAAATGTTAGATGTGGAAGTCAAACAAATTCCTTCAGTTTAACAGAGTTTCCACTGCAAAGCAAGTTTTTATTGAAAATAGCACTTTTTGTGCTCTCTGGCCTGAGGTGGATAAACTAAGTGGAGTGTTATCGGCAGGTAGCATGTGCACTGTGTGTGGTGTGTTGCACATGGCAAAAAGTTGTTATTCCAAACACATGTCAAATTACAATGTTTTGTTGCCACTTTGCTGTTGATGGTCCTTCAGCTTTGCCCTGCAATGGAAAAGATAGAAACCAAAAAAATATCGTGGTGGAAATAAGTGAAATTAAATGTTAGATTCTGAAAACAGACTGATGCATTTTTCTGGCTTTTGAGCTTTTTTTTTTCTTTGTTTTTTGGCACTCCAACCTCCTTAATATGACACTAGTTTTTTTTGTCTCCCCTTTCTGGTGTCAGCCCACTGAACTACCTTTCACAAAATTAATGTTTAAACAAGCAGCAATTCAGGAGCCTATGTTAACTTTTAACATTTTTTTTTCAGATTAATGGATAATTGTTTTACTCATATTTTTTGTGAAGGCATAACACAACCTCAACAGGCCCAGAGCACGATTTCTCATAATCTCTGGTTTATCTGGTTATTTGTCTTAAAAAAAAAAAAATGTAATATCGCAATAAATGTCATTAACAGCTAAAAAAAATTAAAATTAAACTTTAACAGCTGAAACATATAATATAATATAATATAATATAATATAATATAATATAATATAATATAAAATAATATAATATAATATAATTGTTATTATTAAAACAGTTTGAATGAAATATTTTGATTTGATAGCTGTAGATAAGTTGGAAAACTTCACCAACACATTACTTCTCTCAGTCTCAGTAGTGTTGTATATATATATATATATATATATATATATATATATATATATATATATATATATATTTATAAGGGACAATGTACAATTTAAACATAAATGTTGCCATTTGAGGCATTGTACCAGAGGTTAGCCTGCAGTTCTCTGGCAGGGTACACTAAAACCTATACAATTGCCATTTATGGTTACAACCCCCCCAACCCACCCAAACACAAACACTATTCAGCTCCATAAGAAAATAGTTGCATTTAGAGATGCACAAATAATTTTGCAAAGTTGCCTCAAATAAATAATTTCACTTCATTGAAATGTGGATAATACAATTTGACAACCCTGTTAACAAGAGTGTTTTCTGCTTCTAACAAATTTAATAACTATTTCTGCTAGAACTAACTTCTGTGCAGATCATATATTTATAACATGACAGTGGGTGATGGATAGCTATTAAATAATGACATTAAACAATCTAAACTCACAATCAATATGAGGTATTGGGGGAGCATTAAATGGTTCCTCAACAGCACCTCCAGAAAAATCAGCAACATCAAAATATGGGACCTAAAGAAATACATTATATTTTTGTGCACAAAAAGGTAAATTCCACATTTGATGAAGTATTTCAAATAAATTATATTAAATAAATGCAAAATTTCCTGCATTTGTTCCCGCAGTCATTTCCTCCACCCATTCATCCTGTATTCCCTCAGCACCAGAGCCACCATCCTCCTTCCTCCATCTCTCAATCTGCTCTTTAATAACGAGCACTGGTGGTAATTGCCCTGTCTGGGACGACGTCATTACTCATTCAGATGTCCAATAACGCTGCAGCACCCACGACACTCACATGCAAACACGCATGCATACACACACAGGCTGGAGGCTCAGGCTTCACATGCAGATCCATATCATTGATCTCTCTCCCACTCTCTCCTCTCCTTCCCATATTTCATTTTTCATATTCAATGAGTGACTTGTAGATTTGACTGCTCGATACAGATACGTCTCAATTAAGAGCAGGCCTGGGTTTGTATTGACAAGCATGCATACTAGTTGTGAAGCATTTAAGGCAAAGAAAAAAAAAAGTTCCAGAACTAAGTTTTAATGCTGAGGAGAGATGTTCATCAAATATGAGAAATGTAATTTACAAATTGTTGCTGTCGAGCAAAAACCTCCTATCTCCAAAATTTGTGATTTTTTTTTTCTTCATAAATCAGCACTATTGGTCACCCTTTATGTCTGTCTGTAGTTTTACAAATATTTAACCAAAGATATATGATGTAAAACACAATACCAAGTTTGATGGCATTATGTCCAATTAAACAAAAACCATACAGTTTTATTCATTTCTTGAAAAACAATAGTTTTGGACATGGGAGGTTTGTGCCCGACGGAAGCAAAATTATGAACAGTTACTCAAAAGGCGAAAAGTAATATTAGCTTAAATAGTCCTTTTTTCACAATTGTCACAGATTGAAGAAGTTTAATATCACTTCCTTGCGTATTCTTCATTGCATTTGATTTTCATTTGAACTTGTAGTGAAGAAAGCCTCAGTGAAGATGTTGTTTAATGTGTTTTTAACATTAATATGCATAAGAGAAAAAAAACAAGCCTATGCATCATCATCATCTGATCTAACTCAGTGTGTTTACGTTAAACTGGTCTTGGGATTTGGGGCTGTATCAACATAATAATTTAATGCTGGTCTACAGAGACTACCGAACAGTTACTGCTGAAGAAGCAGTTCTAGATTGGCAATCTCACAAGACCCAGTGGTGGAGGGTTCAATGGTTAATACCAGTGGCGTCACGTTTACATGGTGTCATGATCAGTGGTTTGGGGTTTTGTTGGATTTACTGTTGCCTGTTCTGGCTGTTCTTTACCCTTTTGTTTCTTTTGTTCATTGCCAGATCGTCATCGTTACTCCAGTGTCTTGTAAGTCTGTTTCTCTGCTTTAGTTTTTGCAACCTGTTACCATCAGTTATTATCATTAGCTGTTTATTCCTGCACCTGTGTACCTCCTGCCTCTTCACCTGCATTTGGGTCCTCATCATCCGTGCACCATGACAGTAGCAAGCTTTTCAAAAGTGTAGGGGATGTGGTTCAGTCTTTATCAGATGCATCTCATGTCCCAACCATCACCGCAGGTGTGAAAGTGATCTAATGTTTTCAACGATTTCCCATATGATCCTATTACTCATATAATGTACGTTTGTTTACATCAGCACTGCCATGTTATAGATCATGATTCAGTATTCTTCCAGTTTCATCTCACAAATTGAGAGTGGGGCGGTGGTTATAAAAATCACCAGATGCAATGGTGGAGTCAATATTGCCAATACTGATGAAGAAACTGATAAAAAACTTGGGATGTGGCTCCAAGCAAGTTTTTCTTTTCATAATAGAAAACATATATCATTGGCTGTTTTTACAAACTGTACTTTACTTTTCAAACCGGTTCATTACTTCCTAAAATCTAAATGTGTGGAAAAAAAAGAGAGGCTAATTTGTGCCACCCTTTTCATGATCAGTGTCTTTCCTGACTGCTATCAAACCTTTTCTAGATCAGCCCCTGCATAGCAGAAATATCCACCTGTCAACCACTTGGTTAGAGCGGGGTACTCCCCTGATTTGTATTTCTGAACCTGTTCTTTTTTCATCATTCAGCTCCACTTCATAGTGACATAGGTCTGACTGACAGGATTCTGAGACTACTTAATTTTGCTTACTTATGCTAGCTCATCCACAAAAACAATACTTTTGGGTGAATAAATGCCAGCGGGAACCACGAAGCTGGCTAGTTATGGCTTCTTAGCGTGAGCTGAACAACAAACAAACACAAGACTTGTGACAGAAAAGCCAATCAGCCAATCACTGATAGCCAGTGTCATGATTCTAGGAATAACAGGAGAGGGAGGAGAAGAGGAGGCAGAGATGGAGACCAGAAAGCAAGAACAGTGATTTTTGTGCAAAAACGGCAGAAAAAGTTGAAAAAATAAATGTGGAAAAATTGACCACCCACATCCCCCACTGGTCCAACGCCCATGGTCAAAGCCACAACTTCCGGACAAAAACAGACTAAACCTGAATATTAAATCTAAAGGCGGCATTCCTAAAAGCCTGTCCCAGGGCAACCTGGATCTAAGCAGCTGATGAGATGTGGTTTCTTTAGCCTCTGCTGTCAAACTCCCTACAGCACCTGAGGGAAAACAGAGCAGCCTGGGAAAAGAGAAATAGGGCCAGCGATTGTGTGTTCAGTGAAAGTGTAACCTACAGAGTGGGCATGAATGCAACACTGTTCAGTGTGTGCATATCTGATTTGTATTGTTAAAAAATAAGTGTTGCAGAACACATAGTAGATCATGTCTTCAATGGCATTTTTTGTCATTTCACTTATTAACAGAACAAAACAATCATCAATACACCATGTTCTTATGTAATATCTGGACACATGGAGACACAAGGAGTTTGATTGTTTGTAGGGAATACATGTGACATAGAGTCAGCAAATACCTGAGCCAAGTAGGACTGTGAATTTCCTCTTTTTTGTACACAGAAGTCAGAATATATTGAAGAAGAAAAAAAACAGGAAAAGTCCGCCTTCACCTAAACCCTTGAGGAAAATATAAAAGTATGAAAGGTTGAGTAAAATCTAGGAATGTGCCATTTTTTATGAGGGGGAATGGATAGAGTAAAAGCACTCTGCTCCATTAAAAGCATGCATATACAGTACATATATTGGCTACCTCGACATCTCACTGGTGAACATCATAAATCTCTGAACTGGGACTGGGAAAGGGTCAGAATGAAAGAACTGATTGGCTAATTTGAGCTGATCTTTGGTGGAAGAGTCATTTTTGCCTTCAGACAGACATTTCTGGCAGATGTTTGGGAATTCAGTGTCAGCTGAGTATTAATGTTAACTGTCCATAACAAAAGAGTGTTAGTCTGAGGAGAAAGGTGGTGCAGCTTGACACTGTGCAGACACCTCTATGATATCATGAGTGGAGGAGTGCACACTGTCTATGGTTATAAGTTGAGTAGCAAAATGTGTGCAATGTCTGTCACTTAGACTATACAGGCCTTTTGTGTATGGCTTTTTAGTTCATTTACACTTAAAAATGACCTGTCTGGAGGTTTTTTTTGTAAATGTAGCTGAACAAAATCAATGTATGTTCTTTAATGTCTCAGTAGACATCAATTATGATGCAACAATGACAGCAATGTTTCCATGATTGCGCTTAACGCAACATAAGGTGCTTTCGGACCTGAGTGTTTGAATGGTAATGGGTACTCCTTGAAAGGCTTTTTCTCTGACTGCATTGAGCTGCCAGTGACCAATGTTAGTTAGAATTGTGTGTAAATTAACTTTTTAAAGTCTTACTTCAGAGCAGGAGCTTTCAAATTGAGATGACATTGATGGAAATTGATATGAGGGAAAGCATGTCATGTATCTTTTAAATAGTGATCAGTCTAGATTACTTAAATGTAGCATGATTAGTTAATTGTATGAGTACTTGTAAAAAAGTAAAACGTTGGCCACAACAACATTTTCTGAAGATCAGCCCTTAAAAACCTACACAAGACACATAGAAATGGACCGACACTGATTTATGGAGTTAATATGGAAATCGTGACACAAGTTTCATCACCCACTGAATGGGCATTTGCATCATTCCAGTGTTCCCAACTTTGGCGTAAAATACAGGCAGGACAAAAATCAGTTGAACGTAAGAAGCCCTTCAGGGAGCTTCCTAGTCCCTAAAACCCTCAGTGAGCCTATAACTGTTTGGTTCAGATACATCTTGTGTCATAGGCCAAAGATAAAAAACAAACAAACAAACAAACAAAAAGAAAAACACAAACTGTAAACTCTACAGCTCCTTTGGAGGACTGTAGCAGGCAAATATAGAAATAAGTTGTACAATGACATTCATGGAGTCCACATATAGTAAATGAGAGAAACCACATCGCTTTATCTTTTAAACTTGATCGTGTCAAACACATACTTTGCACATGAGAAACATGGTTTTAGAACATTTTCATGAAAATTATGTGAAACCCATGTAAATACCAATGTGAAATCCTTGAGATTATATGTGGAATCTATGCAGTTTTGTGTGGTAAAGTGTAATTTTATAGACTTCACTTGCCATTATTTAAGTTTCACATAGAAAATATGTTGCAAAACTGCATGGAGGTCCATACTTTTTCTCTCAGGGTGCCTGCCACTCTATAAACCCCCGAAAAAACACTGTAAGACTTGAAAGAGAATTAGAAGTTCCTAAATGTCTAAAACAAAAAGATTACATGAGAACAGATCCACATATCAGCTGGTGATGTCACTGCTGTGAATCTTGTCACCATGGTAACCAGAAACATATTAAAAAGCGTGTGGCAGAAGAAAAAATAGACATAGAAAAGAAGAACAATATAGATCATGCAAAAGATAAAACACTATCAAGCATATATCAGAAACCTTATCTTTTGCCTGCTTTTCCCTTTGACTTTGCTTCTTATTTGCTGTGTTCAAATATGTATATATATATATATATATATATTCTTATTTTGTGTTTGCATCACCTAGATTTCTATTTTAACAGTCTGACCATAGCACTGCGCTAAATACTGGCTAACAGAATAATGTGGAAAGAAGAGATATTGGTGGAGAGTAGGCCATATTTAGAAAAAAAAAAAAAGAATAACATCAAAATTGCATGAATTGAATTGCACCAAAATGAAACTGTATCTTGGTTTTGTAAGCAAAAATGAACAACTGCATGTGCAGTCTAGAAAAAAATTCATCATCATATCCATGATAGCTGAGAATATGAAACAGTGAATGGGATATTGATTCTGACAACACTTTTCACATCTTTACTTTCCTTTTCTTGCTCTCTTCCTAGTCTCTCTTTTCTCTGTACTCTCTCCATTTTACAGGCTTCAGGAATGTGAAGTCTCCTTAGTGATTTATAAACATACACATAATAAATGGGCGGCTGTAGTTTAAGCGGTGATGAAGCATTCTCTCTCTCAGACACAGCGCTGAGCCTGTGTGTGATTTAAAGGGCTGACATTTATGGCTTGCAGGCCTATTATTCAGAGTGACTGTCTGTGTACGGACCAACGTTTTACAGCGGCTACGCAGGGGTGAGCCCAAATCTACACTCTTATCTGACACAGGTTTAACATCTAGTAAGGAATCTTACAGTAAACACATCACCTAGCCAAGAAGTGAGTGTTTGTGCAAGAATGTTTGGTTGAAAATTTAACAAAGATTCTGCAATTCAGTCTCATAGCAATATCTATCAGTGTTAGATCGTACACACCTCAAAAATAATTATCCTAAGTGCATGCCTCTAAGAACAAGAAACTTAAATAAATAACAATATGGTTTAACACTAAATTTGCAAAACAAAAGGTCAACATCAGGTGGTTATTTAATCGGGAACTGTAAGCTCTGTTGAGCTGCCTGGCGTATTGTCTCACATTCTGCATTAATTAGAAATGTCTTGTATTTGATTGCTGTGTAAAGTAGGCCCAAATGATCCCATTCAGATTTAACTGTGCTGCTTTGTTTTCACATAATCCATAACCTGTGTACCTGCCAGGGAAACATGCAGGGGATTGCAATCGACAAATCAGTGGCCGATATCACTATCTGTCCAGGATAATAGATGACAATAATGGGAAACTGTCCCTAAGCACTCGTTTGGAGTCTTCCTGCCCATTTACTGATACCCTTCATATTTAATTCGTCTCCAACAGCCAGGAAAACAGACACTTTAAGTCCATCTAGAGGGAGCGCATTTACAATAAAAGGCCAGCTGAATCCTCAGCTCACGTTTCCTCCTAACGCCAGCAGGACATAAACCTTCAAGCCAGACCTCATTTTCTCGGCGCCATCCCCCGGATACTGCTACAAAAAAAGAAAAGAAATCAATAAAGCTACACACAATCCCTTTAACATTAGAAGCCATTGTGAAAATGTCTTTTGAAAGGAACACCAGAATATCTCTCTTTTTTTGGCTTGACTTTCTATGTCAGCCTGATTTCTTTCTAATAATTCTAGCAGTCAGCAGGAGGGCAGGCCATGACTTGTTGCTACACTAGCATCTAGCTGTTTGCTCTGTTCGTATTTTCTTCACAAAGGTCTATGACAAGCAGTCTGTTGTTGTGGATTATGGTCACTGTAACTTAATTCCTCCAGCTGAGCAAGAAGAAATAATTCAATCCTGTTGCAGAGATAAAGATCCCTTGAGGAGGGTGGAGAGATCTGCTCTGCCTGTATTGAGTTACACACTGGAGATTGTAGCATGTAGCATTTAGCTTGTAGCTACTGAATCAATGCATAGTGGGATTCGGGCAGTCAATAAAACTGGGTGGCTTATTGCATCACCCTGTTCACATAAACCGTCACAGCATAACACAAGTGCTTTTAGAAAGAGTGCCTTCCAGGCTGGGACAGCTAACAGTGTCTGCGTGATGAAATTTGACACATCCACAGGGTTACAGCATTTTCTTGTTAAAGTGACCGAAAAATTGCTTCTGTATGATTAAACAGTCTACATTAATGTATTTGACATACAAAGACTTAGTGAAGACAGGAAAAATAAATAGAATATGGAGCAAACATGGGGGTTTCTGGCACAAATATTTGACTAGAATGTTGTCATGTTTTACTGTCTGTCTCTATAGTTTGATTACCTTTACTCCTACTTTATCATTACTGAGAAAATACACAATAAAATCTCACCTGAAAAAAAACTGAGAAAAATACATTTTAGGCAGGCTTTTTGTTAAGAATAATTTTAAATGGAATGTATAAGAACTTGAAAGAGGAGCATCCGTTTTCACAGTGTGTGCGAACATATGTGCAGATTTTCTCACAGCAGACTGTCTTCAATCTCCTGCACTCTCAGCAACGATTGCCTTCTGCTGTACATCACCATGACAGGAGGGACTCGAGCAGAGGCTCTGGGTTGAAGAGGTCTTCTGGATCGCCTTATGTGATGGACAGGAATTGTCTGGAATCCCCAAACGGAAGTAACCTCACATTGACTTCATATAGTCATGACTTGCCTGACCCCTCAACTTGTGACCCTTGACCTGTGTTGCCAGACTCTGCAACACATAAAGAGAAAAAAGCCTAAATTCTTGCTCCATTTTTCTTTCATTTTAGGTGTTAAGCCACAATGTTTTAATATCTGTTATGTACACTTAAAATAAATGTATATCTGAGTTACCTAAGAATTACATTTTTATTTTAATTAAGTTAATGTTTGGAATTGAGTACAGACACCAATGAATGAGTTTGTGTAGTATTTCATGAGCATTTGTAAGTAATATATTGCTTTACTTTTCTGTCAATCCAGCCAATTTCATTTAGTCCATAAAGGGTTAAAAAGCAATATGTATGCTACAATCAGGAGCCACTTGTCCCTAGAGCTGTGCAATGGTGATATTCTTCCCCCCGAAAAGAAAAAAAACATGACAATGCTCCCAGAAGTGGCACATAAATTAAAGTAGCAGGGTGATTGATGACAATGAGAACAGAAGAAAGGGCGTTTCCACCATTTCTCTGTGAACTGGGGGAAAATGCATATATACCTGCAAACACATATAGTGTGTATTATTTTCTACATGTATAGCCACATGGAGGATACAAACAATCACATGCACAGACACGATTTGCAATGTGTAACCACATCAATCCAAAATATGCTGCAACATCCTAAAATACACTCCTGGGAGCTGCTGAGAGAAAATTACAATAAAGAGGATGTGCTTACATGCTTGTTTGTGTGTCCATGTGTGAGTAGCACCTCACTCGTACATGGTCTAAATGAGCTCCATGTAATATTAAAGGATGCAAAATTAGTCTGTGAGCAAGAATGCACTTAGAGCACCACTGGTGGCTGACCTACCAAGGGCACCATGGGAAATAAGAGAATAGGGCATGCAACTAAAACACAGACCAGCGGATATCCATCACCTGCCGTACATCAAAATCATTCTTATAGACCTTAGGTCATCCGCTTACTAAACCAGGGGGCTAGTGAACATAATGAACATGTCATGGTAACCAAACACATTCTACAATCTCATATAACTTGAACTTTAGAAGAAATGGCCATCAGTTCAGTGTTGTGAACTAATACCCTACACAGGGATTTGGAATTATGGCACTAATTAGATTTTTCAGTAAGCACTGATGACCAAAGTGTAACACAGTTTCAAACTTCTACATCAGCAAAAGCTGGCTATACATGAACACCTCCAGTCAGCATTTGTTCGGATTAGCCATCCTCCTATTCTTATTTCCTTCAAAATGCCAACACCTGTCAGGATGAAAATTCAGTGTGTGGAACATTCCGGCATCATTATGAAACAAAATACCAGAGTTGATTTATAGCCAAATGATACATGCCCAATAATATAAACACAGTACATTTTTCTGGTTATGCATTTACTGCTGCATGTTTTGCACATTTTAGCTGCCAAATTTTCAGTCCTTCTGTTCCTGATAGGACTATGTCGTGGTCAGGTGTCAGTACTAAGTTGATTAAGCCAATGAGCATTAGTGTTGCGAAACACAGAGTGTGATGCTGATGAAGGATATTACGAGCTGAGGTCAGTCACTTAACACAGGAGAATGTACAGTGTGGTGGCGGTGTGTAGAGATAGCGAAGGGGGCAAGCTAGCATGAGCGCTTCCCTCAATCTGCCAATCTGGAACATTATGAGGTCTGCTTTAACTGCAGCTCTTAGTGGTACTGAAGAGATTGGCTGGATGGATGGATAGATAGATCTATCTATCTATCTACAGATTGTCTCTTGTGCCAAGTCAATGTTATGTTATGTCGGTCTTCCTACAATCAGATAAATGGGGATTCAATTCCCAGACTCTCCACATGATTCGAGTGTTTTTGAGCAAGACACTGAACCCCAAGGCAATGAAGTGTTTGTGTTAATAGATAAATGAGAAACAAATTGCAAGGAACTTTGTTGAACCTAAAGCCAGGTTAGAAGAGGCTTATTCAAGGCTGGAGGAGAAAACAAACTCCTCTGCTTGGGGTCTGTGGCCTGAAAATAGCTGAAATGTTATTTATGTTAATTATTTCTGGTGTGATTAGAAACATGCACACAAACAGAGAGACACATGGCATTAAGACATGCAACACTGGTGTCTGGGGATATGGTGGGCTGTTGGATTATCGAGACACACAAGCACACACACACACACACACACACATGCACATGCACATACACATACACAGCAAAATAAAAAATGTTTTGAATTATACATCCCTGCCATCCGTGATAAATTGATAGAAGGATTCATCATAAATCATAAGAATGCTGCGCTGCCTACCAGGAGAATTGCTTGGTGGGCAGTAGCCTGAGATTTAGGAGTGTTGTTGCCTAGTCTGGAGCTCCAGCCTGCAGCCACACCTTTATCAGCCACACCACTACTCTATATGATATTTTCAACACACTTCAGCAGGGAATATGAAAACACAAGTCTTAATTCCTGCCTGTTTATTCTATGGTGTTCTTTTGTCATTGCATACATTTTTTTTTTTTTTTTTTTTTATTTAATGACCATAGTTCCTTGATTTCTTATAAAAAATGTGACCTCTAATCTCACCTCAACTTAATAAGAATATTTTTATTTCTTTGGTTGTCATAGCTTCTACAGTGTGTGAAAGCTATTTTTGAATTTGCTCTTTATAAATGCTTGTTTATATTACAATTGACTTGTTACTCTTTTCAAATGGCAGATCCAGAATCAACTCTGTTTACTTATACCTAGCTGATAGTGAAGGAAAGTATTCAGAAACAAAGACAAACATTTCACAAAACCAAAAAATCAGAAAAGTATAACAAGTTAAGCCACAATGTTTGATGCAGAAGAGTTTTGTTTTAAGGCTTAACTGTACAATTCTGAACTCATCGATAAAAATAGTTTTATTTATTTTTTTTTTTTAAATTGAAACATATAATAAATTTATGCAAACACTATTTTCAAAGAAATAAAAAAATCTCTACATTTAGACCACATCATTATGATCGTTCTGTTTATCTTTAGTTAGTTAGTTAGTAATCAAAGAACAAGACAAAATTATGTTAACATTATCGAAAAGGTGGCAAAACATATAAACAGAGGAAGACGTTTTTCAGTGAGATCAGTGATTCTCAAACTGGGGGGGGGCACGGCAACAGGGACATGGGATTGGGAAAATGTAGCAGACAAACTAATGTTTTAACAATGTGGGCTCTGGCAAACATTCTGGTTCACACTCCAGACCACTTGGTGGCAGAAAAAGAAGAAGAAGAAGAAAAAGAAGAATTGCAGACCCCTGATCACGGTTTACTGAACGCATTGAAGGGATAACAGTAAAAGAGCGACATGGAGAAACAGGTAACTGGGACGAAGGAGAGCCGATATCTTGTTTTTGGTTTGAAGTAAATGTCTTTCCTACTACATAAAGTAGTAGGAAAGACATAGTAACTTACATAGTTATATATAATATATAGTTTTATATATATATATATATATATATATATATATATATATATATATATATATATATATATACTTGGACAGTAAGTAACAACATAAATGTTATAATTTACTTCCTGATGTTCCACAAAATGGTGATAGTGTGTTTGCACTTTGTACATTTGCTCGCAGACGAGGTGAGTTGGGGGTGGGGGGAAGAGGTACAGGGAGGTGTAGTTTCTGACACACTTTGTTTTGGTGCACAACAGCAAACCTTGTGGTGAAATGATTTTGCTTTTCCCCCTTTTAAATTAGGGTACAAGATGGGCCCCACATTTACTATATATATAAGTATCCACTGCTGAGGGTATCACCACAGGGACAAGCATTTGTATCCTCAAAAGTACCAGCAGGTACCTTTTTGGTGAGTGCATGATTCTCACATCTGAAGAAGTATAAAATTTGTTAATTTTCATGATTGTGTGCTCACTGTACCACCTGTAAATATCAGGAATATGTAAAGGTAGAGAAAGAAAGGTTAAAAAAAAAGGTTTGCAGGGTTGCAGTTGGTTCATATAAAAAGTGAAAATGTGTTCAATTACTGTCAGGCTGTGATGTTTCTTGAGTCATCTGGATGATTTGATTTGATTTGCATTATAAGGTTTATGCTAAATTTAAAATTTTAAGAAACTTGATGGATAGTTTTTGCATGTGCAAAAATATATGCAACATATGTATGTATGAATGGGTAAATATTGAGAAAAAATAGTATAAAAACCTATAGCATGCATTCCAACTGTATTTTTAAAAAATGTATGGAAAGATAAATCCAATAACCTAAAATGCTAATAATTTACTGTTTTAAATCATAAAAAGCCAACTACCTGGAAGTCTGACAAAAATTGAGTTGCACAAGATTTATATAGTGCACAAGATTTAGATAGTGAGTATATGGGCGGCTATGGCAGGAGGAAGAGCAGTTGTCTTTCGACCGGAAGGTAGGAGGAACGATTCCAGGCTTCCACTGACTACATGCCGAAGTGTCCTTGGGCAAGACACTTAACCCCATGTTGCCTCCCGATGTGCCTATCGGGGTGTGAATGTGTGTGTGAATGGGTGAATGTGATAAGTAGTGTAAAGCGCTTTGAGTGGTCAAACTGACTGGAAAAGCGCTATATAAGTACAAGTCCATTTACCATTTATAATCTTGACAAGGCGTTTAACTCTTTTCTGTGGATAAAAAGGCACATAAACTAAGCTGAGGTGGGTAACACCTCACTACATCAATGGTCAGTTAAAACAGCACAGTGAAACACATACAGACACACACGCACACATATACTAAAATCTAAGTGCTGGAGAAACTCAGAATCCCTGGCTCCCAGAACCCATAGGTCCACGTTCACCGTGTGTTGTGAATAAATAAATCATAGATGAAGTCCGACTCCGGTATTTACACAGTGATTAAAACTCACGAGCCGAGGCGCTCAAACGAACCTAAACAAAACACATCAGTATAAAAGTTTCCCACAAACTGTACATATGATTTCACAGACAACAGCTAATCTTAGGAAACACATCCAGACGCCATTTATAGCAAGCTACGGAGTGTAAACACTCAAAAGAGAGCGAAGAAGTCATGCTCTAGGATGACATAGTGCAGACACTGCAGAAAAAAAGAAAATTTTTTATCAATGTTATTACATGTAAAGAACTCCTACAGACCAAATGCTGCTCAAAATGATTCATATCCAAGGTTCCTGTGTGTAAATCAAACATAATGGTCTAACATGAAATAATTTTTAGATAGATTATAAGAACTACGACTAAAAGTCTACATCTTCCAACAAAGCTGCTTTCTACACAAAAACTTCATAGGAATCATGCCGACCAGCAGACGGTTATATTATATAGACCTTCAATTTAACATCCTTACGTTTAGTAGTGGCTGCAGCACAAAAACCTCTCCAAACCCAGATCCCCCAATTCAATCTTATAGCTCAAAGCATCATCAAACAGCTCGGTCTCTCTAACTATCAGAGGGAAAATCAAATATTTTGTTTGGAGCTTCACTAATATCAGCATTTTTACTCCACCCCTAATGGCATTTTTATTGATCGGCTTCTTAATGGCGGGCCCATATATTTGACGGCACTCATTTAAAGTAGAAGTGAGTAATAGCTGTCTGAGAGAAGGCTGTAAAGCTGTGCGTGTGTGTATGTGTGTGTGTGTGTGTGTGTGTGTTTTATTGTACTGTCATTGGGGTATGGAGGGAAGGGGAAGAATGGAAGGAAGAAAGTCCAGAAGGAGGAGAAGGGAAGAGAGTTTTTAATTTACTGAGCATAAGAGAGCTCAGCGAAAAGGAGAGGAAGTGTAACCGAAGCAGAGTAAGAAAAAGGGAGTCGTTAGGAAAGAGGGTGAAGGATAAGAAGTAAAAACTCATTTTCCACACCAAACAGAATTTGTTCTAAAGCATTTCTGCAAACACAACCTGTTTCTCCTCCACACGCTCGTACATCACCTCTCCGCTTTTACAAACAAACCTCACAAACCCCTTTCTGTCCCCTCCTTCTCTTTCTCTCTCCATCCATCCATCCCTCTCAGGTCATCAGCTAGCGAAGCCACAACAAAGGGGGGCCGTTGCCGCGGTGACCTTGGCTGTGACATCATGTGGCGGCAGAAAGAAATGAAGCCATTAGGCCGAGGCAGCACTCGCCCATAAATCAGACTGTTTCCAATAAGCTGCCTTAATGGTCATCCATCACCCCGCCAGCCAGCGCCCTCCGCACCCAACTGCCTGGGGAACAGCCACAGGGACTCAAGGAGGAAGAGGAGGGGAGGGGATGAAATCTGAGGTAGAGAGTTAAAAAAATAAAAGCAGACAGGATGTGAGAAAGACAGGAAGGCGAACCATGCAGAGATGAGAGAGCATGGTGAAAGTAGAGAGAGAAGGGGCTGAACGGGAGACTTGAGCCCAGTTTCAACCAAGGGGGTCTGGCTTGAGATGGGTGGTTTAGTTTAGTAAACCCTGATTTCTGTTGCATGTCTACAACCAACTGTACTCTTTCCTGGTAGACAGGATATAAACTGAAAAACTGAAAAGTGATAGATATGTAAAGAACTCCTGGATACCAAATGCTACTCAAAGCTATAAAGTAGCTTGATGTCATAAGAGCGCAACACCTTCCTTGAATTACAATGAAGAAGAACGCGACGCTGAATGATAACTCCTAGTAGTTTGTGTTCTTTCTTCTTAGTATGTGGCTCTAGACAAAAATAAATAAATAAATAAATCTATGATATATTTAAATATGGCACTTTGCCTGCTTTGTTCTTTTTACTGAGTCATACAGGAAGTGACAATTATTTCAACCAATCAGTAGATTTCATTGCATCAAGCTCCTTTAGGTTGGATCGGAAGGACTGAGACCCCAACCGAAGGTTACCAAAGAAAGCAGGATGGCTTGGGCCAGATATTCTGGCACCTTTCCTAGTTTCTACCAGTGGAAACGCCAGAAAAAAAATAAATAAATAAAAAACAAACCATGCCATTGCAACCCATACCGAGCCAGACCCTTTGGTGGAAACAGGGCTTTAGAGCAGGAGGAAAATGGAATAAGGTGGTGAAGGATATTTCAGATTAGTAATGATGAAAAGAAGATGAGAAACAGAAGATAAATAGACAAAGACAGAGATACTGTTCAGGGTTCCAGTAGGGCTGAAAATAATCACAGCTGCGATCAGGCAAGAGATGGGGGACTTCATGGACAGGGGCCTGTTCCAGAAAGAGAGTGAGCTAACTCTGAGTCTAAAATGAAAGCCTAGGTTAACTAACTCTTACATTTTCAGGTTCAGAACAGCTGCTTTGATTTGGTTCAATGAATCTGAGTATCTTTACCCAGAGTTAGGAACCACAATAACAAGTTATAATCAGTGGAGCTCTGATACCTGGATTCCCCATGGCAACAGCTGACAAAAAATGTACTAGTTATTTCATCCCAATAGAGGAGGAGGTTCTCATACAAGTGTACAAGGAATACTAAAAGGAAGTGTTCATGGAAAGAACCCACACAGGCAAGCTCCACACACAGAAGGTTTGCACCAATGTGGAGCCTGCAGCACAAAATATAATGTTTCAAATTACTCGTCCAGATGTTTCAAAACAAACCACAGTGGACAGGTGGAGTAAGTGTTGGCATATACCTGAACAATATTAAAGAAGTGTGTTCTCAATAATAACAGATGTATGCTGTTTCTATGGTGATTTTAAAATCCAATTTCTAGAGAACAATGTTATTATTGAGCTCAATAAGTTTAATCAAAATGTTTATCGAGAAGGTCTACTTACAAAAAAAAAAATCAACAAAAACTGCATGTCTTCAGGCAGGGCAATGGTCAAATGGCAAAAATGACATCCAGCAACTAAGAAACTGTCATGTCCAGGGTCAAAGTCATATGCACTCTATGGCTCTGAAACACTTCACTGTTAGGACATGATACTTCCCGATATGAAAATGAGCATCAGCATTAAATATCTAAAGAAAATAATTTAGTGCAGATGGAGTTTCACTTCACCGGACCCATGTCCACATCGGTCAGAAGTGGAGAATAGTCTTTAAAATTCTGTCAAAGAAGGAAAAACATTTTTTGAGGGTGGGTTTTTTCTTTCTTTGTAAACCAATGACAATGCCCTGTGCAAGACTTCCAATTTCAGACTATTTACACATTACCTTTTAATATCACAGCAGATAAAATGTGTCCAGATGTGAGACCCTGACCCTTGTTTTTTAAATTGCATTAATGCGCTACTTAACTTATTTAGTCAAAATCCTTTACTGTAGTTAAAGCTAGCTAAACAAAATAGCTGGTGTTAAACTGGGGCTTGCAGTTTATTACCCCTCTCCACAGCCACATTAGGCCACTGCTTAATAGTGTTGGTGGGGAACTTGGTTCTGTGGGGAAAAAAAAAAACACAAAATCTACATCGCTAGCAAAAAGAAAACAATGTACACTTAATCTATTATTTGTAAATTTTCACTACCTTCTTTAAAGTTGTAAAGACAATTTATGCTTCAGCCAAAAATTGAATCCAGTCAGCAGGAAAATATGTTGTCATTTCAGATTTTCAGGAGACCATGATTGTCTACATGCTTTATGTTCCTATCTTACATTTTAATTCTTATTGGACACATGTAAGATTGAATTTTTACTTATTCACCACCATTAACCTTACCAGCCAATGATTGAATGATTATAAGGGGTTTGCTGGTTCAAGCTTAAATTAAGGAGAGCTTATAACAACAATCATGTTCTCTCTAAGTTTTGTGCCATTTGAAAAAAACGTAATAGATTTGTACAAATTTACACAGATTTTATATATATTTGTGTCCATTAACTCTTCAGCACAGAAGACAAGTAACAATTCCAAAGAAATGTGAATTTTGAGCAGGTTTTCCGACTTTATTATAAATTTATCTGTTTATGTTAACTTTCTGCTTGTAACCATTTCTTTACCCTGGGAACACATTTAATTAATTACATGGTGTGTTCATGCATACTGTGATAAGTTTCAGCATTTAAAAAAATGAACTAATTTGCATTTGAGAATTCCATGGAAAATTACAGAAGTTAGACAAAACACATATGCAGAGAGCCAGACGGGTACAGAAGAACAGTATATCACATGAAAACATCCTTTTACTGTGGAAACTTAAATGCGTGCCAAGCCTCAAAGCCCTGGTAGCTAACCGTGGCTGCAGGAATTACTCCACACACTCACAGTAGTCATGTCATCAGGAACCTGGTGTAACAGGCCCATTTTGTAGTCCACACCACACCACCCTCTTGTTGAAAGGTTCAATCTAACTTACAGCGCCTAGAGCCTGCAATTGTGGTACATCATCCTCACTTCTCCTCATTGCTTTGTTAGTTGGTTTTTCTTTCTCTTTTTCTGAGTCGAAGTGGATGTTTATGATTCTAACTTTCTGTTCTAAATGTTTTTCTTCTCTCTCTCTTTAGATTTTGCAGTAATTAATTCCCATTCCCTAATATTTTCTCTGTTATTTCTTTTTTCTCTTCTCACTCTAAGTGAATGTTTGCATTTATGTTTTGACCATATTGCCAATTTAGGCAAAATCAGCTCACCAAGAAGTCACTTTACAACCTGTGCTCTTGAGCCCTGCAAGCAGAAAAATGATGTGTGTGGTGCAGCTTGCTTCTTAGGTTTCCCCAAGTACAGTGGCCAAATTGTTTTTGCTAGGCACTACGAGAGGCAGTATCCATCATTTTGAATGAGCTCTGTAATTGGGATTAGAAGAGCAAAAGTGCAAAAATGAACTTTGAGAGTGATAGCATTACAAGTGGCCTTTCAGAAGTAAGAGGCTGAGTGTGAGAGTGTGTGCTGCATGCTAGTGTTTATTCATGTTTGGCTAACACTATGTCACTCTGTGTGTTTGTATGCACCATAAATACTGTATTTGAATGTGTGGTGTCATATTCATTTATATTAGCTAGTCATCTATGGCAAGTTGACAGAATGCAAAAAGTTAAAAATGTAAATATCCTGTTTGACATCATTCATGTGTTACTGCAAGAAGCTTATCCGTTTCATTACAGCAGATGTACAAAAAAACACTCAACCAGCCTTTTTTTCTTTACTTCTAATGTTAGTTAGGAAATCAGTCTAGATTAAGATACATTACTGATGATTTTCTTAAAAATACGTACCAGCAGAGGTGGTTCAGGACTTTTCAAGAGTCATCTTAATTAAAATATCAAACGGTGCAACAACAATTATATTTAAGATAACAGCAGTTAAGTATATTAATTTGACACATCTTACAATGTATACATACAATTAGAATTAATCTTGCTGGAAAACTTTCAAACAGCAGCTGCAGTCAAGTACAGAAGAGTTTTAAAGCCATCATCACTGATGAAATCAGGCTCCAAAGAAGGGTTCAAGACCTGCATATTTTATAATTAATAATAATCATAGTAGGCAACATATTCTATGATCAAACAATCAGGTTTAAATGATGAATCATGTCACAGATCACGACGATTTCCAATGAAGAGACAGTAAACCATAATTTGCCTTGTGTTATATACTTGACGGATTTCAGGAAGTGAAGCCAAATTCTTTGTCTGCAGAGTAAACACTTGAAAAATAGCAAGGAGAACAATTCAGCAAAGAAAAGATGCTGAATTAAAGGCTTATGTTATTTCAGTGGAGGGTAAATGTAATTGACAGAAAATACAACCAAATTCTAAAAAAAAAATTATAAAAAAAAAACAATTTTCCCAAGATATTTTATGTTATTTCTTATCATCTTCCTTTCTTTTGTTAATAAGCGTTTCTTTTAGCATTTTAGGTATAAACTGTAAAATTTAACACAATAAAATATCTCTAGGGGATATAACATAATTTTAATTTAGTTGTTGGTAATACGAATCTTGAATTAGTTATAAACTTTGGAGGGTAAAATGTTAAAAAACTGAAGGTACTTAGGTTGAATCAGTGTGATTAAGATAAGTGTATGAGGAATAGTGACGGTGAGGAAGCAGGATTTCCCATAATGCAGTTCACTTCTATCATCAACAAATTAGAGATAATTCACTCTACTTTTACTTTTAATCTGCCAGATTTGTAATAGTTGAAATTACACAATACTTCTTGAAAGTACTTTTTTTGTTTTTATATGCTTCTTTGGTTTATCAGTAACTCAGCTGACACAAAAGATTTAGATTGATTTCAGAAAGATGTAGAATAAAAATAAACTGTCATGTCCATTTTCCATCATCTACATTAAAATGTCTCATATTTCTCTTGTTTGGCTCTCTTTTATCTTCTTGCTTTGTATTAATTAGGAATAGTAACACGTTAAAAAAGATAAGAAAACAACATGCTACCCATGATGATCTCTACATCCAAAGCTCCTGTTGTCAGGGAACCAGATCTCAGCTAAACAGACAGAAAAATATGTTCTGGTTACTTTATTGACCTCATTTCAGGAATAATCCGCCTTTCCCCAGAGTTTTAGTGTATAGAAAACATGTTCTAGACATAAAAAACAGTTTACATATTTGAATGATAATGAAAATAAAATGTTTTAAATAAATGTTCAATGATTTGACTGCTTCTCGTTCATCCCTGAGTTTAAAACCAGTTGTCCAGGTTTTAGCAGAAACCCCGCCCACACCAAGTTGTTGCTGCAAAGCAACGACCATTTGGAGTCCATCAATTGCTTTAAGTAAAATGGACTTGAAATCCTCACATGTTGAAAATAAAACCAGCATTTTGTGAAGCATGTAATTTAATTTATGTGAAATTTATCAAATCAGGTTCCTTTTACAACCTCGTGAACTTACAGCAAAATCAAATTGTTCAAGAGAAACTAAAACCATTTTAGTTAATTGTATTCAATCACTCCAATGAACAAAAACTTAAATGTTTGGATGCAACGAGTTCGCACATATTTTATAAGTAAAGCCAAATAGTTAAAAAAAAAAAAAAAAAATGGATTGTTCCAGAAAAAGGGTGCTGTGTAGGGTTAGTAATGAGGTACAAAAAAGGAAAAAGGTAAGAAGACATTGGCCTCAGTGGTTGAAATGAAAATGGTAACATCAAAAAGTGGTGAACATTTTAATGTACTGACTTATTTTTGGTATGTGTTGCAGGCCTGAAATTTATATATATATATATATATGTATATATATATATATATATATATATATATAATTTTGAAAAATGACATGGTGTCTACAACTAAATTAAATTTAACATTGTTCAAATTTGCATTTTTCTTCCTGTCTCAAGAATTTCTTGTTTGGGGTTACACGTCAGGTCAGTCTTATTTTCTCATTATACACAATATCTGAAATAAGTTGGTAGCTTTACAAGTATTTTTTTTAAATCACATCAATAGTCAAAGTATATATCTTTTCAACACAGAAATCTGACGAGTATTTGATAAATGATAAATATCTGGAGACGTGACAGTTATCTGTACATGATTGCATTCCAATTCTACTTAATAATTCAACTTTTTTTACTACTATTATTTTTAACAATTTTATTTGTCATTCAGTTTATAATAGGCTATTTTAGCTATTGATAACAAAGACTTAATAATCAACTATACAAAGTCAGTTCCTACCATAATAAATTTGCCCACCAACAATAAAAAAACAGTCCCATATTCTGCTATAAGTTTTCTTTAATGATTTTCTATTTTTTCTGTGTCAGGGAAAGTAATACAGAAAATGCTAGAACAAGTTCAGCTTCATCAGAAGTCTTCAGTTTTATTTTCCATTGTGGGAAATTAATTACTTCTTCTAAGAGCAGAAAATACTCGGTTTGTGGTATCGAAGTGTTGGTATACTTCTTTCATTTTTTTTCCTTGAATGAAACTAAGCTGTCTCTTTGCCTCTTTGTCAGTGTGTGTTTTAGCCTGAGTGCTCTGTGGTTGAGTGTGTGTACAGAGCACAGAGGCAGACAAACACCAGCCCAGCGGGTACTATTTTATTCATGGTGGGTAATCCCTGCTCTGCGCCTCCTTAATCTGCTGTCATGCAGTGTTTGCCCTCCACAAGTCAGAGTTTCCCTGACTTTCGCTTTGTTTCTCAGGCTATACGGAGGTCCAGTTCTGAAGTCTGCCTTTCAATGAGATCTGACTGACAGGATGACACTGATTGTACAAAATTTTCAAGACTCTGAGGAATGCAGTCTGCAGTACATGAGACTTGCATTAAAATATTTGAATTACAATGCCTCCATTGCTTTTCTACAGTTTTTTCTCAGTGGGGCAAACTTAATTTGCTTAGATGTGATATTGCATAAAGAGTAACAGATTATTTCTGGAGATGAAATCAGATTTGATCAAGCTAGTTCTGAAAAGCCCTTAGTACGTCATTATGGAAGATATATCTGATTGGTGGCCAGCTTATTATAAGATAATAATTGATGATTATTGATGAAATTTTCTCTTAATTGAGAAAATCAACTGAAAAAGTTTAAATTTTGCAAAGTAAACACTGTAAGAGCTAAATACAGAGGAAAAGTGGTTCTGATCAGTCAACTTGAAATTTCTGTCAGGTCTGACAATGTTTCTTGTTGATCCTTTGATTATTTAGATTATTATTTCATAAATGGCTTTTAGTCAGAATAAGCATGAATGCACATGCATATAAAGTTAATGGATGAGGTTTCTGTCTTATTAAAATCCAAACATGGAGAAAATGACAGAAAACAACATTTAGGACTGATGCTGGCAGTGATGGCTCTCGCTCCCCCTTTCTCACCAGAATGTACATTTTCCTTTCTCTCCTCTTTCCTTTTACACACATACTGTACACAAACAGAAACAAACACACACAGGGGACCTCTGTGGCCCTTCTCAGCTGGTACAGAGCCCCATATGCTCTAACTCCTGTTGTTATTGTTGTTGTTTGGCTCCCTGGCTCATTTGACGTGTGGACCCATGACAGTGTCCAGGACCCCTTCCAAGTTCTGCCTGGTGCCCCTATGTGTGTGAGAGAAAGAGAGTGTGTGTCTGTGTGTATCAGTATGCTTGTTTGCCTGTGTGATACAGCACTGAGACAGTGGGGTATAAATTACATGTCTTTGTTTTTATTTTTTTTTGTTTTTTTTTTGTTTTTTTTTAATCATTAAATGTAGTTATTTTTGTCTGTGTTGTTGAACTTCTATCTCTCTGAGGACCTTGTGTTCATCATTTTCAGTTAGCAGGCATATTCCAGTCCTCCTCAGAGGACTGTTTAATGGTTTATGGTTAAGGTTGGACCTGGATTTAGGATAAAGTTAGTTTGAAGGTTATGGGGAATGCAATATGTTGGTGAGGTTTCTCACACATGACTTAATTTAGATGGGAAGCCACCCACGTTGCTACTGCTTTCTCATGCACACACACACACACACACACACACACATGGACAGAGTGCAAGGTATAAAATGCAATTAAATAAGTCATAGTCATATATTTTTTTTCCAGCTCCACCAAACACTGATATACTTGCATTTGATTGTGGTCTTATTTGAAAATCCCTGTCTGAATAAGTGTGTTTTTAATGGAGGTATTCAAAATCTTCATTTACTCACCTTCTAATCATTCTTTTTAATTCCAGCAGTGATATCCAGCTTGTTTTCTTCCAGAATCTGCATGGAAACAAAGTATGATGACATTTAAATAGACCAAAGATTGTCAACAAAATATGACCTAACAAATAATTTGCGCTGCCGTTAAAATTCTCCTGCATGTAAACACAGGGAGGAGGGTCTGTACAGTGTTACATGTGATTTTTGGCCATCTGTCCACTAAGCATGCCGCCCACATTGCCTCTCCACATTCTGATGAGCTACAAGGACACATTATCTCCACTTAGCCCTTCGCCACTTGGCAACTGCAAGAACCATAACAAGCAGTCTTTATGAAACCCACTTTAAGCTGTAGCTCTTATTGCCTTTGGAACATGCAGCAGAACTCTCAGGGATTTCAGAACCTTCCTCCCTTTCTGGCTGTGCCGAGCTGCACCCTTTCCAAGACCTCCTCCTCTAAAAGTCTTTGGTTTTCATCGCTGTAGAAATGTATTCAGGGAGACATTTATCTTAAGCTGCCTGCCACTGGAGACTGCATTGGCGGCCATTTTACAGGCCTGGTCAGGGAAAACAGGAAAGGGGAACTTCACTATAAGAGAATGACATTTACATGTATATTTACATTTATTCACAGCTGTTGCCGAATAGAAGCAACCCCAAGCGACTAAGCGGGAAGTCTAGAAAGGTCAGTGCCTGGTGCATGCATTAAGGCTTTATAAGCTTTGTATATTAGCATCACCTACAGTCAGGCATACTTTTAGGTTTAGAGATAGGTAATGAATGAATGAATGAATAAATGAATGAATGAATTTTTCTTTCGTGTCTGGCTCATATATATATATATATATATATTGGAGTTGTGTGATGTCTATGGAAGACCTTTCTAATCAGGCTTTAAAAAGTGTTTGCGCTGATTTTCTGGCACAAGATTGGTTTGTGTATTCTCTTTGGATTCTTGGATCAATTTAAGTAAACAGTCAACATACCATCTGTATATCTGTAGCTCCCTTTGAAATATGTCTTTGCAAAGCTGTTTACTATACAGGCTGTGTGTTTATCCTTTCCAGATATAGCATAGTGTTGCTGGTCCTCCTTTTCTTGTTGCCCTGTGGCTGTCTTGTGTGAGCTGATGCACATTCTGGCCTCTCATTTGTTAATCTACCAAATTTCCTGTTTTGTCTCTGCAGGGTTCTTCACTCTGAACTAACAGAGCTGAGTGCTTCTGTTAATTTTATTTCCCTCACTGATGTGGGTCAGTTTTACCTTTTGTGTCTTTACTGTTGCTTTTGCAGTCATGTCTTTCGAATTGTGGTGTCCAGATCTACTCATAGCTAAAAAATCATCCGTGGAAGTGGAAATAGTGCACATAGATAAGGTTTTCCAATAATTGAGATTTGTAAAGATGTGGAACACACATATGAAAAGCAATGTGTCTGCACATTTTTGCCTTTGTGCACAGACAGATAAATGTAGTTATGTTCGTGTCTCCATAAAAGAAAAAAGAGAGATAGTCGTGTCTCAGTAAATTAATCAATATTTTCTGTTTTGCAACAGTTTCGGCTTTCATGAGACCTTGCTGGAAATCTTAAGATTATAGCCCACAGTTATCAGCTCTAAACCCAACTGTGAATCTAACACCATCAAAATTAATGAATATAGAAACAGAATTATTCAGAAGAGTTCCTAATGTTTGTCAAACCAATGTTGAAGAGGATTAAACAGGTAGTCTAGCAACAAATTGAGCCCCAACACAAAACCAAATCCTACTATATTTATGTTTCCATGTTTAAATGGTATCTAGTCTGTACTTCTAGAAGATACCAAAATTCTAAGGTAGAAGAAAATTTTAAAAATAATGCAGTTGTAAAATATAAGCTCGAGGACAGCGGTGGCTTAGACAAAATACGACTCTTTCAGGCTCAAGATCCTGATTATTTAAACATCTTTAAAGTTAGTGAATGAAAATCAAAAGCAAACACAGTTCATTCTTATTTTTAACCCGCCTTTCATTTTGTAAACATGCCAGTTTTATTGTTTTACAGCTTCTCTCCTCATACTGAATGGTATCTTAGTTAAAGATGAATTTGGTGGTAAACTTAAAAGACTAACATGACATCTCAATGCCTTTACTCAATATACAAGCAATAAAAAGTTAAATGAATTCAAAACACCTGCTGTGTTTAAGTGTGAGACATGATGCTCATTTCCCTCATTTAATGTGTTAGATTACATAATTACTTCTTTCCAACAAGGAACTGCAGCTGTGATAATTCTCTGTTAATTATATTAGCTCACAGTTTTGTTTTTTTTAGCATTTAAATAATTCTCCCAAATAACATTTCTCATCTCCAGAGATGTGCATGGCATTGATTCAATTACACAACAGCAATAAAAAAAGAAGAAGAAAAAAAAAAAGAGAAAACTTTAAAAGATAATGCTGAGGAAAAACTTCTGTTTTATCTTGTGTGTACTCTTTCTTTCAACTGGAAGATATCGTTTTTTTTTTTTTTTAATTGTGAGTTTTTTAATGCAAATATGCTTTTACTCTGCTTCCAACATCAGACATTGTCAGTACATGTGCAGAAAACCTGACAAAATGACAAATGACACCCACCACTTCAGACCCACACATACAGTATTCATGCACATGAATACAATCAGCTTTTAGATCCTCATATATGCACATAAAACACACTTTCGCCAGGTTCTCTTCAGAATTATCATTGGCCAAATGCAGACTCTGGCCTTGGAAACCAGTCGCCTACCCCCCTTCCCTTTCCCAACACACACATACACCTTCAAACTCCCCTTCATGTCCCTCTCAGGAGCCAAAATGGCGTCCATAAATCAAACAGCTAGATGTAATCTGCAGTGTCCAGAAAGCAAGGGGCGAGGCTGTGGAGCATAATGCGACTGGTTCTCCATTGTCATTCAGACGCAGGCGGCAGCACAGAGAGCCTTGCCTGCACCTGATAAGGGTCTGCTCAGACTCAGTCATAAATCACAGGCAGTGCCAACGGTTCCTATACTGATTTCACAGAAGAAGAGACAGAGCGTGCAAGAGGCAGAGGTAGAAAAAATTGAGGACAAAGAGGGTGGAGAAAGAGCTGTAGAATATGAGCGGTGGATGGCCAAAGATGAGAAAGAAAATGTGACTCTATAGAGGAAACAGGACACAGTGGAGAGGAAGATGAGGAGTGGATGCCAAGAATGAGAAACAGCATGGAAAGTAGGGAATATGAGGAAGAAGGAAAGAAGGGTGGGGGATGATAGCGCTGCAATTTACTCATCTATCTCATCTGGCACCAAGTTTCTCCACACAAAGGCCTGACCTTCAGGAAATAAACACCTCGTTCTCCCAAAGAGCTCTGCTGATGTCTGTGCTGCATGACAGTTTCATCTCCATGTCCCAGAAAAAAAAAACAAAAATTAATACAGAGAAATCTTGATTGGTTCATTATACACCCTGGTTTTTATTATCTTTTTGGTAACATGGGGCCTTTTCTGCCCAGTTCAAGCTATTTAAAATCTGTCTTCCATAGTTACAAAGTTATAATACACTGTTTTTTTTATGCTGTTGACTCAAATGTCTTTGAAATTGAACAATCAAGATCTTGGACTGTAATTTTATTTGATGAAGACTGAACACAGGTCAGGAAAAAAAGACAAAACTAAAATAAAAAAAGGCATGGTGAGCTGGAAAGCCCTATGAGAGCCACCAAGCAACCTTTTTATCCATATCTTCAAAAGACCCACATACCCATGCTCCATACTCTCATTATGATATGAACAACGTTATTGGTTGGAGAAAAATTTGGTTAGCACTATTAGTCATTTAACTGGGAAGTTGTTGGTGAGTGCTGTGAATATGTGTGTGGATATTTAGGTTAGGAGTTTTTTATTTTTTTATTATTATTCAGCACACCATAGTGTAGTTATAGACACAAATAAAAACACTATGACCTTGTGCCACTACAGATCAAATTATTCCAGCAGTGTGTTAGGTTCTAGCAAGGACAAAGTCAGACTAAAGCAGGAAACCATATTTGAAGTTATAAGAAGGTTTTGTTTTTTAAGTGATGTAACTAAAAGAAACCAACGTTGAACATCATGAGATGATGGAAAACACAAATGAATGAACAGCTAATTTTCTAGGGGATCAGCTACTGAGGTTTATCTTTCACATTTCATTTCATTGAATTCCTTGAAAACTAATATTCTGTATTAAGTTAGAGTTATAATAGAGTTATATTAAGTTATAATAACAATAATATATAATAATAATATATGATTGTGTAATCTAATTACATCTTAGATAAACCTTGAACTTTTAAATGTAATCATCCAATTTTTGCAATTTTATCACTCATCAGTAACCAAAATTGATTTTTTTTTCATCCCTTTTATTTATTCTAAATGCAAAACCAGTGGTCCAACTAAACACCATGATTATCATTTGATCCCTCAGTCCCACACAACCAGGCTCACACTCCAGCTTCCTAACTGGAATCTGGGAATCATATCAGAGGAATTCATCAGATGAAAGTGATCTTTCCAATCTCAAAAAGAGATTTAGAACCAGTGTCTTCTCTTAATCGCTCTACCCCCATCACTTCACCTGAAGTGGCAGCTCTCACTCACCATGGCCTCTATTCAATCATCCCCTTATTCCTCATTCATATGCTAAACCCTGTAGCAGAGCCCCTTTGGCCAAGCGCACTGTGAGATAGTTGTTAACATGTGTAATCCCCCATTAACGCATACGAGACAACGTATCCTCCATGGACACCCACTCGCCCCTTGGGATTAGCCCTGTGAGAATGGAGGGGCTGATGGGTAATGGTTCAGAGAAGCTCCTCTCAGTTTCAAAAGGCATATTCCCTCCCGCCTCCTTCCTCTCTATCCTTGGAATATAAGCTGAGATCACTGAGGGTAAGTGTGTTTGTTTGGCGGATTTAACTGATTGTGAGGAGTGCTGGCATTTAAAAGACATGCATTCATTTCCTTCCAAAGCCCTGCAGAAGCTGCTTTGATTTTCGCTGCAACAAGAAAAACAGTGAAGTAAATGCTTCCAGTTAAACAAAGCAGTTAATGTAGCAGTCAGTTTGGCAAGCAACAAATATGACTCCAATCGGGTTACTCTTATGTCATCTTCTCATGGTTAAAAGCCTTGTAGTACAAAAAGACTTGAAAAGTCTTTTGAAAAGGCTTTCAGGACGCTAGTAATTAGCAACCATAAATGCTCAGTTTTGAGTAGCCAGCCGCATCATCAAAGCATTCAGTGCAAAGTGGCCTACAACAGGTCAAGTATAGAGTTCCTAAAACAGCTCAGTTCCAATGACCCTCTATGCATAAGTGTATGAACCTAACCATCAATGAAGTGTGTACAATTGTGTATTGAAAATGGTAGTGTTCAGTACATTTTATGACCATTCAAGTAGGGATATGCTCATAGCTTGAGTAAGTCATTTGAATAGAATACTGCCCTTGCACAGGGGGTCGTTTTATCCAGTGAGATATATCCAACTCTATAGGTGGCGATCAGTGGTGGCTTGTTAATAAGGGGCACTGGACAGGTCAAGTCTAACTGAGTAAATATTTTAATCCCAATAGCCATATAAGAACATCTCTAAACAAGCAACCATTGACCGTAATGTAGCAGCTGAGGACCACACTGGGTACCCTTTTGTCAGTTGGCTGTAGCATGCTTACCAACACTAAACAGAGAGTTTTATGGAATAAAATAAAATGAACCTGTAACAACAAGAAAGCACAAGTCCATCCTACTTCATTTTCTCATGAAGTCCATTTTTAGTAGGAAAGATTAGAATTTGGGAGTAACAGAATGGTAGATTGACAGAGTTCTGCCTAAATCTCCTGTTACCTTGATGCCATTATTTCAAAATATAATGATTTTTCTTTGCTAAATTTGTGTGACAAATAATTTATGCTGTATGGATTTTTTGTTAGTTTTATTCCCTGATTCTGACTGTAGGAACCCAAAATTCTGTTAGTTTTAGTTCTACTTTAATGGGGAGTTAAGTTTGTCTCAGATGAAAGACTGCACAGAGTAAGAAATCATCTCAAACTGTGGTTACATCATGTCTGTGGTGAAAGAGATTGTTTTAGGTTGGCCTGTCTCCGCATGAGACATGCAAGCATGCCTCATTGGGTATCACATTATGCACTCTATTCTGTCCAAAGACTATCAAAGGAAACATTAGATGGAAGACCTTGAAAAGTTTAGCGACACTGTAGTGAGCTGCGACTTGTTGGTTGGTTAATACGTGCAGGCGGGCCTATTTCCTGCAGAAGGCGTTGATTTCTGGGTGTTTGGGCACTTTTTTTTTCCAGGAGGAGGTAGACTGTCTAGAAATTTTCTCATGCAGGGAAGTTTTTCTGTGAAATTAGACCCATGAATGAATGTGAAGCACTACTGAGGAGCTGTGGAATAAAATCAGGACTACTATATGATGACAATATCTGTTTCAGTCTGAAGAGTGATTTTACCATTACAATTCTAAAATAACAGTAAAATAAATGTTAAAAAGTGTTAGAAAAGTGCTTAAAACCCAAGAGGTTTTTGTGGTGGAGCAGTCCCTAAATGCTCCTAAATCTGGTAAAAATGACATCAACAAAAATTTGAACGTCTGAGGGTGTTACTCAGCTTGAGCTGCCAAATTCCTTTCCTCCTTTCCATTATCCCTCCCTTACTCTCTCTGGAAATGCGAAATTAGCTGAAACATGAGGACAATTACAAGAAGGCCCGGCATGAAGATGTGGGTACTGGGAAAATAAACTGATCACAGACCCCTGAACAAATCTGGTTTACTTTACAAAGCTTCCTCTGAACTCCTGCCAATGCCCACCACCCCACCTTCAAGAAATTTTCTCCAAAGCAGTTTCATGTTTACACCTTGAAAATCACGGGATGATCAAGAAGGAAGAGACTCGGACGTATTCCCTTCCTTTGTTCTGCCAGGGAGACGCTTGGCTGAGCATCACATCTCAAAAGTAACATCAGAAATATCTAATTGGGTAAAAATATGCAGGTCACTCTTTTGAAGTTTTCCTTTCTTTTGTGGTTTCTGTGCTCCCTCCCCTTTACAGTAAATCTGTGGAAAAAAAGATCCAGTAAGCCATCTTCTTTGGTGTCTCTTTAAGACTGGATCCAGGCATTTCTCATCTCTTTTTTTTCAGCACCAAGGACTATTGAGGCGTTTTATAGCTTTTCTCATTACTGCATTTTCCAAACAGTGTGCGAGAGGCAGTAGTGCATGGTTGAATTATTCAGGGGTACAGGGGATAACAACGCAGGGCTGATGTGTTATACTGCACAGCTGTAAAGAAGTCCTGCGGGAGACATCAGAGGACTGCCATGTCAGAATGTAAACTGGTTTTTATAACATACTGAGAAATGGAAAAAAACTAATAAAGAGCTTCATATGAAAGCTTCATTCTGTTAAACAGAAGCTACAGAAAGCAGCTTGGGTCTCTTAACCTGCTCAGTCCAATTCTTACTCAAACGCAATCTGTGTCTCATGATTTATTTGACAAAGTAACACATTTCAATAATGTTTTTAAATAATCTTTATATAACATAGAAGAAAATAAAAATAATTATCAGTTTACACATTTAATGCACACCCATGGACACGAGTATATCTCTGCAACTACATGGTCTATTTGAATACTTTATGAGTCAAAATAAAGACAACGTTTGTGAGATTTGTTATTATGTGTTATTATTAGTATATGATTTATTGGTGAAGAATAAATGATGGTGGAACGTAGGACAAACAAAAAAAGCTCCAGGCAAAAAAAGAAAAAAAACAAACTTTCAGGATAAATATGAATATACATTTGGAATAATGCAGCTGTAAATGATGTAGTATGTGAACATTATCTCTACAAAGTCCATTAAAGTTAAGCAGAACAAAATTGAAGAGGTTTTAGTACAAACAGTTCAGTGGAGGTCTCCAAAATAGCCATTTTGGCACAGTTTGTCACCATTTGTCCTAAAAGTCCCCCAAAATGAGGGGACTTAAAATTTTAAAAGGTTAAGCAAATTTTACATTTTACATTTTTATATGCAGCACCAGTCAAAAATGTTTGAAATCAGAAAAAAAAGTTAAAGGTATGTCCACTGGTTTTGGCTTCTACTAGACTGGTATGTATTGCACTAGTAGCTGACCAAACAATGACACTCAGTATAATTCCATGGGCACAACCGGATCTCCAAGAATTGGATAAATTTTTGATATTTGATATTTGATGAGGTTCAAGTAGGTTAGTTAAGTTTAGGCATAAAAGTCCTGTTTTAGGTTAGGAAAGTATACATAGTAATGGGGAAAAGAAACTATGTAATTTTGAAATCCTTTATTTTACTGTAAGAAAGTATATTCACAGTGTGGATGAAAGTGAAAAATAACCAAGAAAATTGCTAATAATCCCAGGATTGGGCATCCCGGCAAGCTCATAAGTCTGACTTTGCAATGCTCAGAAACAGCAAAAAAAAAAAAAAAAAAACATATCCAAAAGCTAAATCTTGGACTCAGTTTGTTAAATGTCAATAAGGCTTAAATAACAAGTTTGACTTGTTTGGAAATATCTTCAGGACAAAGTTGTAAAGGTATTTCTCAAAAGCCAAAAGATGTCTGGTACAATGTTGTGAGGCCAGAGTGGAGCTGTTTGGTCATAATGCACAGCACTGTATTTGGAGAAAACCTTACATAACATATAAGCACAAATGTCTCCTGTCAACTGTCAAGCACGGTGGTGGAGGGCTGATGATTTGGGCTTATGCTGCCACAGGATCTGGACATCCTACAGTTACTGAGTCCAGCATGAATTCTGGTGTAAACCAAAGCATTCAAAAGTCAAATGTGAAGCCATCTGTACTAAATCTTTGCCAGTTAGGTCATGCAACATGACATTGATTCACACCACCACAGTCCTTAAATCATTTACTGTAATCCTTTGCTTTACTGACCACATATCTATTAAAATGCCATCAATATCTGACCAGAATTCCCAAGTGAACACACAGAAAACATCCATATCTAATTTCAAAATTGTTTTGAAATTTAGTGAGCATGTTCACTTTCCTAAGAGGACAAACCATTTGCAAAGATATCACATAACATATTACTCAGGTAAGCTATTAATCACATTCATGCTTATATGGCAGCTCTGACACCTGTGAGTTATGTTCACGTGCAAAAACAAACACTTACACTCATATATACAGTATGTAGGAGCAAATGAGCTAATCCCAGAAAGTTGTACTATCAAATTAAGACTTAGAAAGAAATTATATAAAATCAGGAAGACAGTCCTCCCTTTTGCCTCAGTAAATCTGCCTCTCGTTAGGTGATACAATCATCTCCTCATAGGTGGTTCCAAATAATTTATGTGGCAGTTTTTAACACAAGTAATAGTTAATTATTCGGATTTTGTTTTCCCACAAGCAAACTTTTATGAGGTGAGATTATTGTTTTCGGTTTGTTCCTACAATCTTGTTAATAGCTTGCAGACAGGTAGCTGTGTGAGATGAGGTGGCGGCATATGGCTTCAGTACAAGACAAAGTAAGTTTACACCAAACCGACAGTGCGTACCATATGCGAGTGCATTTTGTATGCTCAGTCTATACAGTCTCAGGGCTTAGTGGCTGTAACAATTACACATACCTCCTCTGATCTTGTATCACAGAAGCCTTGGTTTCACTGCAGCATGATTCAATCAGTTGCAGCATGTTTGGCGTTCCTGAAAAGATAAATTATGCCATTACTGCTCTGAACCAGAGAGTTGTGCTCCTAGAAAATAGTATAGCGACAATGTGCTTTAAAGGAAACATCACTAATTACCCCTCAATGTTTGGAATAATGTTTTCAAGACATTCATCACTGCAGAGGGTGCCACTGCAGCTATCAGGAATTATGAATAGCTTCATTTTTCCATGTTGAATCTGAAAATTGAAGCTTTATTTCCAATTGGATGTGTAAAATGTATAGTCTAATTTAGTATTGGATACACAAATAATATTATATACACAAATAAAGTAAATACAACTGACTGTTTTTCCTAGTTGCATTTGCAAACAGTTTAATCCATTTTCTCTTAAAATAAGCTACATTGTCAATACTGAAGTGCATCTTTTATTCTTTTTTAAATTCTACTATAAATTACGTCAGCAGATTTTTTTTTATCATTTTACACTTTTTTCTGCCCAACCCTTGCAGCATTGTACTCTCCCTCCACGGCTCTGGAAACCTCCCCTGACCAGATCTATTTCTTCACACCTCTGCTCATTTCATTTTGATGCTAGCGTGTGATGGCGGCACGCAGCATGATAGCTCTCACATTTCCAATAAGGTTGGCACAATGTGGCTCTGGACTATTAATACCCCACAATGCCACGGCCACAGTGGTGACATCTGTCTTCTCGGGCCTCCCCCTTTTTCCTCTTCTCTTACCTCGTCCTCCTCTCATTCCCTACTACTCTCCTCCCTCCCCATCTCACTGAGATGAGCAGTGCTGTTGTGGAAGACACACAGCATGGTAAAAAGACAGTTGAAGCGCTGCCAGCAGCCACATACTGTTCCAACTATTTCCATCTCTCAAGAGTAAATGTGCAAAAATGGCAAAATATGTGTTACGTTTCTTTAAAAATCACTGTAAATAAGTATCTTAAAACTTTTCAGAATTTTGAATAGATGTAGCAGATGATATGTATGTATGCATGTATGTATGCAAATGGGTGTTTATGTCAAATAAAATATGCATGTTTGTCATGCTGTCACTGTCTGTTTTCTCTCTTATAGTCTCCTTCTTTGTTTTAAAAGCAACTGCTGTTCCTGGTTTATTTGTGTAATTAATTATACATTTTATGACTATTATTTGACATTTACATTTGAATCTAAATATTGTCCTTAAAAATGTATATATATATATATATATATATATATATATATATATATATATATATATATATATTCTACTATAAGAACACCAGTATTTTATATTTGAACCAGCTCTCTGTTAATGCTTTCTTAGGACATAGCTTGCATTTATTATGAGAAACATTTTGGACAACCGTCCGGCTGCTTATGGCTCTTGCGTTTCATTAGTTTCACTTGTGCTTTAATTGATCTTTATTCCCCTTGATTACAATCATAATTAAACACCAGAAAGCTGTTGAAGCTACCAGCCATCTGCCAGTTTGGATGGGCAGCATCAGAATGGGTATGTGGATACAAGGCCACTGCGATGCATACTTCCAAAACCCACACCTCAAAAACCCAATCAAATGTGCTTTAAAATGGATTCAGCTGCAACATATGAGGGTTTGTAGAGAACAATTTGTTATTCTGTAAAAAAAAAAAAAAAAAAAAAAAGAAGAAAAAAAAAGCTAAAGTGTTTATTTTATTGAGTTATTTTTGGTTTTAAATTGAGAATATAAAGACTAAAGGGAGCAAGAGAGTAACATAAAGGATATTTTATATTCGTACAACCATGCCAAATTGGTTCCCTTCTTTAGTGCCTCTGGTTATGTTTAAAACCTCTGCAATACGTACTTGCAAAAGCATATTTATCTTAAATCCCCAAAGAATACTTCATCACTGGGCAGAATTAGCCCAATCAACTCTTAACCTCTTCACTGAGTACACTGAGGATCTGAGAATGGCGCTTTACTGCCAACATATGGCTTGGATATTTGGTAGACTTTACCCCCGCGAAAGCATAAACAACCTATCGTAGCTGCTGAATTTCTCTGCGACTGAGATGTATCTCGAAACTTGAACTCTTGCCTTCAACTATCCAGCGCGACTCACAGAAAGAAGGCTAGGTTGTGGATCAAACACATCAATAGTCATCAAATCCAAAGGCCACATTCTCATGATGAAAAAAGATGCCATTAAAAACATCTACTTTACATTTTGATTTTCTTCGGATTATGTCCTCGCATTAGATTTATACTCATTCCAATTTTTATAGTTCAGGCTCCACGCAGCTCAAATCGAGTTACGAACTTAATCAATCCCTGCTCTCCTGCATTGACTGTTTTATGATTGGTCGAGGTCGCCAGGTTTTATTGACCCGATAACCCTAGATGAAAATGGCTGTGTGTGTTTGACTGTGAGTGGGAGAAATGAGCAGGGCAGGAATGTAGAGCTGCATGAATCAGTCACCTCTCAGTAGCACCGACTAGTTAAACACATCATAAATGAAAGCTGACGTGAACTAATTTCTTCCGGTGCGTTCTCTGATCCCTTCACAATTGTTGGCTGACGGTGAAGAGCAGTCCATAAAGACGGCCATATAGGATAGCTGGCGTGTAAATCTGGGCCTGGGTGCAGAGGCGGACTCTGCATGAAGAGTGATGGATGAGGTGGCAATCCTGCCCTTTTTCACTCTCTTGCTCTGGACCTCTGTGGTCGATTCCATCGCTTTCCACTAGGATGAGGAGAGACATGTATGCATTCTTGACCTCCATAAGGAAACAAGTTGCTGTTGCCACAGCTGCATGCTGAGTATGCTCTCATCCATAGGGAGCAGGCATGGCTCTGGAGCAGGCTTGGGGAGTTTCTGACTCAGCCAACACATCCAATGAACAATTGCCTCCTTTAGTGGAATGCAGATGTGATGAGGAAAGGAAATATTAAATACAGACATCAGTTAATCCAAAAAGTACACTTACACAAAGTGATAGATGCACAGTCACTGGGGGACTTTGGGCATCTTAATTTCACTGTTATACAACAATCTTAAAATCAAATATACAAAAAAAAAAAAAAAAATGAGCCCATAAAATCAAATACTCTTGAAATTAAGTTGCTGCTAATATGTAGTCGAGGGTTTAGCTGGAGAGAGACTTCTGTTACTCATCACTATTTATACAAACCATCTAAACCATCTAAGTTACAGCTTTAACTGGAATGGATACCTTGCTTTTTATACTTAGTTTACTTCCTTCAAATGAAACATGTTAAATCAACCTGTGAATAAACCTTATTAATGTTACCTGCAGGGGGTATCGATTATACCAAACTATTTTTAACAGTTGCTTAAAAAAGGCTTTAATGATCTAACTGAGATGCAAATATATGAGATTTTTATTAAGTGAGTGGCACATTTTTCAAGAAATACTGCAATATTATATGACTGATTTGTTTTCAGAAGAATTGATAATGATGCAAATATACCGATCATAAACTGGTCCTGATGATGTTTGCTAGATGTATGAAAATGATAAAAACATAAAGTTGTAAAACTTTCTGACTAACATACATTAAAAAGCCTTTTTCAGTAGGGATTATATTACATTTAAGATTTCATGACTTAAACAAGTTCCTTAACACTTTGCTTATTTAGAAAGATAAACATATGTTGCTGCCATGCTGTGTATGGACAGTGAACCTATCATTCTGCATCCGTATCCACCATGGCCCCTTCAGTTCCAACACATATGGTTTTCCTTACATCATTACTTCCATTAAGTCATTAAGCCTTGGCCTAAGCGAAGCCTGTTAGTTACACACATTAAAGAGTTAACACTCCACAAGCCGATGGGCTGACACGTCTGCCGTGGCAACTGACACATTGTTCCATCCCTATAATTAGGAAAATTGCTCTTAACAGGTCCACCGTTTAGTAATGGTCTCATTTCTTCCATCTTGCTCTGAGGATAGCAAACTGCAAGGTGTCCCCATTAACTCTTTACACCAAGGCTAAACCCCTCCTGTGTCCATTCAGTATGGTTTGATCCATCATCACCCCCACCTTCACAGCACACACATACAAACACACTTCTGTCTAATGGTCTTAATGAGCCAACCCATGGCCTTTTCCTCTTTGCAGATCTTTAACATATTTTTGGGGACCTTTGATCGAGCAACTATCATTTTAGACTTTTTAGGAGGGAGTAAATGCTACATGTGAGGAGGAGAGAGGGCAATTTGGGAAGAATGAGGGATGGTGAGACGATTCAGCAGAGAATAACGCGTCAAGCTTTCATCTTGCACCCCCCCCCCTCCTATCCTTGCAGCTAGTACCCAGTCCTCCATCCCTTCATCTCACCCCTTCACCACCACCACACACCCCCACTCCTCTGACCAAATTAAATTGAAACCAGATGGAGCAGGGCCTGGACTGTGCGTTGTGTCAGATTGTCATGGCGCATTAACCATGATTTCACATTGAAACAGTCTGCCTGGCCAGTTAAAAAAAAAAAAAAAAAAAAAAGGAGGAGAGACAGACAGAGAGAGAAAGATAGTGGGATAGAGACGGATAGAGGAGGAGATTTTCAGAGAGAATGAGTAACAGAGAAAGGGACTGATGAATGTGGTCCCTCTGCCAACAGATCAATCCCACTGATCACACAGCTGGCACAGGCTGATGATATGAACCCCATATGATGTGGAGACAGGCCTGCATCAGGGAGGCCCAGGATGGTGCCATACCTTTACAGATAGGATTTAACACCCCGCATAAATCTGAATCCAAATCCAATAAGCATTCATTAATTAAGCCTAATTCCTCAAATCATCCTGAAAGTAAAACTCCTGTGGACTAAAGTTTTTTCTTACCTCCCAGGGCACGAAACACAAGATGCCATCCTTTTAAACACAGAGGGGACACTATCTGATGATTCAGCCAGCTGGTGTGTTTCCCTGCTGGAACAGACAGAAACCAGGGTTATAATCTCGGATCCTCATAGTGTGAGGGAGGAAGTGATGTTTCAAGAGAAAAATATAAAGACCTCTTACTAAATTTTTAGTTAATTCAATTCAACATTTTCTCATAAAATTCCTGTTATGGCGTAAGTGGTAGGAGATGAAATGATATCTGTTCAGTAACAAAGCGCCAAGTTATAATTTTTTAGGTGTCTAACCGATGACCAGAGCAGATGCCTAATCATTTAGGAATAAATGCTCACAGTGGAATTTGCCACCTACATAGCCTTCCCCGTAGGCTCTGCATTGATCTAACAATGCACTTAGTTTCGGTCATAAGGGCTCCAATATTTACCATTATTTGACAGCTAGGCCAGTCAGCTTCTTAGGAACCACAAACATCTAGATTTTAACTCATAATTATGTTTGATATGAGTAAGGCAGCTCTGATGAGTTTGTGAGCAGTTCGGGAGGTTCAAGATTGCATCTATAAACCATTCTTTGAGCCGAACATCAACACTGACATCCATCCAAAACAGCTGTAGTCTGAGCCCAGCATTAGAAGTGTCTTTAGCCATGTCATAGCTGTCACGACTCATGGTGCTAGATCTGGGTAAGCTGGTAAAAAGACTCAATGAATTTTAGTGCATGTGAAATTTAAATAGAAGGCAGAGGTAATGGTGGACATTCCCAGTTTTCTATAGCTATGGATAAAGATGTTGCATACTTTATAAACATAAGACTCATTATATAAATAGAACAGTTTTAGGTGAGATTTCTGAAAAAAAAATATCCACGCTTAAAGGAGCACTAAGCAACTTTCTGAAAATATATGTTTCTGTCTGAATTTTATTAAGCGGCGCAGTCCAGGCCCAGCAGCATCTTGAGAGAAACTGCATTTCACAAAATTTTTTATTTTATTTTATTTTTTTAGGACAATGTGTCACTTTACAGCAGCATTTTTGCTTTACTGCACTGCGCCATATCAGCAACTGGATATCAACACATGGCCCTTTCAATAGCACAATGGTTGATTCATCAAAGAAATGCAAGAGAACATTATTAGAGGAAGCAAGGAAAAGAAAGAGAGAAAGGGGCAGAGAAAAAGATGAGAGTCAACATCAAACTGATTAATACTGGCTGGAGAAAGCTCGGAGTAGAGGTAGAATGCAAGATGGATGCTGAATTAGCAGTTGTTAGGGAGAAAATCTGCCATAGTTCCACAGTACAACTTTAAGATGAAGGTTTAAAAGCAGTGAATACTCCATTTCCCATATTGCATTTCCTCCATGCTTCCTATGACAGAACTGCATGACATCATCAGGGACATTTATGCAATAAGTTTTCTTTGGAAACACTTGATATTCACATGTGAGGTCAAGATCACTGAATACTCCATACAGCTATATTTCTCCCTTTTCTGAAACATCTCACACCACAACTTAAAACTTACTTTCAATTTTCTCCAAACTTCCCACCAACTACTAGATGAGTATAACACCTTCAGCCATTGTGTAACATTCATCTTTCATTTTGCCACCGAGGGATCAACGCTTCACTTAACCTCTTGAGGGATGGAATTACAAGTTTGACTTCAACCAGCGATATCATCTCATTGCAGGTGTCATTACCCCAGCTTATAATTGACAGAAGCATTAACATGTCATTAACACATAAGCTTAGACTTATATGTGAACCTTTTAATGAGGCCATCATTCAACATTAATAGATTAGTTATCATGGGTAATGACTTAGGTGTCTTTGCCTGTCCTCACAGGTCGGTGTAGGGAAACTCAGCATAATGTTTTTGGTTGGGGTGGGTGGGGGGTATACAGGTCCCTCAGGAAATGAGAGGGGAGGTTGTTCAGGGCAAATGTAGAGAGACAAATGTAGGTACTGTCGTCCATACAGAGGTCTTCTCATGGGAGAGATAATGAGGGGGGAACACCATTTCTCTGCACAGAGGGTTAAAGATGGACGGTTGAATAAAAAGAGAGAAAAAACTCATTCGAAAAAGTATATTTTTGATTTCATGTTATGTTTAAAAGACCAGCTGCCAATTACTCTGTGCTTTCTTCAGTCCGTCACCATCTAAAACTAAGCCATTTTAAATTAATAATACCTCCATAGCTCGATTTTAATCCAAAGTGGATCCAAATGAAAAATTTATTTGAATTTCAATAGATGTCAAGACACATTACGGATATTTTACATTTTTTATTTCTAGACATATGGTCAGCCCTTAGAATGATATCACCTTGATCTTGTTTTTTTTACACTTAAATTAAAATATCTGGCTTGGACACTGAATACACAGTTGTGCTTTAATACTGAAGTTTCAAGCCATTTGCTTATCTGCTCTCTAACCCTTAAGCTACTAACCCCCTGTGCCACATACTAATCACACCGAGCTGGAGTCCTACCTTGTTTACATCAGGCCTTGAATTAAAGACAACAATTAATCTCCCAGAATGCCTCCTGTCACCTTAGCCAGAGCTGATGATTGATTAAAGCTGACTCTGGCGTGGCAGTGGCTGAACCAGGGTAGGGTTTCACCCAACAGAAGAAGCTATATGAACGACGGGGTCCTTTCAGGGCCTTCAAACCCCTCCTCCTTCCAAAAATCCTCTGATGTGAAAACCAGGTAGCCCTATAACCCTCCGCTGCACTCTCCTCGCCTCCTGTCTTTCCTCCTTTGCTCCCATTTCTCAGTCCTTGTGGAGTTGGTGATGGATTGTATTTTGCTCTTCAGAAACACATTGTTTTCTTTAGCACAGCAGGGTATTCTATTTGCAGAGGTCGGGCTGGAGAAGTATTGAGGACATCTATCACTACAGAGGTGCCTCTGGTAAGCATGTTCCTTCCTTTAAGAGGAGGAGCAGTTGTGAACGATGGATAGTTGGAACTGTCTGGTGTCAAAAAACAAAGACAAATGCAAGGAAACTAAAGCTGTCCATATAAAGAGAAAAGTAGGTCAAATTCTAACACATTTTACATTCTTTTGAAGCTTGGTATCAGATTTATGGGACTTATCCAAATCCCAATAAGGTTAAAAAAATGGTATCTTATTACATTTTTTTTATATATATATGTATATTTTGTCAAAAATGAAAAGAGTCAGAGGTGTTTAGATCAAGGGATACAATTTCATCCAAAGTGGTCAAAACACCAAATTTGTTCTAGTTTAAAACATTTACTTCATTTCACAGAGGAACCATTAGACCAGACCACTGCTGAAAGCGGAAGACATTTATCCTTAATAAGAGAGTAGTGATTACTTTGTCAAGTGGTGCATTCCACACAGTTGTCGTTATTGCATGACAAGGCAACACAGGTTGGGATCAGTCATTATCTGTTAATCAGCATGGATTTACTCATATCCTCATGCAGTGTTTTAGTATGTCCTGAAATGCAATTCCTTTTGAGTTTTTCCTCAAGTTACAGTATCATAATTGCCCAAATGGAAGCTTCCAAAGGAGGGATTACCTACTCTAAATCTCCTTTTAGCACCTCTGTGTGAAAGTCATACAGCAGTGGCGTTTCATAGATGGCAACAGATGACAACTTTGAACCTACAGGCATCTATTTGACGGTCCAATGAAATGGACTGAAAAAGGGCTTGTCTCAGAGTATTTTTGCGGCTTCTTTCACCGCCAAAGAGACTGAATACATATACAGAGGTCCTGATATGTTTTACATGCTGACCTCCTGTGGGAACCATGGGGGTATCTGTAATGCAGCTATTTCAGCACAGCGATGATGTACACACCCCAGCTCTGTTGAAATAGATTGGAAATGATGTGAAACACAAACAAGATGAGTGACTCTGAGACTTCATGCCAGCAAATTGAAATAAAATAAATTATTGTCTATAATGATCACAGAGTGAAGAGAAAACGTTTTGTGCTACTTATTTATATGTTAATACTGGATATCTGAGTTTGGGTTTTTTTGTTTGTTTGTTTGTTTGTTTTGTTTTTTTTCTCTCTAGTTTCTCACACACAGAGAGAAAGAGGAGGCCAGGGGCTCCTGTATGCCCAGCAGACGGGAGGGAGTTGAACTTGTGACCTCTCACTTGGGCGTGAGGCCCCGGGGGTTGCAGTATCACAGAGCTGATCCACTCCAGCTTGCCTGGCTTGGCTCGAGCTTCGCCTGCCTATCCACTCCCACGGCTGGCACATAACACACAGCACTCACTGTACACCCCAGCGCCTTATAGCAGCACTACATGAGCTCATGCTATGATGCAACATTAAAGCACTTCTATGAAAATCACACTCAGAAGCTTTGATACAATCGTACAAATAAGGAGCAACAAGAAAGATAAAGTCATATGCGGAAATTCAAGAGGATGCGTAAAAATAAATAAATAAATAAATAATTGGTTTATTTGTTTTTCTGGCAAAATAACTAAAAATAAATGACTAAATAAAAAATATTGGAATATTTAGCTGAATAAATTTAGGTAAAGATATTACACAAATATCAGTGTTTTAAAAATCAAACCAAGCAAAACAAAAAGCAACATGGTTAATTTTCATATGCAGTCTCCATTTTTTTAACTCACTTAAATTATGTGGACTAAAATCTCCATTCAGTGTGTTAGCTAATGTCTCACAAAAGCTCATGGTAAGTATGGCCAAAACAAAGCTTTAATTACAACAAAGGGAACTGATCTATACATTTTAAATGCAAGTTGTATGTAATTTATCATTGTAATCACCATTTTTACTTCACTTAAAAATGAAACAAACTGTTATTAACAACCGATATTATTAGAATAAAAAAGTGATTTTTATCTGTGATGTTATTTTGACAAACAGCATTACTGATATCATTCTATATTTGTCATTTAAAATTCAAATTTTTATTATTTTTTTATAATTTAACCGTAAAGCTGTTTCTGTTGTTTTGTAATAATTAGATTAAATGCAGAAATAAGTATAAGGATTTTTTTTCTAATTCACTCACATTTAACTGTAGAAATGAATATGTGTTACTTCTGTGGCTCTGACATATTTTAACAGTTTTAATGATCAGCTGCATTAATCATTTTATCTGCTATCAAATCTCTCGTTTCAGACTGCAGACGTGCAGCTTCAGCCTTACAATAATTAACATTAATTAGGAAGAAGATATCAACTGAGAGGCAATACTGTTTTAATAATTAAAGCATCTGAGATTAACAATTATTATTCCATAATTAACTGAACATTTCATTGCCAATTATTTGGATTCATACCTTGACATATTACTGTACGCCGTTTGTACAGAATATTGTGATCACTGATCACACAAGAAGCATCTGAGCTGAGTTAAACATGACATTTTACAAATCATATATATAAGCACAGTCTCTCATCTTTTCTGCAGGAATGTGTAAAATTTTTAAAGGAAAAATTACAAGTGAAGAAATCGCTGAGATTCATTAAAATGATCATTTGCAAGATCCAAATTTAGACCTCTTAATGTTTTAATTAGATTAAAAGCATGTGAAAAATAATAGAAAAGCAAAAAGTAAAATGAAACAAGAAAGTGCAATTATTTTAACAACCCACTGCTTATAGTTTTTTCCACCATCCCTTAAACTTCTCCATGCTGTTTCAAATCTCTCAGTTTATGTTTCCACTTTTCTTGCTTGAATATCCGTATTTTCCTAGAGCTGAGGGGGAATCCGTGGACCACAACCACATTCAGAGAGGAAGAGGAGAAGAGGAGTTAGCACATGGTTATCAGGGTGTCAGCACCCCCTGCTGGTTTTGGCTGCTTCACCAGGAAATCTGCCCTCTGGTCAACCCCCACCACGCAAAATTCACCCGGCTGTTTCCGACCCCTTCTCCTTCAATATACATTACTATATCACCTTTTTACAGCTCAGATCCCAGCTGGGAAAGTTAACTGATAAAAACATTCAGTGTGGTAGAGCACAGATCCTGACGTAGAAGAAGAAAAAAGAAAAAAAAAACTACTTGGGTGTTATCTTCATTGATTAAAATCCACTTAGTGTTAGAATTCGGCACTCTGATAACATCACAGCTTTTCCATTTTAACTCTAGCTGTGCTAAATAAACATAAATGATGACACATAGTCATCATCTACATAAAGAAAACAAGTTAACCCCCATATTCAAGACATTTGCCTTTAGTTTACATATCTGTGTGCATATAATTTCAATAACTAAAATACAACTCCTCATTTAGCATCTAAACAGCTATAGTGCAGCAGAAAATGCTGCCATACATCAAACTACATGCGTCTGCAGTGACTAAACTGGACTCCAAATATTTCCTTTCGTTAAGGTCACGCTAAAGATAAGTTGGTTATCAGTGCAGCTTCATATCACATTTGCATAGAAGCCTGTCAATGAACAAAATAAAGTGATGAATCAGACTATAAGCATCATATAAGACTTCTTTGGGGACCAAGATCCAGGAAAATGGCCATATTCTAGCTTTCATTTCTCGATTACTCATAATCGGATTTGAGTTTAACATTTTTGTGATAAACTGTATTATGCCAAATAAAAAGAGAAGAACTAGAATACTAAACAACTGTTTAGTGTTATTATTACACTTGTGGCTCATTTTCTAAGTTCATGAGAGCTGTTTACGCTTCCTCCTGGCTGAATTTAGAGAAATGAGTTAGGATTGGTCTAGAGAGTAAAGACCATCATTGCTTTGCTCTTAGACTTCTCTAATGCATTTTAGATACTAACAGCCAAACAAAGAGTGCTATAGAGTCAATTAACTTCCCCAAAGAAAAGAAAGTAGCTTAAGATAAATTTCATTCTGCACAAATAACTGATATCTGCTGACAACTGATATTTGACAGTAACTGTGAGTAAAATGTCGCTTATTTTTTAAGTAAATTCAGCTCAAAATTATACAAATAAACATTCTCATTTCTTAACTATCCAGTCTCAGATTTACCAGCCACAGGAATATCAAGGTCTCAAATCAAAGACAGAAATGTGGAAATGAAGATGAGAACAGGACATCATCGTGACACCGCCAACTCCCATGTGGACGTTCAGGAGAGGGGTGACACTCCGGGGGGCTCTGGGTCTTGTCGTTAGCCAGGAATGGGCTGCTCTCTCTGGGTTATCAGCCGCCTCCCGTGACCCCCTGGTGGAGCAGCCAGGCTGTTGTGTTGTTTCATTATCACAGAGGTTCACGTAGCATGGAGAGGCGCCATCATTATCCATCAGGCTTAATGAGACTATCTTGCTGCCGTAAAGGTCAGGCAATTACTGCTGTTGCAGTTTTCAGCCTGGAGACGCAAAGAGGTTTGAACGAGATGAAGGCAAAATAGATAGCACACACACTGAAACTAACACACAAAAGGGCTGCTCGCATGTTTGATATGTAGTATAAACATCTGATGGGGATATTTTATCTTTAAAATAGGACTTTGGAAATATATTGGAAATTATAAGAGAAAACTAAAAGCTTTAAAGTTAAAGAAGAAATAGTTTAAGTTCGTTCAGTTTTTTTTCTGATTTTTTTTTAGCAAAAAAGCAAAAAAAAAAAAAAAAAAAAAAAAAAGAAAATGGGTTTGTGGATAATATTGAATAAATTATTATGAAAAGTTACAGTTACAGTCATAAAATATATAAGAAACGGGAGTAGTGTAATTGAATCCATAAAATTTGGTTAAACAATCTAATACGATTTAAATCAAATAACTGTTGAATGTAAATTAAAATCCCAACTCTACAATCACTAGCTTGGCTTGTGGTGCAGCTGCAGCTCTCACACTGATTTGTGGATGAGCAACTGCAACTCCCTGCAAAACAGTGAGTGACTTCCCAATCATCTGGATCATGTGCTGTATATGACAGGCCTATAATTGGATCAGACATTGGACCTTTGACTTGTGGCATATGACTTCACCTCAAGGCTGAGTATGTATCTTTTACAGAGCTCTGCATGAGCAGCCATAACTTCAAAGAGCATGGTCTGTTTGTTAACATTTAAAAAACAAAAAGACTGATCAGTGTCTGCAAATACAAATAAGACCAACTAATTTTACATAAAGACATACTTGATTTAATTTAATGAGTTTTAATCAAATCTAAGAAATTTATTTTAATTCTTTCTACACAAGATTATATTGAAAAAAAATTCAGATTTTTACAGAAATGTTATCAACTGTTTTGCGTCCTGGAGCAAAACTTTTAAACTTCTAATAATTTTCATGCAAAAAGTCACACACACACACACACACACACACACACACACACACACACACACACACACACACACACATATATATATATATATATAAATGTATATCTACTGAAAAAGTCAGCCAAGCTTGAATTTGTTCACTATTCAACCCATGAAAGGATTATAGTCCTTTATTTGAGAAATCACTTTACCTTCCAATTGTTTTGGGGGTACAGTTCAGGCACTAAAACCATAAGGGTAGGTTTTGGTAAAAATAAATAAATAAATAAATATCTGACTATTGTAGATCCTTGAATCACATTATCTGCTTCTTGTTACAAATCGCCATTTTCGAGCTCTGCTGACAGTGTAGGTTGTGTTCTGCTCTACTCATTTGTTTATGAAATGTTGGCATTTAAAAACAACCTGAAATACATTATCTTTTACTCAGTAATGCATAACCTTGCTGCGCACAGATATAGTTCCATCTTTTCATTAGCAATAAGGAATAATAACTTCTCTAGTGCCATGAGAACAGTCACATTTAGAAATTATTCTTTTCCAAAGTGCCCCTATTTCAACATACAATAACTCAACCTCAACCGATGTCTTCATCAATGACAGGATACCTGCAGAAAAGTGTTCAAGAAAAATAGCACCCCTCCTCCCTATCAGATCACTATCTTGCCTTCGGTGCCACAGGCGGTCCCGGGACAGGTTTATGTTCCTCTCGCAAGGTTTAAGCCACTGGTTACAGTGTTTTAAAGGCTGGATTAATGGGGTGGCAAGAGGGGCCATAAATTGATAATATAACCATTGAACATACTTGCCAGGACAATTAAGATAATACAACTGGAGATAGAGGCCCCATGAATTGCCATGGTAAAGAGCAGCGGCTGCGTGACAATGATGCGCACCCTTGAGGCCTTTGGCTGGAAACTGTCATACGTGTTCTTTCAGATATGAGCAGCAATAAACTTCTTACAATCACACATGACAGTTAAAGAGTAAAAAAGGGTATTTTGAAAATATAGAAGAGGGTTGATATAGTTTATCAAACATGTCAACCTTGCAGATTAGCTCTTTGGAATGACTTAGTTTAACATCAATTGTGATAATACAGTATAAAACATATTTTAAATAGGCACCCATATATTGTCAAAAAAAGAGAGAAATATAGAAACTAAAATGCTGGTTGTATAATTTGACCTGTCAAACAACCTCTACAGGGATTTCCAGTTTATTACAAGGGGGCTTGACATTTCCAACACTATTACAGTGAGCAGAGTATCCAAAGGTCAATGGTCTTCTCTGTCATTAACTATGTGACTGTGCTGAAGGATAAGAACACAATTTACTTAATGTCCCTCTTATATTAGGCTCTTTTGGGAATGGAGATAACGTAAAGGCCAATTCTAGTCCGAATTTGCAACCACTGCCTTCTCCGTTTTAAGATGACTTTGACCATCAGTATTCAGGGTCCCTATTCTCTAATAAACCTGAAAAAGAAAAGCTGATATGTATTTATGACAGAAAATAAGTCTGCTTTTGGAAAGCAGAGGTCTAAGTCCTGATCCACGAAACACCATGAAAGATGGCCTTGTTTTTCTTCCAATGCCATCGAACACAGCAAGCTGGATAATGAGCACAAGGCAACAAACAAGTAACAAAAACAAAGGCATTTTAATAAGAGAGTGAAAAATGATGCAGAGTGGTCGTAATGAAGATGAAAAGACTTGCTCTGACGCCTGATGAAGATACATGCCCGTATTTCTCTGACACGCTACTAATTACGAGCCGGGTTTCTGTTAATAGCTCATGAAATATTAAGTTCCATTAGCTAATAAAAGCAGACTGCAAAAACGAATGCCGACTTACTGAAGAATTCTGAGGCAGGTAGAGAGATGCATTGCGAGGTCTCCGTTTTATTGCTGGGAGCAGAAGTGATGAAATGCTCCTAAATGTTATTACAGTTTAACACTTGTCAAGACTTTAACAGAAGGGCTCCATTTCATAGTTATTACAAAAACATAAACATGTGCGTGGCATTAATAATGTTAGATTTACAAAAACGATGTCATGGCTATCAAAGAGGGATACATTTATAATCTTTTCCAATGTGATAATTTTACGTTTATCCTTGTTAAGGCTCCATTTTTTAAAGAGTTCATGTTGACGGTTTACTTATAAAAACCAAATGCATGACAAAAACAACACAATTAGCCTACAACCGTTGTGTCATTTATGTCTAATGTCTTATATTGGTATATCTTCTTTATCCAACTTGATTAACTGGGTGTAAACGCTGTTAGCTTTTAGCTGAACTGAAGATGTATGGCAACCCTTTTCATTCTCAGCTCAAACAATATCTCCACTGCATTGGCTCATTGCACCAAAGATAATACAGATACATCCACCCATTCAACTCCTCTGAAATTTAAAAAGAAACTCAGGAAGAATTAGAGAATTAATCATCAATGGTTGGCCAGTAATGATCCTGGATCTTGGCATTTTTGGTAAATTATAATAAATGATCATAAAGCCTGTCCCTTCAGCTTCAAGGCATCTCAGAATGAAAACGGAAAAGACCCTAAAGTCTATGAGCACGGGGCAGGTCTGCCAAGTGCCCGATTGATTTTCTTATTTTCATGCTGGAGGAAAGAGTTTTAATTCTGGCAGTGCATGATTAAGACTGGTTGCGCTCAACGCGGGCCTGTTCGACTGGGAAAGTGGATATGGTAGGAAAAAAAGGAGGTTAAAGGAAGAGGGCTGCGATTGCAAGGGATGTGTAGGTTTGCTTGACTGAGGCTTTGTGTTTGTATTTTAATGGGTATCTGTGTTTGTGTGGGTGGTGGGAGCTGGGGTTGTTCAGGAGGCCTGAATGGCACCTGTCAGGCTCTTGATTAACGAGGCCCTCTGCCCTTCAATTCCCCAGCCTGTCACTCAGAGAGGATGCATTAATCTTCATCGCCCGCTTGTCAGGTCAGGGCCAGTCCAAGACACCCACCAATGTGTGTCTGTATACTTGTGCCTTTAAATCATGTCTATGCGTGTTTGGATGCTGGTCACATGTGTTTCCAAGTGGGTAAGTGCATGTATGTGTCCTTGCTCATGTGTGAGATTAAATGTGTGTGTGTGTTTGAGTGCATGTGTGACATTGCTTGAGTGGACGAGGTGAAACAGGAGGGGCGAGGTACTGAGGTGGGTTGAAGGAGTTGAGCTGCCTAACATCAGGCTGGACAAAAAGTACAAGGACAAGACCAAAAGGGCAAAATATCAACAGTGAAATACCAAAGATGATTTTAATTAATATTTGGCCCTTCAAAATTAGGCATTTGCATAATTTATTAAGATTCACAAGAGCATGTGCACTCTGTCGCACACACATCATTCCCTTGTGTGAGAGGTGAGAATACAGGCTGTGGTGATGAGGGAGTGGGAGAAGGAGGAGGTGGCTTCCTCATCGAGGGTAGCAGTGTGCGTTTGTGTATGTATTTGTGAAGAGACAGATGGAGAGTAGCCCCCTCCTGCCAGCCACCACTCACTGGCAGCAACGGCAACCATATCAGCACCCCACCCCTAACCCTCGACACAATCCCTCCAACCAATCAGATGAACCCAGCTGCACAAGCGCCAGCCAATCAAAAAGGAAGAAAAGAGAAGGGGGAAAAAAAAGAAAACAGCAGTTCAATTAGGGCATAATGAAGGGACATTCATCATTCAATTAGGCATCTGTCACCAAGACACAAAAGGGGAGAAAACTTGGGAGATGCAGAGAAGGAAAGAAAGGGTAGAACAGGAACGTGTGAAAGAAAAAGAAGTGAGTCGATATATATATATAGATATATATATATATAGATAGATAGATAGATAGATAGATAGATAGATAGATAGATAGATAGATAGATAGATAGATAGATAGATAGATATACTGAATAAAATTATTAAAATTATGTGGAGATCTACAGACAGAAAGTAAGAGGGTGTAGAGGAAGAAAACAAGGCGGGAATGCAGAGCATTCATAAAGTTAATTACTGTGCAATCTCAGTGACATTTCTATGAATAACAGCCCACTTTGCTAAAATTAAGACAGAGGAAAAAACATTTGGACATCAAAAACATAAAAAACAAACAAAAGAAAAAGCAAGGAAACTTTTAATCTGCTTTGCATGAAAAAACTTTGTCCATTTTCATCATTTTGACGTAAGTTCTTTGGTGAAGCAAGTCGTACTGCTTAGAGAAGCAAATCGTACAGTAAACTGGTATACAAGATAATGATAGGTGTTAAAGACATGTCGGCTTTGTTTAAATTTCCTAATAATAAGATATTTTATTTTCCACTTGGTATAGATGTGGTTCTCTCTGTTTACAAATTTCTGAAACCTTTAACTCTGCTAAGATTGATTATGTCTTGTATTAAAGTGACCCAGCATATTTGACTCCACATTTGAAACCAGAGGCTTAGCATTAAAGCAGTATAAATGTGAATTAGATTCCCTTTGGCTGCACCTAGTAATAAAACTAATGTTGAAATAAGTGTGATGGTAAATTATTAAAACATTAAACATTCTATCACCCAGACTCATATTACTAGCATGACATTAAATAGGACAATTCTAACAATATGAATGCTTGGTCAAGATCCATTGGGTCAGTTTTCACCACCCTGCAACATGCAGGATAGTCCAATAGCATCACATGACTTAAGCTAAACACCGCTTTTGATTATACGGTTCGTAGAACTTTACAAATATATATATATACATATATATATATATATATATATACATATATATATATATATATATATATATATATATATATATATATATATATATATATATATATATATTAGACAGAATTTCACTGATATACGCACATCAGAGACAAAAACTAAAGTTTACCTTTTTGTTTGTGTGCTATGAAGTAACAAAAATATTGGGATTCCCTAGCTGTTTATTAAATATACCTTTTCAAAGGTAATTAACCAATAACGCATTTATAGAAATTTCTTGTTCTTTGACAATAAAAAATCAATATAGAAGTTAAATAAATGTTATAAACCATACTAGACTGTATTGATGCATTATGCTTAAAATAGTCCCTGAAATTTTATCTTACTCCATGTAAGTAGGTAGATATTGAATCATTTCACAAGAGAGACACAAGCCCCTCCAGAAAAAATGAACATTTTAAGTGCAGTCACTGGACTCAGGCTACTTAAGCTGAAATATCCATTTTCTCCACTCTTATTCCATGCAGAGAAAAATTGCAGACAGGTTTTTGTGTGCAATGCAAAAAGCTGACTGGTTCCATTTACAAAAAAAAAAAAAAATATATATATATATGTATATACATATACTGTATATATATATATATACATATGCTAAAGTAGCATTAAATGCATTTAAATGTATGTGTAAGGGCTCGTGGACAAGAGTCCTGATGTGATGAGTTAGGTGTGAGGATGTGTTGGTCTGGACAGACCATAAATAGAAAGATACCAATCAGTCGGAGTCCGCTGGACTAATCAATCACATTCTTTTCTCTTTATGTCTTATCATGCATGTTCCATGTGTCACCTCCTCCATATATTGATTAAATGCTAGGGCTCTAAACAATAAGTTAAGGCTCTATTATCACAGATTTCTTTGTTAATTGTGGTCTGTTTCATATGTGTAGGCAGAAAATAGAATTTTATTCATTGGATTTTTCACTCATGACGATTAAAAATCAGAATCAGTTCAATATTTTAAAGACTATGTCCACTCTCCTTGAAGACAGCATCCATTTGAGGCAGCACATCTTAAGATTTCAGACAAAGAAATGACTTAAAAAGAAGTGCAGCAGTTTTCTTTTTTTCTTTCTTGTTCAGATGAGACTTGAGTTTTGGACAGACATTTTCAAAAACATTGAATAAATTCCACTAAAAAAATCACATCAAACACCTTCATCACATTGTCTTTCTTGTCTTCTGAATCTCTCTGTTTCTCTTGTGCCAGCTGTCTCCAAACCCCCGTGGTCCTCCCTCCCTCACCTCCCCCACCTTTCTCCCATTCCTCCTCCCCTCCATCTTTCTCGTTCTAGTCCCCAACCAAGAAGGAAAATGATCCCTAGTAAATAATATATCAAGATAAATGATAATTGCTCCAATTTTTTGTGTGTTCCGCGTCAGTTAATGAGCGCCATAAATTAGCAATGACTATGGCTGACAGCGTTTGTCAGAACACGGTCGATGGAAATGTGTCTTGGCATCCTGATGGTTAAAACTTTGCATCTTCTGTGTCTCTGGTGTTTTATTTTTTTTCTCCATGTTTTTTTGTTTTTTTCTTTTACAGCTTTGGAACGCATCCTTTGTCCTAATAATGAAACCAAGCACGTTTCATACTACGGCTCATTGCAGGATATACCCATTTCTTGCAGAGGATCACAGCATCATCCTCTGCTCTGAGGATGAGTTGAGGGTTTGTTTTAAAAATGTCAAAATGAAACAGATACTTCATCTTAAAATGTATGACTTGAAAGTCATAAAATAAATAAAAATAAGAACAAAAATAACTTCTTTGCATTTAGAAGTGTCTTTATTTTAAATATTACAAAAAGACAGACCATTTATAAGTCATACTGAGCGAGCTTTGGATGAGTGCAAACTAAACTTTCACTATCACTAGCTATCATCTGAAAGGGATTAAACTCTTTATTGGCTTTTATTTCTTTTGTTTGTTTGTTTGTTTGTTCTTTAATCTATTGGCATTCATAAAGTTTTAGCCCAGATTTCTATTTTAAGTTGTTTGACTGTCTGTTGGATGAACCAGAAACCCATCAGGACCATTGCCCCCACATGGCTTGAGTCATGAGACAACAGCTGATTGCTGTCGAGCTCAAACCTTTCTTTAAATAACTGTTTGACTAAAGATGAATCTGTTCATTTAGTTTCTGATTAATTAGGGAGGGAAACAGGGAAGAAAAAATCTTAAATGACTGGACATTTCATCCAAAGTTACGTCATTATTAGAATAACAAAAAAAAGGACAACAGGCAGCTGTTAAATGCATACACACTGTACAGTGATTGTAAATTGGCTGTGGATGAGCACCCGCACTTCGGCTTCGTCCCTCCGACCCTGTCAGACATCAAACGGGGGGTCTTGGCCACAGATCGCACATGCAGGCATCCCCAGAGATTGCCTGATTGAAACCTGGCAACAGGACCAAACAGCTGCTTCAAACAAAAGACATCTGCATATTTCAGATTTGTTTTTCATAAATTAACACTGCAACCTGCCAAAATTCAAGGCGAGGGAGTCTATCGACTTGTGTATAATTAGATAAAGTTTACAAGCTTTGAAAGTTGGGAATTAGCATGAGGTAAAAGGTTTCTCACCAGGGAAAGACGGTAATGGAAGGTAGGGAGGGGGGCAGCTTACATGCATGTATCTGCCTTCTTTTGTAACGATGGAGAAAAGGGGGTGAATGTACAGAGAAAACTCCTCTGGTGTTAAAGCCGCAACAGTAGCTGAATTTTGTTTTTCTGTTAGCTGAGGTTCAGGGGGAGGTTTTAGCATGCTGCTGGCATGCTGACAGTTTGATGCTGCTTGTCCAGCCAGTTAAAAACTGCCAGGCTTTTTTCAGTTCTGTCTGTGACCTAATGACACCTACTGTGTATTTGTGTGAAAGTGCATGTAAGTATTTCTGTTCAGTTCTGATAACACCCTGTGTGTTGTCTTTATGGGGTCAGATAGTGAGCTGTTTCACTTGTAAAAACCCCCTTCAATTATTCAGTGAAGTCAAGCCTCCCCTTTATCTCCAACTAGTCTCCTGGTGTGCTTGGAGACAACAGAGAGAGAGAGAGAGAGACAGAGAGAGACACAGAGAGAGAGAGAGAGAGAGAAGGCAAAATAGCGGGATGGAAAGAAAAGGGGAGGGAGGGATGGATGGGAAGGAGCGGATGTCTCCTCAAAAGCATTGCTGCCTAATTACTAGCTCATTTAGATCAGCAACCACAGTTATAAATAACCCAACAGCTGGCGCAATGGAAACAGACAACACCAAACACGGAAAAGCAGCACAATATCGCAGTCAGCTGTGATGAGCGGAGGAATGATAATGGTGTCTGTGGTGCACAGAAAAAGTCTGATGTGTCTCAACATGGGTGTGCTGTTTACAGTCCAAAAGCCTCAAATGGGCCCGAGGTGCAGGGTGAGGTTCAGTTATAAGTATAGCTGCTAGATAAACTTTTATTACCAAAGTCTGTGTAGAATTTGTAAATATTGATGAAAACATCTAATCTGAAAAGGTTGATTTATTTTAAATCTTTTACATATTTGAAAATTTTGAGTGAATGCATCACAGTGGCACTTTTTATTAGAAATTACAAAACAAGACAAGAATTTTCTCCTTGTTATTATATGAAGTTGTAGTTCAATTTCAGATTTTTTGTGGTATTTATTTCGTAGAGAACTTTTGAATAGTAAAAAGTTTATTTTGTTAAATAAAATTTTTGATGGAGCATGGCATTTTGGTGTGTGTACATGATTTAGAGTAGAGGTCAACAACTCCAGTCCTCAATATTTACCATCCTGCTGGTTTTAATGTATCACTGCTGCAACACATCAGACTCAAATAAATGGCTTATTAACAGGCTGGTGCAGAAACAAGTTGTTGGAGAACCTTTTCATTTGAATCAGGTGTGTTGCTCCAGGGAAACACTAAAACCTGCAGAGCTTGAGGAACAGAGCTGGTGACAATCTCGTGTTTGGCATGTATATATTGAGGAATGGGGACAGGTATGAAAAAGGCTTTTATGTTAATACATTTGCTACCATTTTGTGCCCATCTGAATGCCATTTCCAGAGCACCGATTAGAGTGACGCACAAGTCAGAGCTCTGTATCAGTGTTGCTAATTTAACTGCTTTGGTGCTATATTTAGGGAGTTTTTGGACCCATGACTCTATTTCAAAGAAGCGACTAGGGACAAATCTAGAGTTTCTGGTGTTATAACTGACTTGAAAGCACATAACGTTTACTTTTTCTCAATGAGCAGTGGTTTCCCATTCCCATGTGAAACGTATATGTAAAACCATTTTTACATGTGTGGTTTTTACTATATAAAATCACAAAGCTTCCACATTCAAGCCCATAGTTTTCACATGTGCAGATAAGGGTTTCACATGTGATCATAAAGATTTCACATGGGAATTTACATGGGTTTCACATGTTATCACATCACGTTTCCTATGTGCAAAATATGTGTTTCACATGTGTCACACATCAGTTTCGCATCTGTAAAACTACTTGGGGGTCACATGTGAAATTAATGTTTTTTGTTTTGTTTTTTTATTAGGACAGCCACACAGCTAAGCTCGTGTTTAAGCGGACTAAGCAAACTAAGACTAAGCAAAGTATATACCAAACTGACCAAATAGTCATTTGATATGATTAACCTAATAAATAAAAATGCTAAATAAATAAATAAATATAATTAACTAAAAGTGACAAGGTGACAAGAACAAAATAAAAGTTTACTATGGCTCAATAGTTCTATATTCCACAAGATGTTTGGCTCACAACACGATGGGGATGTCTTTAGGTGCAATATTTCATACTAGAGAGAAACTTCATCTAAGTTAGGGCGGGGTTGTGCAGGTGGGGGTGTCTGTGTCTTTATATGCCACATTTGTTGTATACATTTTCATACTTTCTCACTGCCTCAGTCAGCTGTTCATTAAAACTATCCACTCAACCTTATTAAACCTTTTCACACCAGAGGAAATGTAGTAGTGACAACACATTTTTCTGCGTTAACCACAACAACCTCAAATTTCTGACCAGTCCCACAATTATTCTCAGATTGTGGGATAAAAAAAATTCTGCTCGGATGTTTTAAACTCCCAAACCAGGGCAACAAGAACAAAATGACATCCTTTTGTTCTTGCACCCTCGTAAACAACAATGTTCTCCCTTCTTGCAGAGGTTGTAACCATTTTTAGACCAATTATACGACTGACAGAAATATCAGTAACTGATAACTAGCTTCTGTAATACACAAGGGGAAGTCTCCTTGGGTAAGCAACCCCACATTTCCTTTATGTGTGTAAAAGTATAATTATTAACTTAACTCAGAGCATATAAAAGTGCTGTAAAGAGCTGTTATTGCTCAATAATATATAGATAAAAAAAACACTTAATAAATATTATCTTTTTACAATTAATGGTTGTCTCCTCCATACAAACCTTGTGTTGCTGTGAAGTAAGTGCATTTTTTTTTGTTTCGGTTTGGAACATTGCATGAATATCACCAGGCTACTTGGTACAAATAACGCCTAAGAGCTCCTATGGATCCCTGTAAATTCCAAAAAACTTTGTCCTTTGTGTGTCCCTGAGGAAAGACTTTAAACATTTCGATGTTTATCTCAAAGATTTGGCAACTACAGGGCTGCATCTTCTGTTAAGTGATTATACAGACAACTTGGGAGTGATATAATTACCTCAAACATAGCAGCCCTAGTGGTGGAGCTTGTGGATGTGATAATATATGGTAATTACCAGTTTCTAGGGCTGAACAGTCTTGAAAGAATCTATTTAAGATAAAAGCATGAAAACAAGCCTGGCAGCGGTTGTACAGCATGGTGTTTGTACTGTAAAGAAGACAATGGCTGTAAACATTTAAGAAATGGTAATGGGATAAGTACTGTATCCCTTCAGGAGAACACATGTATTTTTGTTTATAGACTTAAAGTGTAAAAGCACTCATAAGGAAATTATTTAAAAAAATGAGAAGATAAAAATCTTCATTCCAAGAAAGCAAGTATGTAAAATAACTGTCTAGCTGCTTTAGGGCCTAATTATAGTTAAAATGTCTTGTTATTTCACTTATTTTGGTGTTTATTTCAGCCCAAAATACTGTTAAAATGTTGACAGATTTTTCTTTTTTTTAATTTAACAAGAAAATTACAAAGAAATGATTAACTTTAACTTTTTCTCCAAATGACTACAACTGTTTTTTGGCATTAACAGCCTAAATGAAGAGCTTTTCTTTCAAAGTTCATTTCAGTTTAAATTAACTGCTTGGTGAGTAGTGATAGTTAAATCTTTGTCCCTGTACAAACTCTTACTGGAGATACACAAATGTCAGACAGAACCCTCTGCAAGCATCAGGGGAACATCGTTTTTCTAAAGGCATTCATTCAGCCTGAGCTCTTTGTCCACGGCGGGGTGATCTGCTTTGGTCGTTGTCTCCTCACGGACATTTTGGCAGAAGATGACGGATACTCAGTTGATGAAGAGGAAACCAAAACACTGTAGCTCTGTGTTAGCAAACAATGGGGAGCTTTCTCTTTCAGCAAAGCGAAAGACCAGAGCGAGAAATGTGATCTTCATGTTCTAAAACTGAAATCAGATCAGCTAAACCTGTTAGCAATTTTCATATCAAAGATATTTAACCCTGAAATATCAAATAATATTAGAAACCTAGTTATTTGTTGCTTTGCTTGAATGACTATCTACACAGCGCTGTATTGAAAGGAAATGGAGGAGGGAAGTAAGCTTAGCATATCGATTTACCACATTTAATCTTATGCTGCACATTGTGTGGTTCACCGAGACTCAGATATTATCAGATTTTATTGATAAGGTAGCTGTCATTAGGGCTAATATATCTCCCACTTCAGTGCATCTTTCAGTAGCCACTCAGTGCTCGGCTGTTTTTAACCAGTTTGAGCCTGTTTCAATGTCAGAGCTTACAGGGACAGTTGTTAAACTGAGACCCTCGTCCAGTCCAACAGACCCGGTCCCTTCTCACTTTTTTAAGGAGGTCTGGGACACTAATGGTTCTTTTATAAGAGAAATCATAAACAGCAGCTTGGTTTCTGGCATTGTGCCCGCTTTCTGTAAGAAAGCTGTTGTTGAGCCTCTGTTGAAAAAATTGGGTTTATAGCCCACGATTTGTTCAAATTATCGGCCCATTTCTAAGTTACCTTTTGTATCAAAGATTCTGAAGAACTGTGTTTTAGCACAATTACAACCTTTTTTAAAGCCTTACAACCTTTCTTTAATCACTGATTCTTGGAATTCTGCCATTTTAGTGCTCTTTGACCTTACGGCTGCTTTTGATACAGTCGACCACACAATTCTTTTACACCACTGAGAAACTATGTGAGTGTCAGTGGGTCTTGGAGCGGTTTGAGTCCTACCTGCTGGGTAGGTCCTTTCCATCAGGCTGGGGGACTCCGTCTCTTCATATGCCTTGCTTTACTGTGGAGTGCCCCAGAGATCTGTCCTGGGTCCCGTCTTGTTTGCACTGTATCTCCTTTCACTTTGGGATTTTTTAAAAAAAACATGGTATGGCTTATCACTTTTGATACTTCATATATTTCCTATGTTTGATACTTGACTGTCTTTGTGAAGTCAGGGCCTGGTTAGCAAAGAATCTTTTAAAACTGAACAATGAAAAGACAGAAGTTATCTTGTTTAGTAAAGCTCTGATTGACCTGGAACCTTTTAACAACTTTATGTGTCCCAAAGTCACCAACCCTGGCGTCACCATAGACAACGATCTTCAACTTGACAAACAGATCAATGGTGTTTTAAAATCGTGTTTTTATCATCTTCGTTTTTTATCAAAAGTGAAACCGTTTCTATCTTTTAATCTTTTTTAGCAAATTATGCATGCTTTTTTCCAAGTTGTCTTGACTACTGCAATGCGTTTTATGCTGGCATCAGTCAAAAAACTCTGTCCCAGCTGCAGTTAGTCCAGAATGCTGCTACCTAGGATGAGACTAAAAACCAGCTTTTTCTGTGGTCGGCCCCAGACTCTGGAACGGTTTGCCCCCCCATATTAGTCACCAGTCACCACTGTGGAGTGTTTTAACTCTTGTCTTAAGACACACTTTTCTTTCTTGGTCTTTAACACTGCGTGGGTTGTTTTTTTTTTGTTTGTTTGTTTGTTTGTTTTTTTTATTTAATTTAATTTTATTTTATTTTATTTTATTTTTGATGACGTGATTTTATAAAATTTTTTGTGGTATAATGATTTTTGTGGAGCACTTTGGAAACGTTTGGTTGTGAAATGTACTATATAAATGAAAGTATTGATTAATTGATTGAGATATTTAAGCCTCAAATCCACTTACAACAAACTTTGTCTTGTAAGCATCACTGTTGCGGCTCTACTGGTGTTACCAATTTCCAACATCTCCACACCCGGAGTGATGGAAAGACTTGGGGAATAGGAGATGTTAAGAGTGGGCGGCCCCTCCTGTTGTACGAAACTCCAGTGAGGGGTGTTCGCCATATGCTCGCAGGGTTCCAAGGGAAGGGGGCTCGGAGGATAAAAGTGAGCACAGCAGCAAAGGGCCCTCCATCAGTGTGTTCAAAGCCTCCATATGAAAATGACTGTGTACATCTTCCGCTGAGCCCAAATTTAGATCAAAGGCAACCCCAGGCAGGAGGGGGGACCAGAGGGAGGGGAACATGGTTGGTATGGGCAGACTGGGACTTGTGCATGAAATGGAACTTTGTGCAATATGATGAGCAAATCAGTGAGTGTATGGGAATGTTAATAATAATAAGTGGGGAAATTTGTCAATTTATTTTTTCCCTTTCACACTGAAGATATCAATACGGAAGTGGAGCTGTTAACTTCGGATGCGACTTCCAGCTGGGTGAAATGAAGTTGTTGCTTTTTCAGGTTGTCAAACTGTCAGTTTTACTGTACTGACTCTGGACAGGATTGAATTGACAGAACTGGACAGATGCAAGATCATTTTTGATGTTTTAAGCTGTGGAATATTTGCTTCCTAAATGTCAGAAATGGGAAGCAGAAAGATTTCTTCACATCTGTGTAAGCTGTTGCAGCGAAAATAATTATTTGAAAAGTGCTATAGCCAGTTTTTTTTAAGTAAACAAACACACAAGTTTCTGCATTACGAATATTTTCTGTGTTTTTTTATAATTTCATGACATGATAAATATACCTATGTCCTGAGTTTCTCAGATCAAGGACAAATATATTATTAACACACAGCCAAATATAAGTGATTCACACAATCACTAATATAAATGTTTCAAAATTATACTGCTCGAGACCCTGATTAACAAATCTCATCTTAGATTATATAAATCACATTAATGGATGGAGCAGAGCTTGTTTTGACCAAAACACACTTCTTAGATGTAAAATCAGAAACACAGTAGATATTAAATCACCTTCCAGCCCTGGCATACGTTACTAATATTGCACAACATAAACTCTCATGTCATCTGTTTAAAACGCAGCGTGAGCAAACCTGAATGGGAGGGACTCAGTCTGGTAGTTTCTGTGGTGTATAAGTAAACTGGACAAAATAAATCAACTGAGCATTCATTTACCTCATTTACTCTGGAAACTTTGATTCTTTAACCCTTGAAACATTAAGCCATGTTTTGCTATTTTTGGTCTGTCTGTTTTGGCTGTTGTTTTTTTTTGGTTTTTTTTATAATAAAATGCACGTAGCACCTCAACTCTTTAAAGCACAGTCGACATTTAGAGATTATTTTTCAGGGCATCCCCAGTTGTCAGATTATGAGGCTAAAATTATGTAAAATGAATGTTTTAATACCATAAAGGCCAACCAAAGAAACAAAACAGTTTATTACTGATAGCATTTTGTAGAAACAACACAGCGACCAAGACTTTTGTAATCTGCCTATCATTCTCTCAAGTCTTGGCTTTCAGGAGAAAAAATTTTGGCACTGAAACAAACACACAACAGAAACTATTTACATATTTACACTTTTCCTCCGGGTGTTTGTTGTAGCTCAGTATGATATACTAAGTATTTACCTTTTATCCTCAAAAAACCAACACGCTCAAAATAGGGGTTTCTTGGCAACATAGTAGTGATAGCAATCTTTTTTTTTTTTATTATAAAAATGTAATAAAAAAAAATGTGTTATAAAGTGTCTCTCATTGTGGATTTACCTTATAGAGTTTCTGAATAGGCCCTGCGATGGACTGGCGACCCTGTCCTGGGTGTGCCATGTCTCTTGCCCGCTAACTACTGGGATGGGCTTCCCCGTGACTGTGAGCTGTTATAAGTATAGAAATGAATGAATGAATAGTGTTGTGCTAATTACTGAAAAAAAAGTAACTAGTTACAGTTAATAGTTACTTCAGAATCAGGAGGGCTTCACAAAGGTAATCTGGAGGCTTTACAAAGTGAGAAGAGGAAGCCTCAACTTGAGGATGACAATATTTGGCATCTGCAAAACAAGCCCAACATGCTAACTTTGCAACACTGCCCATGTTGTGCTACATCACTGCCGTAAACAGGAAGAAGCTCACAGCTGCTGGCCAAAATGTAGTAATTTGGCTAGTAATGGACAAATGCACCACAGGGTAATGGTAACTTAGTTACTTTCTCTAAAGAGCAATGTATTAGAGTATTAGTCACTGCCAAAAGTAACGGTTCTGCAGTACTGTGTTGATACCTAACACTGAATTAATGAGTTTCTGATTAAACGCTGCATTTTGTTGCTGGATTGTAAACTTCTTGGGCAGGATATAAATGCCTGGAAAACTTCCACAGATCACCTAAAGGATAAGCTATTGATCAAAATGTATGCCAGAGTTACAAACTACCATTCCTGAGAAATTGTTGACAACATAAGTGATGATACTCAGGGGTGCTGGCGATATAGCAGAGTTGCAAGGGTTAAGTGGATATGCAGTAATTAAATCCCCACGATATGCTGTGAGCTCTATACAAAATTACTCTAGTAACTCCAGTAAGTAGGTGCAAGTAGAGTCATTTAACCACAGTGGAACAAACATGTTAGTTTGGCTTTTAAATCAGGCAAACATAAATATGTTTCTATGCAGAACAGTTAGCAAGCTAGTTGCAAGCTGGAGGCTAACACAATGGAGTAGAACTATTTATTTGCTAAAATTGGGTTTAAAATCTAATTGGGGTTAGGTTTTGATTGCTTTATCTATTTAGTCCTTCTGCATTGTAGAACTGTGATTTGAAACCTGCCCGAAAATCCTAAACAGAAAGTCAATCAACTACTGCCTAACATGCAACATTTTTACATGCAAATTTTGGACATAAATTATAAGGTAAAATGTGCTCTTTGACACTCACAAATCTAAATTTAACATGCAACGGGCTGCATCTTAATTTATTGTTTTTTAGCTTAGACATTTTTCAGAAACAATTTGGTAAGTGGACTTAATCTAGTCTTGCTGACCACACAAAGTGCCAGTAAACAGTCACTCTTTCACTCATTTCTTGATTTATACAGTCCTAAATGCAAACATTAGAAACTTTGCTAACAAAAACCTTTAATTTACTGATAGTTTTTTTAAATGCACTTAAATGGATAGAAAAAGATGTAAAGACAGTCCTGACAAAGAAGCAGAATTTCTGGCCCTGAGATGAGGATGGGTTGGTTTTTCAGCAGTTTGGCAGAGTTTTAGTTACAGAGAGCTAAAGACTCTTTATTTATGCTCCATATTAAATACTTCTACAGAAGGAGTCTTCTGTCCATCTTATGCATTTTTTATGTGTATATTTCATTCTGATTTCAAACAGCTTCGGAATGCAAACCCAGACATAGAGAATGAAGAACTACATCTGGAAACTGCAGGAGCATGGATGGATGTACTGCCCAACAACCATGTCAATGTAAAAAATGCATTGTGGACAATGATGTTTGACACAGACATATCTATTTACATATGTAAAGGGAGCATAAACGAAGCTTAAGTGTCAGGCTTTGGTTTAAACATTCTTCATGTTTATTTTTCAGTAGAACAAAGTAAAAGCTAACCTAATAGTGTCAGAAGGCTACTATTTGTTCATTTCTTCATGACAATTTAAACTTATTCAACCCCAAATCTTTAGCTAGCCAATTGGAGAACAAGAGGCTTCACAAAAAATACTTCAAAAGTAAGATTAATTTCCAAAGAACCACTGCAAAAACTGGGTGTTTACTGCAAATGCCACTGGCTGCATGCTGAATGCAAAAAATAAAATACTAATGAAAACATTGCAAAAATTATTTGATCTCTGCTGTGACATAAATCTTAATCTGAAAACTCTTGATCTTAGTGGTGTTACAAATGCAAATACTTAAATACAGTAAAATACAATTGCTTGGCACCTTTCTTACATATACTCACCTCATTTCCTTAATCGTATGCTCCGTGCTCCTCCTTCTCGCTCCTCCTTCCTCTTCACCTTGCTTGCTGGCTCTCCAGAGAGGAGGTCACATGCTGCAGACCTGCTCTGTGCCATCTGGCTGACTTCCTGTCATCCCTACCCCAGGAGAGGGTGACTCTGTAGGGTATATGTGTGGAGAAACCCCCCTTCTCCCTTTTTCCCTCCTCCTCCTCCAGGCACTTGCACAACTGAGCAGAGAGGGTGAGAAAAAACACACACAGAGAAAAAAAAAAGAAAACACAGGAAGAAGAAAATAGTAGGAGAGAACAAAACAAAGGGCAGTGTGTGAAAGAGAACTAAGGAAAATAAAATAGAAGCAGGAGAAAAAGGGAAAAATCTATGAACTGTACAAGCTGCCAAGTTGAGAGAAATTTTCTGCTGATTTGAAGAAAACATGCTAATCAAGTTGCACCTCAAACCATGTGGTTTGGGGTCTGATGCCATCAGAATGGCTAAGTAAGTTTTCCAAAACCAAAACATTAAGGGCCAATTTTTACGTTGTTATATATGTTTTGAAAGTCAAAATGAAGTGGAAGGAGAAGTCTCCCACTTTCCTTTAATCAGTGAGCATTGCAACCATTAAGATATTTTTACTTTAAAGCTGAAATTTCAGAAACATAATTAAAGAACTTGTGGTTATACTCCCATCATGACTCTCCATTTGAGCTCGGCACACTTTCTTGTCCACATTCTCACCTTCCGCTCACACATCTCCATCTAACACAAGACGTTAACGGGTTAAGAACGCATACATGCCAGATTAATCTTAATGTCCTGACCATGGTCTTGCATATTCATATAAATATATCATGACTGCCGCTCACATTTGAATTTATTGGTTTTCCTGCTCTGCAAATTAGGGGGACTCCAATTGATGAATATTTTAGCACATGTGCACTCTGCGGGACATTTATCATCGGCTTTGCTATTATAAACAGAATAAATGAGCAGTCAGAGTAGGCTGCTGCTGCACTGCACTGAGCGCAGACGCACCTCCCCTCTGTGCTCTCTTTCTGAAGCCTTTCTTCATAACTGCCGCAATTCTATGAAATGGCTCCCTCTTTGATGCCCTATCTATATATTATACAATCAGGCACATATGGATTAGTTTACCACAAGGCAATACATTTCACATAAATGGCAAACATGGAGATTGTAACTGAAAAGGTCTTGCACCTAAACTGTAACACCTAGGGCAGCGCTGCAATTGAGACAACCTTTAGTTGAATCTATGTTAAGTGAAGCCCTCAGGGGGTCGAGACAGAGGTTAATTGGATCTACTAAAATTATGTTATTTCATTACAGATATTAAGTTTTGGAGGTTATCCTAATAAAAGGACAAATTTTTTAAAAATTAAGGTAATGCTAAACTCTAAGATTCTTTTTTTCCTCATCCTTGATGCCAAGCTTATCACTGCTGTCTGCATAACGAGAAAGAGATTATATGACAGTCAGTTTTAATGATGCTGTAAATGTTTTTTTTTTCTTTAGATAAACATGGTAAGAGTGGAAAATGTTTAACTTTATCTCATTATTAAGCTCTAATGATGCATTTAAAAAAAGAAAAAAATGTTTCACCACAAAAATCATACCAGCCATGCAGGGCAGCAACAAACAAAACAATATCAAGTAAATAAAAAACAGAAAAGAGCAGAGCTTTGTTGGTCATGTCTCCTTTTCTTTTTCTTCATTTCAGCCATCTACTGCTTTGGGAGAGTGCAGTTGGATGCCCTTTAGCACTTCTTTTTTAACACGTAACCAAAATGGCTGCTGGGTTTCTTTTCAAAGAGGCGCCAAACCGCCTAAGGCCTCGTCTAACCACTGCCGAAGCCCGCAAAACTGACAATGCAGAACCGCACATTGTTTCAAATGCTTTCATTCACAGTCCCAGCCTTTGGCAGACACTGAGAAATGAGTGAAATCCCAGCTTGCGGAAGCTGGCACAGTAACCGAGCATCCTGGATCCCTTCCACTTCAGAGAGCTCTACCACATGCTAACTGTCATCCACAAGGCACTGCAAGTCCAAAGGGTGGGGTCTGGCAGAATTGGGGGTGGGGGGTGCTATAGGGATATACCCTTCACATACAAACACTGAAGACGCTGGACTCCTCAGAGATGCAGTACCAGAGGCCATCAGTGGTGATTAGTATTTATACAGACACGTTTCTGAGTTCACCTTCTTGTCTCACACAACTGGCAGCTACCCAGAGTGAACCATCCCTGGGATCCACAGCAATGATGAGCCTCACCTACCTCACACGTACAGTACACACACACACACATACACACACAAATACATCCTTGTTCTCATCGCTGTCTACGCCTGGTAGATCCCCTGGCATGTTCCCTCCTCCTTCATAAACTCTAGCAGCTGCTTGGGCAATTAGCCATTAGCTCTTTACTTTTTACTAAAATACCCAGTCCTCAGAAATCTCCACAATTAGCTCCTTAATTGTCTCTAAACAACCCAGGCGTAACCAATAAATAGAAAAAGGGGGTAGGTAGTTAGGTGGAGAGACAGACTTCTGGGAAGGAATCAGAAAAGCTTAGAGATGGGCTCTTCTGCTCTCCTCCTTGAGCAGCCTTCGGCTCTTTTTTTCCTGCCTTACCACTGGTGGTGATGGCTCGCAAGGGGAATAACAGAAAAAACACAAGGCAGTCTGATGGCTCATATTTAAATTCAAACTGACACATCCATGCCCTTTATTCTGTGGTCTAACTATCACTTGTGAGAAATGCTAACATTCAGTGTGACAGAGGGTGTTACGGTGACTTTTAGACGGGGCAGGAGACCGCGCCCCCCGGGTGTGGATTTTTGTTGCAGCGTGATATGACACAGCTCGCTTGACAGAGCAATGGGGATACCCCCAAGATTAGCTGAATGCATTAAGGGAAGGCATGAAATGTAGATAACTGTTTATTAAATCACTGTTACATCCATACTGGCGGTTCCAGTTAACCTCTTTAACATTGACAGCAGCTACACCACTAACATGACAATGGCCTATAGGCATGAGTGTGCTGTTCAGAGTGTAAGGCATCAAACTAGACATTTCTCCAAAGAAAGAAGTTGACGAGAGAAGAAAGGAGTTTTTAAGAAATGTCAGTGTTACAAGCAGTTCCTTAACAGACAAAAATGAGCCATTTGGTCTTTTTAGCTTGTTGTGCCCTGAAACGTAAAAGAAAAAAAAAAGAACTTTTCTTTGTTTCACATCAATGTAACTGAAATATTTTGGAATAGTGAGGGGTCCTGCTTCCCTCCCACCTCTTCACCCCCTGTTCATCTTATCATTCTAGGAGCCTAAATATCAGCTGATGTTTTGATGAAACAAGAATTATACTAAGTCAAAGTTCCAACTACAGGTCATTTGTTCAAAATAGTTTCTGGCATTCAATCAAAGAAGCACATTTGATTGGCTTCCCAATTTCACTATACTGATAAACTGCTTCCAAATGAAAACAATCAAAGCAGAATCATGTATAATCAAGCATGGTAATTCACTGCAGCTTGTCTGTGTGTCTATGTCTCTGTTGTCTATTGCAAAATATAGCTCCAGCAGCACATTGTGTCAGAGAAACAGTTTTTCAAAAAATCTGTGTCCAGTCTGCAGTGACTTTCCTTACCGGTTTTTCTTTAACACACCCCTCACACGCCACACACACAAAGATAATGAAACACACATACAAAACAGCAAGGAGGTATACAAGCACCATCTAGTGCTTTATCCTGGAAATTGCTCTGCAGAATTGAAGAATCCGCCATTATTCTCTGTTTAGACTATTTGTTGAAGGTAACCATTAAAGCCTCCCCAAGACAGATAGATGCTCAATTAATTAGTCCTACCATAGGTTAGGAAGATTAAATCAGGATTAAATCTATCACGTTAGGTCAAACCTGAGTAAATGCAAAATGGTAATAACAGGCTGATTGAAAAGCATTTTCTTTCTTTTGTTCCACAAAAAAATTATTTTGATGTGGTTTTTTTGTCTTAGAAGAAATGTAATGGATGTCTCAGCATCATTAAGTACCTTTAAAATCTATAAACTTCCAATAGTTCCTGTCAAAAGTTTGTTTTCCTTTCACAAATGTGTTAGTTTTCAACTTATCTATAAATATAATATGTCACTCCTGAGCAAATATGTTATGAGTGTTCTGTAGATTCTCCAAATAGAGTGTGTGTGTCTATGCATGCACATGTGTGAATGCACATTCGTGACATTATTAAGGAAATAACAGGGTCATTCATCATGTAGCTGCTTTTCTCAGCTTGTAGAGATGAGACGATGATGATGATAGCAAAAAAGGTGGACAAGTTCCAACAACTCAATGACTCAACTGGAAAAATCAACTTCTATTACACTAACCTGATTCCACTAAAGTAATTACTTATCTGACATTGAAATACACATGGAAAAGGCAGCATGCTTACAGATCAAATAACTAAAAATAATTCTAAATATGCCTCAGTACCCCCGAAACCTAAAACAAGTCAGAAAATTAACCAAAAAACTGTGTAAGAGGTTTGCTTAGTGTGTATGTGTATGACTATATGCATCAAATGAAATGGTAAAATGTCTGAAATAGTGGAAGAAATAAAGAAAGAAAGAAAGAAAGAAAGAAAGAAAGAAAGAACTGACCTAAATGTAAACGTACAATATGAGGAAAAGAAATTCACAATTATGACAAATCCAAGCTGAGTTCAAGTTCATCTACAACAACTCTGAACTCATTTTTGTCCCACTTGACAAAAAATAAAACGTGCTAATTTATTTGGCATTGACGCAAAAGTTTACTCCCTTACAATCTCAAACAAAAGATGAGTTAATGACCCATCGGCCACCTTGGCTCAATAACATAATGTCATATAAAACACATCCAAAGTGCTCAAAATGAAGATTTTCTCTAACTTTTCGACCTTTTGGATAGAGGGTTTTTGCTTCAGACAAGTTGTGAAAAGTTTCTTGGCTTAATCAAGCTCAGCAGGCTTCATGTTTGTTACCTTTAAGAGTTTACATCGTGAGGTTTAAACATCTTTTTCCACTCAAAAGTGCGATCTTATTATGGCTACTTTACTTAGACATTGGAAATTCTCTGCACTCAGCCCAACAAGACGTAGCCGGAATGATCTGAGGATAGACAGTATTATGGAAGCTTGCTTTGGAAGCCAATTATGATCCAATATCCAGCTTGCATAAATGTGATTAGCAAACTTTAAGCATCAAACACCCACTGAGAGAGGATTGTTCCATGAAGCTGTGAAGCTTTTGAAATCAAAGTGATATGCATATTCATGGCTTCACTATTTCTCAGTGAAAGGGGAGGACTAGATGTAATCTTGAGGATATTACATAAGTTTTCCTTTCAAGCAGAGTGTTTTTACTTGTCATCAGTCAGGTCTTGGGAGAGATTTTGGAAGCAAAAGACATTTCTGAGTCTTTTTGTCTTTATTTTGCAGGATTTATTTAATATATTTGAGCAACTGAGAACAAAAAGAAGACCCAACTAGAACTGAAAAAAATGTCAATTAGATTGATTCTCTTTTTAGGTTTTGATCACATCAAAATTTGTCAGCAAAGGAATCGAAGATGTAATAAAATTGTAGATCTCTTTCCATTATTATTTGTGTGTTTCTGATATATTAACATGTACTGGTGCAATGACCCATCTCAGTTTAGTGTAAGATTATAATAAAAACACTGATGGTATGCAGCTGAGGAAAAGTTATAACTTCATACTGTCTCTGTTAAATACCATGCACTGACCATATCTGGTTATTATTGAAAAAAACTGCAAAAATCTGACAACCCAGTGGAGGATAATCCACACCAGTGTTTATAGGAGGATAACTAAGAGTTGCAAAACACCAAGTTTTAGGAGCTGTTCCCACATGTTTCACATAATAACAACTGGGAAGAACGATGAGTTTATATCAAGATATGCATGCAGTCCCTGAAAATTACTTTATTTAAAAACAAACATCAGACCTGGTGGGATTAGGGCTAAATATCCAGGATAGTTTTAAGTTATCTGGCTCATCTAACCCTGACAATTGAGACCAAGCCAAGTGGTCTCATGCTGCTGGTAATAAACAGTATGTTAAGCAAGGTTTTCTTGTCTTTCATGTGGAAAAGGAAATGTTGACATCAGATGAGTGGTCGCAATATGTATTCACGTATTTCTACATTTTTTAAAAGACACACTGTGATCCCAATCTTGTATGATGATTCTAATATTCATAGCAGACTTAGAGGAACACAGTCAGCAGCCTAATGAGAAAGGAAAGTTGCCCAAATAAAACCCCCCAAAACTGCTCTCTGAGTAGGTAGAGTAAGCATAAAAATGTCAATGTCTTAATATTAAAAGATAAGTAGATCTGACAATTTCTTGTTTGTATTAAATTAATGTGTTGCAGATGTATTTTTGAGGTATGTGATGCAGTTTCGGTTTCATTCTGTCACACAAGGCTGGCTGTTTTCAACGTTCTTTGCACCAAACAAAGAACAAACAGAAAAGTTATTCAAACAGCAATTCAAAGCAGTCACTAGATTTATTGTTGACATCTAAACTCATTTTCTACATTCATTTAAACATGCTTAGATATGTCTGATGATGCTTCTCTATAAAAGTCAGACAGAACAGTTCTATTCTCAGACAGTAGAGAAAATAGACTACCATCGTGATACACCCCTATGAGGGGTGAACAATCCTCGTGACACTGAAAACTCAGAGCTCAGCCCTTAATTAACTTAGTAATTCTGCTTATTATAACTAGGACCTTAATTATTATCACTAGGCAAACATTCAAAAAAGATCTTGCTTTCATTTTAATGTCTGCAATTCATGAAATTCAAAATGAGTTTGTTGCTCCAATTTTCTTGTTGCTTACACTAACTTATTGTTTTGAAGTATTATGGTAGTGTTAATGTCTAAATTCTCCATATAGGAGTGAATATGAGCATGAGTAGTTGTTTGTCTTACTGTGTTGGCCCTGCTATGGACTGGACCTGTCCAGGGTGTACGCTGTCTCTCCTGCTAATTGCTGGGATAGGCTCCAGCGTCCCTGTAACCCTGAATTAGACTAAACGATACAGAAAATGAATGGATATGGAATACATATATTACTCACAAAAAATAAGGATATTCAACTTTTAGCTGAAATTTAAATTAATGTAAAAAGAGTCATGCTACATTAATTATATCATGAATGATGGGTATTTAAGTATAAGTAAACCATTTTTTAAACTAAAGGTATCGTAAAACAGCTTTTAACACTTAGTTTTTCAATAAGAAATAGTGATATCTAATTAAATAGAAATTTCTATTCAAAACAAAGGCCTGTTTCTCTTATATAAGTGTTAATATTTAGTCATGTAACAATACAATTTTGTTACTAAATGTAACAATAAGTCATTAAATAAATGGGAAAAACTAACTGTTGCTGATTCTGTCAGGTATTTATATATAATAAAATCATGATCTAATGATCATTAAAGACCAAAAGCTTGAACATGAGCGTTACGTTTTCTCTGCAGTGGAACTGCAACAAAAACCTACCCGGCATCCGTAGATTCTGACGTCACATGTAAACATGGCGGTTTGTTTCAAATAAGTGAACAACAGGCATAAACACTACAAAAGACTCGTGAATATAATTCGATATCCGTGCCGTTTTAAGCATTGAGCCATGAGAGATTGTTAGAAATGTTATGTTAGTGGAAGCTGCGCGGTTTCTGCGGGTCGGAGGAATCATGTCAGAACGGAGGACACATGCTACTGCTGGCAGCCCTGAGTTCTCTGAACTGTGGAGGAACGTTTCCAATATCTCCTATAACAAAACACAGAGCAGAAAAACGGGACAACGGATGCCTGACACAACGACATCACCCATGTGTAACGGTGAGGCTGCAGATGAGTTTAGAGTGACAGATGTGTAGTTTTACCTGTAAGCTGATTCATTGATTGCATGGCGGCTGACTGTTTGCAGACTTGGAGGAGTGTAAGCGACCACTGGGTGAACAAAACAAACCGCAGACGGTGACAACACGCTACCTCCGTTCTTTACGTCTACTTTATGATCTAACTTTCAATTGAAACAAAGACAAGCATACACGATTTAACTTGTCTATGATATTAGAATTGGGTGCTTTTAATCTAAATGACAGTATTGTAGACAGGTGAGGCAATAAAATAAAATAAAATCGATTTCATTAATAAATGTTAGTTTACAGACAGACACGTTCTTATGCATTTCAGCTAGAGAATCTCATCAAATCTGTGAACAATATATTAATTTCATGGTTTGGGGACAGCGAGGAGCCATAAACTGTGAAACCCAGTAGATTTTTGGAGTAAAAGATCAGCATGTCTGTTAACTTAAGCAAGTGCATGGAGCAATACAAAAGCTCAAAGAGTGGTGGGGAAAAAAATAACATTTATTGATTGAGTTTTGCATTGTTTTGACTTTCATTAAATAAAAAGGGCCATGAAAAGACCTGAAGGAAGAAGCCCATTTAAAGAAACCCTCCATCATCCCAGAGTTTAAGTTATTCTGTACAGATCAGTGGACCAAAATTGGGCTGAGATGCAGAAATGATAACAGTTGATGGAAATTTTTAGTTGCAGTTATTGCTACAGAAAGGGGCACATTAGTTTTCTTTTCCCCATACAGACAAATGTAATTTTGCATCATTTTAACTCAATAAATAGAAAACAGACAAAAAAATATGCAATGACAAATTTTAGAAAAGCTTTTCTGTGGCAACTTATGTAAAAAAAGTAGCATTATTTAGGTCATAAAAGCCTCACAGTGTTTCAAACTCTGCTATGACATTTTACAACTTTTTACACAGATGCGCGGAGTCCGAGGCACAGAGGCGGCAGATACCCCGGATTCAATCACGGGGATTCTCCGGGAGACGGAGAAGCTTCACAAGATATTTTCTGGGATTCCACATCTCCCACACAAGCAGGTAAACAACACACTGATATCCAGACGCTGAAACTACTTTTTCATTTGGTTTAATCATTTATTTAAAGGCGACAGTGCTTATTAGTGAGCGTACAGTACTGTCATAAATATATCAGGTTTAGCAAGGTGCTAATTTCCATCTGTAGCCCCATAAAGGACCA